>NC_140165.1:293632467-294067467 GCF_963971535.1 Notolepis coatsorum
CATAAAGAAGATCCTCGATTAAAATCAACTGGCAAAGAGAAAAGAAACAATATGCAATAAATACATTTAACAAAATAAGACACAGTACATGAGGTCTGTGTTGGAATGTACCCTGTGTCTGCCTGCCCGTCTGTCTGCCTGCCCGTCTGTCTGTCTGCCGTTGTGTCTGTACATCTGCCAGCAGCGGGGCTTTAATTACGAGGCCCAGGTTATATGCAGACGCGGAACGCACGCAGGAGCCCAGCATCCCACCCCCCCGATGCGGTGCCGCTTCCTGGTGCCGCTGACTAACCGGTGGCACCAGACTTTGGCCTGCGGCTCAATGGTTCTGTAAAGGTCTCGATTATGCAACTATTATCACCCAGTCTGAACTTGGGAGGTATAACTGGGTCTCCCTCTCTCTCTCTCTCTCTCTCTCTCTCTCTCTCTCTCTCTCTCTCTCTCTCTCTCTCTCTCTCTCTCTCTCTCTCTCTCTCTCTCGCCCTCTGGCTCTGGTAGACAGTAGATGGGTCCTGGGTCGGCCATTCCAGTATTCGACATGAGTGATGGATTGTTAACACTGCGAGGAGAGATTTGTGCAGAGTCATCTAAGTGTCAGCGTGATCCCGCTCTGTCTGTAGTCGAGGCAGAAACGCGGCAGCGGAGAGAGAGGCGGGCGACGAGCTGAGAGGCGGGCGGCGAGGGCGGGGACAGGAAGTGGAGGGGAGGTCGAGGGGGAGTGGCTGAGAGACACACGCCCGCGCGCACACACACATACCCTCACATCCTGGGGCGGTGCCAAGGTTTGACTGCCTGCCTGCTTCGGGGTGGGGGGGCTCTAGACACAGCAGGGCTGCTGTTCTATCCACTCTTCTAGCACACATTTATACTCGGGGGGGAGGGGGGGAGTAGATAGAGCCTCCAGCGATTCAGTTAAGATACTTCATTAAACAACTGAAGTCTACTGTATGTCTCGATGGTGATAGGGTTGAATTTTACCTTACGGCACAGGCAAGTACTTTTAAGCAAGGTTTTTCCAAAAATAAGTTTATAAAGTACATAGTGTTAGGGATTTTCCTTCCTTTGAGTCACCTTACAGTAAAAACTGTATATTGCATAGTAGTGTACATAGGACCCAGTGCCTTAAATCCGTAGCTAACATTGTATTGCACTATCTCAGGACTTTAGCATGTCTATTTTATCATGCCTATTTTATGTCTATTTTATTACCTGTTTATTATGCCTATTTTATTATTAGTATTATTGCACGATCAAAGCGGGCATGGCCACCCGCATTTCACTGTATGCCCTGGTATGTATGTGACAAATAAACCTCTTGAATCTTGAATCTTTTGCCTAAACTGGTTTTCATTGACAGAAATAATAAGGGTCAACCGCCGCTTGATAACCGAGTGTTCACGTGTACGCTGGGAGCCGAGACCCAATCACCTCCGTGGAGCAGTTGGTGTTCCCAGGCGGAGTGAGAAGCTCGCAACACCGACGGAGCGCAGAGAGTGTGGGACGAAGAGGTAGAAGAAGTGGGATTTTTTGGGGGGGATTTTGTGGGATTAGAAAACCAGTATGTGTACGCTTTGGCCACCAGACCATTTACAATAATAAAAACGATTGACTTAGTATGGTGCACTGTTGACCGCGGCCGCGTCTCCCTGGAAGGGCCCAGAGACAGCGCTCACCCGCCCCGGCCCGAGACCTCGTGTTCAGATCCTGGTGAGCTAACGGCTAACCTACCGTTGTTTTTCTGTTTTCATTGAAAACCAGCCCCTTTGTTCTGTTTCCTCAATACTTCACTTTATGTTTTTTGTTATGAGCTTGGATGGCTGAACGTAAGCCTTACGGGGCTCTAGTCTGTAACAATAAAGACTTTCATTCCAACATGAATGAACGAGATAACCGAGTATATCGATCATCTTCAAAACTTCTAGTACTCAAAATGGTTGACGGCTGATGTTATGCCCCAGCAGCCTAAAGGAACCAGGACATAAAAAAGAAAGGACACCTCCCTCCCGGCTCCCCAAACCAGGCACAAATAATAACAGGTTGTTGTAAGAAAAAAGAGGCAGTTGTGCCTTTTTATTATCTTCGCTGAAGGATATGTACATACACACACACAAAACGGAATAACATTAAGCTGCTACACTAATCAGCTAGACATAGATCCCTCTGTCTCTAGTTTGGAGGGCGGCTGTTCCCCATGCTCTCTCTCGTGTGTGTTGTCGCTCCTGGGCGAGGTGTTTAAAACAGGAGCCCAGCTAATCAGCCGGCCAACCAGCAGGAGGATGTCATGGCGAGGCGGGGCCAGTCGTCCTGCACTCAGCCAATCAGCATCGGCCGGCTGAAAGCCATCACGTTCACACTCACACACACACACAGAGGGACAACAGAAAGAACGTGATCGTAACACGTCCTCCTCTAGGAATAGTAAGCAACAGACTGTTGGTCATTACCACGAGAAAAACCATAAACAAGTTTGATAGATCCACTCTCTCTCTTGACACAGGTGGTCCCTACGGACACGGAGAGAGAGAGAGAGAGAGAGAAAGAGCAGAATCGAGCGTATCAGAAACTGGAGTTTCCACAACCCCTGGGAAACACTTTTCCACCAGCCAAGTCATTAACAAGTACAAAGGTGACCAAATTCATGACAAAAGAAGCACTCATGACCGTCAGCCGAGACAGCCACCATTAAATCGTGGCCGTTTTCAGGAGAATCGGTTTTCCTTTCTGAATTTGGACTGGAGTTGCGGTGTACCGACGGAGAAAAGAGATCCGTGTGTGAGTTAAAACAAACCTCGTTTTCAGGAGAATCGGTTTTCCTTTCTGAATTTGGACTGGAGTTGCGGTGTACCGACGGAGAAAAGAGATCCGTGTGTGAGTTAAAACAAACCTCGTCCGCAAAGTGACCACTTTCTAGACTACAATTTTGCCAGGCAAACATGTTTTCAAAAATTCCCCCAGCAAAACAAGTTCTCGCAATCGTTCCAAAATCGTTAACTTTATACCGGCGTGGCGCCGCTCATCGAACAGAACAGCTTTCTCTTGTGCAAACTCCACATGGGTTCGGTTGGCAGTTTTCTCCAGTTCTTCTAAACCGTCGGGGCGGTAAGGCCTCTGGGGACTAGCTCGTATAAGCCCGCAATACAGTTGTCTTAACCAGATCACAGTCCACAGACTTTGCTCAACGGACAAACTGGCACACACTTCTTGGGGCTTTCCCCTCCAATTTACACTGTAATAGCAGAGGCCACACATCTGTTCGCCATCGCAGAGTGGCCGCGACGCGTTCAGAGGCATTAAAGTAAGAATAGACTTCGGACTCTCTAAAAAGGTGGCACCGGGGCCGATGCGCCCGCTCACATCAGAGTTGGGGGCCTGGAAAAGAAGAGGACCGGCGGGCAGATGTCGACGTGGAACGCGGTGCGCCCGCATCGGCCCCCGGGGGGGGGGGGGCCCGTGAGTCTCTCTGGGGCTTCCAGCTCCTAGAGTTCTTAAGCCGCATGTGTTCCAGTTCAATCTCTCGTTCTCTAAACCGAATAATCCCTCTCTCTCTCTCTAAGCCGAATATCCCTTTCTCTAAGTTGAATATTCGGTTTGAGATTTTCCAAAATGCCACGGCTGACTGCGCCGAGAGGTCCGCATCTAGAGGTCCGCACGCTCGCCCTCCTTCCATGCGCAGCCAGCAGCCGCGGCCGCGGAATGAAATAACGCACGTTATTCCAACCGACTCTTTAACCAGAGAGGCCTTGATGTCTTTCTCGCTGGTGCTCGCTGTGACTTTAACGTCATGTTCCCCCTTCAATTAAAAGTCAATTGTCTTCCGTTCCGTCGCTTTGTTAAGTCGGAGCGACTGTGGGAGCTTTTAGTGAACTCACCCGAATCGAAAGCCCACAGACAAAAGGAAACTGCAGACAGAAACCAGCGACTTACCATTACTTGCCGTGCGAACTGAAACGAAACAAAGCGGAAAAAGGATGAGCCCCCCAGTGCGTTGTGCCCCAGCCTGGTGGAGCCGGGACACAACATAGGACCCCTCCCTCCCCGCTCCCCAAACCAAAAGGCAATGGTGCCTTTTTATTATCTTAACTGAAGGAGATGTTTACAATTATATACAATAAAAAAACGGAATAACATTAAGCTGCTACACTAATCAGCTAGACATGGATCCCTCTGTCTCTAGTTTGGAGGGCGGCTGTTCCCCATGCTCTCTCTCTCGTGTGTTGTCGCTCCTGGCCGAGGTGTTTAAAACAGGGGCCCAGCTAATCAGCCGGCCAACCAGCAGGAGGATGTCATGGCGAGGCGGGGCCAGTCGTCCTGCACTCAGCCAATCAGCATCGGCCGGCTGAAAGCCATCACTCTCACACTCACACACACACAGACACATGGGGTGCAGCAGAGAGAGAGACAACAGAAGGAACATATCCCTATAAGCACCCAGGGTCTTAACACTTAAAAGGAAAACCCACTATGTCTGTAGAACAAAAGTGAAGTCAGTGGATGTAATCAGACCTTCGCCTACACAAAAGTGACATTTACAAGAGTCATGAATATCAGCCATGATGTAGCCTATATCCAAATGTATATCTGGAATGAAACACGTCATCATTATTATCCTATGAATCTTGAACTACTACACTGCCTGCTTGTGAGCCTCTCCTCTTGATTACCTATAGCGCTTTACTGTATCGTTACATGGGATTTGGAGTCAGCGGGTGCCTTCACGTGGTAATGACCTGCGTGCCACTCGCTGTACAATCTGCTCCAACGTATGTGTGTTTGTCTGCTCCGGCTGTTTGTTTTGGGACCTGTGGGAGTGTTTACCAGCGTGGGCTAAAGGAATGTCAGGCCAGGGGAGAGCGGCACGCAACAGAGGGAGCGTACCAGAGAATTGATCCCGGACATGAAAGAGTACCTGAGCGATCCCACTCCGCTGGCTGAAATCAAATATTTACTCTGAGGTGACGTGCGTATATAGTAGAGTAGTACGGGAAGGAGCGGATTCTTGGCAAGTTATGCAAGTATGTATGTATTGTGTGTACACACAGTCCCCCCACCACATGTACGTGCGTATGCATGCCGCGGACGCCTACATGAGCATGTGGCAAGAGGCGCTTGTATTTGTATTTTTTTTTTTTTTTTTTTTTTTTTTTTCCTCCGTTTTTTCTCCCATCCCAATGTTAGTCGTATGCCAATTCCCAGTCCCTTCCTGGTCGCTGCGCACCTACCCCCCACAGTCAGATCATCTGGGAGAGTGGAGGCTACCACGTGCTTCCTCCGACACACGTCCAGCCAATCACCGCTTCTTTTCACCTGGCAGCGCGGATTCTCATTTGAGAGGGCGTAGCGTGTGGGAGGATCACACTATCCCCCTCAAATCCTATCCGCGCTTAGCAGGCGCCCCGACCGAACTGTAGGAGTCGCTGTTTACAACGACCCGGACCCACCCCGCCAGCTTCTCCCACCCTCTAATACAGCCAATTGTATTAGTGTGGACGGCCAGCCAAGCTGGTGACAATGTATTTGTATTTGTAATAAGTTGTCGAGCCGTGAATAAACATATGTATTACAGCAGTCAACATCATGCGCTAACAACATAGGAAGAGTAAATCAAGGAGGGGGGGGGGGGGGGGGGGGGGGTGTTTATGCGACATACGCAACATGTACCATCTGTCTTCCTCTCCGCTCTGTGCTGGAAACAACCCCTCTCGGCCGCGGCAGTGTCCGGTGCACTTGGAGTGGAGTCCTCGAAGCTGGTCCCACCTGGCAAAACATGACCCCCCCCCCCCCCCCTGCAGGGAGCGAGGGCCCCTTCTGCGAGGATGCCACCGTGACTCACTGTAGACTGGAGAGGAGCTCGAACAAGCTACCAATGTCTCATACTATCATACGAGATGGGCTTTAATCATAGCTCCATAATGAATTAAACGTCTGAGCCACTTACAGGGAATCGGGTGCACTTAGAGGATGATAGTCACATTATGATTTATGATTTATTATTATTTATTCGTCTATATAGGGATGCTCGATATTGGCTTTTTTACCGATACCGATATACCGATATTGTCCAACTCTTAATTTCCGATACCGATATCAACCGATATCAACCGATACCGATGCAGGGTTCACCCCCCCAAAAATGGAATAATTTCAGGTAATTAACATTACATATGTCTTGTTGTGGAATTAACATAACATTATGCATACTTTTGACAATAAATAAAATCAGAATTTGTTCTTACTTGCTTGCCTGGGTAAATAAAGGTTATAGAAATGTAAAAAAAAAAAAAAAAATTTAATTGATACCGATATTTTCCGATATCACATTTTAATGCCAATATCGGCCGATAATATCGGACATCCCTAGTCTATACTATATATTATTTCGTCACGATGGGGACCCGGGCTCGTTGAGACGCATGGCGGCAAACCGTATCGCTGCCGTTGCCCTGTGGGGTAGGGCCGCCCGAATCGTGAACTTTTGTTCTTCTCACAAAGAGCCGTGATGATGAATTATTGGAATTGTCTCATTCGGCTTAAATCCAAAGTCGCAGCAGTTCCCTTCTTCTTTTTTTTTACTTAAATTTTTATTAACATTTATAGACAAACACTTAGACAATACTTACAATGACATCCATAACACAACAATGCACTAACATGGGCCCCTTGAATATGGCTGCGTTCAGCCTCCCAGACCCCATAAGAGGGACCCCCCCCCTCCCGCCATCCACCCCCAGAAATAGGGCTCCCCCACATCCCAGGTCCGTCCCACGCGGGGCCGAGCACTCAGCGACACGGGTCCCTTGAATTTTATTGGGCCAGGCTCAGTAGAGGAGAGAGGGAAGGTACTCCCCCCCACCGAGCCAAGCCCGCCACCTCCCCTGTCACCAAGCACCCCACCCCACGCACAACGACCCCACAACATACAAGACCCCACTCTCCCGGGCCAAACCGCGGAAACGATGCCCGACATCCCCGATGCCGACATCCCCCCCCCCCCCCCCCCCCCCCTGAGTTAAGCTCGTAGAACTCCCCCATATCCCAGGCCAATGCGTGCGGAGCCGGGCCCCCAGCGACATGGCACACGGCACGGGTCCCTTGAATTAATTGGGCCAGGCCCAGTAGAGGGGAGGGATGAGTTCCCTGGCTTCTATCACTAACATTATTGTTTAAGCATTTTTGGTTGAAATAAAATTCGGCGATTATTTTTTATGATTAATGATATTTTCATGTTGAGTTATAGATTGTGGATGAATACGCACAGAAAGGTACTGTACACCATGTAAATGTTAATGCTTTACTTGTTTTAAACAAGACAATTTAGAAATGGGCAATGGGGAAATACATTGCGTTGGACAGAGGGTGGCACACGGAAAAACGGCAATGACGTAACCACTACACCTCCCTATAGTGGTGGAAGAAGTGCACAGTTCCTTTACTTAAGTAAAAGTAGAAAGATAAAATAGTACTCTAGTAACGGTTAATGTCCACTATTCCAAAGTGTACTTAAGTAAAAGTAGGAAGGTGTTTTATATTGTATGTAATATGTAATTACGTATGAAAATTTAAAATACATATTTTTTGTTTATATTCCGGTGCTTGGGAGCATTCAATGCTCGATTCATCTACCTCTAATGGCTATGTTAAAGTGGTATGTGGTCCAGTTATACTGCGCTGATTAAAGGTTATGTTAAAGTGGTATGTGGTCCAGTTATACTGCGCTGATTAAAGGTTATGTTAAAGTGGTATGTGGTCCAGTTATACTGCGCTGATTAAAAGCTATGTTAAAGTGGTATGTGGTCCAGTTATACTGCGCTGATTAAAAGCTATGTTAAAGTGGTATGTGGTCCAGTTATACTGCGCTGATTAAAAGCTATGTTAAAGTAGTATGTGGTCCAGTTATTCTGCACTGATTAATGGCTATGTTAAAGTGGTATATGGTCCAGTTATACTGCGCTGATTAAAAGCTATGTTAAAGTAGTATGTGGTCCAGTTATTCTGCACTGATTAATGGCTATGTTAAAGTGGTATGTGGTCCAATTATGCTGCCGCCAATTACGTCCATTTGAAGTTCTATAAATGGAAACACTTGTGTAAAGTACAAGTGCCTCAAGATTAATACTTAAGTACAAAATACTTTTTTCAGTAAGAATACTTTTAAAGTTTCCACCACTGGATTTAAGAGTAATAATCTAGTGGGTGACAGGATATAACATTTGACATATTTGCAACATATTTGTTTTGGTTTTGTTTGAAAGTTAATATGGAAGAGGAAAAATTCTAAAGGAGAAAAGCAATTATCACGATCATACAAAATTGTATATCTCATAATGTAAATGCAATAATTTTATTATTTGATTATTGCAGCAGCCCTAATGTGGGGATCAACCAGAAGAATGTGACCTATTTTGGAAACAAGGATGCAGATGAAAGAGTAAATTCATAAAACAGGGCTAATGTTTTATAAAGTCTTAACCCAAGGTCAATCAGGGCTAATGTTTTATAAAGACTTAACCCCCAAGGTCAATCAGGGCTAATGTTTTATAAAGACTTAACCAAAGGTAAATCAGGACAAAATTATCTTATAAAGACTTAACCCAAAGTTAATCAGGGCTAATGTTTTGACACGTGAAAACGTTTGTGGTTTGTAATTGTATCTACAGTAAGGAGGCGTGAGATGATCTGTGTGATCTCCAGTAGCTTGGTTTGGGGTTAGCCTAACGTCTCTGTGATATCTCCTTATTTTTAACCATATATGTTTCTATTAAGTTACCCAGCTATCTTTATCATAGCTCTCATACATTCATGGAACTTAACACATAGTGACAGAATCAGTCACTTGGATCCAAATAACAGAGCGTTCCTTTGTGATTCTACTGCTGCCTCCACGGCCGGATAGCATGTGCAGATCCTCTCCAGCAACATCACTTGTACTGTTTCAGAGGTTCACAAGGTTGAAATGTGAGTTTTTTTTTGTCCTTTTGTTCAAACGTCTAGCATCACCATCTACGGCTGATGTCTTTTTAATGGGTTTTTCCATACAATTTGCCATTCTCTTCATCCCGGCCAGCCTCAGACGAGGAAGGAACACCACCGGGTTCAAGCATGTTGTAAAAACAAACCATCTCTTCTCCTGAGAGAAATGTTCGATTTCCTATCCAAAAACAAATACTGATTACAGAAAGAGACGTATCTATTGTTGAGTTTTGAATGCAGAGAACATAACACTGTTCACACCACAGAGCCTTAACTCCTTCTCAAACTCCTCTCCGGCCCTTTTTACCAGCTTGTAAGTGGCCTCGCTCCACAGAGACAATGTGCCAGCCCTCCGACTGCATACAGCAGGGGCAGAACCATGAATAACTCTGCTAGGAGTGGTGAATGGCATTTTGCTTTCCCACAGTACTGCTGCTCAGTCCACACACGCGCGCACGCACGCACGCACACACACACACAACACACACACACACACACACACACACACACACACACACACACTCACACACACACACACACCCACCCACACACACACCCACCCACCCACCCACCCCCAACATGGCAAGGCGAGCTGCAGGCCCATGCAGTGGCTGAGTGCCCCTTCAAAGGCATTCTACTGCGACCGCCACTCACACAATTACTACCGAATGGATGCCTATCAATGGCAGATGGAATGACGGTGAGAGAATTCACTTGTTAGCTGAAGTGGTTCAATAAGGAGGATAAGCATTTGATTGATATTGCGCCGCGTTGGGGGAAAAAAGAACCATGTTGTTATACTATAATACTCTCACGATCGGCCGCTGGAGAGGACCATGTCAGGCCAATGGTGGAATGATACTCTAAACTATTTTCGGCTATATGTAATAAATTCCTAATTAAACTGCTACCAATTGGTTGGATTTTATAAGGGCTGAATAATGTTTTGCCTTGTGGTAATGTTGACGGCATGCAAGCAACAGGTTTCCAGATAAGGTGCTGTGGATCAATAAACCAGATAGTGCACTATAAGTTATGTTGGAATTGATAAGCGTAATCTTTCGTTCCTTAATGACGACATGCTGAGCACGGGTCCAAGTCTGTGTTGTGTTGTCGTTAGCAGTGACTTACAGGATATCAGAGTCATTAAACTTTCATTTGAAGGCACCCTGCCAAATCATAACAAACCCATGCCAAGGGAAATGACCTACATAATGTAATAATATGTGTGGTGAAGGAAATAAGGAAAGGAAAGCAAATTAAAGCAAAGGAAAGAAGTGAAAAAAGCTTTTCATCCCTTTAAATTCCCATTTGGGAACTGGACCATAACACATATTATTATGTTATACATGTCTGCCACAAAAAAACTACTTTGTTCAATGGATTTAAGGAATTATCAAAGATATTATCTTCTCTAATTATTGATTGCCAGTTACGTTGGCCTATAGGAATTGCTTAACATGCGCTTTACATGTATTGAAATAAACATATGTTCATGTTTTGTTTATGTTAGCATTGTTTGTAAACACTGGGTGTAAAAAGGACCATTATAGAATTATGGGATCTGAAAGTTGAAGTTCCAACGATATTGTTTTACAACAGTGAGTCCTCCCCTTCCAAAATCTACGGATTATATCCATTATTGATGTACTAAAAGAAAAAAACCTGATTGGGTTTCAAGCCAAGTGACTCACGCAGCACAAGACTAGAACACAAAACCTCTGTGTCAGGACTGGAGAAGCTACACTTGACTGCCTCTCTTCATCAAGTGCCACAAAGTATTTCCAAAACGTTTAAAGAGGCAACTAAACACCCTGAAAGCGAGGGATCCAACACAAAATCCCCACTCATATAATAATAACAACAACAAGTGAAAAGTGGTAAAAAAAATAAAAAATGTTAAAGCATGTTGACGCCTTTTAATATTGGCGGGGTGGGGGTGGGGGTGGGGGGGGCTGCCTGCCACACCGCATCAGTAACTCGAAGTCTTCTCTTGTGTAATGAATTGGGCAGTTTCCATGATACATGAATGCGTCTGGTATGTAAACCTGTCTCTTAGCACAGTGAACTACAAACGCTCTTCATTCATCACTGACTCGATCTCACACACACGGCGGGAGTGACAATAGCTTCATTCTACAATCTACAGTATTTGGAATAAGGGCAGAATATTGCTGTTAAAAACAGAACGCGGCCCGTATGAACAGAAAAGTCCCTGTTGAGTCAGCAGACTTATATCAAACACATAGCCTACCTCGGGAAAAGTCAGATGACTGTCTAAGGTCATGTAGTAACTGGCCAGTTTAGTGAATTACCATGAGCTGGCTGCGTTACAATGAGGAGACACTGTTTCACAAGCCCGTGAATGGACCACACATACAATAAACTCGTGCGTTCACTAACTGGCCTGGCCTATTGTCAAACTGGAAATTAGGCTATGAGCAAAAAGCGTGGGCCTATTCATAATCATGTGTTTGTTAAGACGGTTTGGGAATCTGTGTCGGGCCTGTTATAGGATGGGTGAACGCAACTATATTGCATTTGCAGCCAATTAAAGTAATGAACGATCCATTAAATGGTCATCATAAGTGTTATTCATTTGCGCCACCAACACGCACATTAGGCTAAATTACAAGTATGGGTGGCGAGGTTTAGAGAACTTCAAGTTCAAGTTTCAAGTTTTGTTTTATTTGTCACATACATACAGAAATGCTTGGTTCTGTACGAGCTCCCTGAGAATGTGCTTCATATAGTAAAAATGTAAAGGAATAAAGTCCAAACACTATACAAGAAGATATACAATATAAACACAACTTACCTTCCAACCAGCCGAGCTGTTGCTATCTCCTTTGTCCTTGAAATAAGGAACACTCTTCACCATCCAGTCATAAATCTGAGACAAGGTGAGGCGGCTTTCCGGGGCACTTTCAATGGCTTTAGTGATGAGATCGGCGTATGACATATTCCCCCACGCGTTACGCCGAGAGGAGCTGCTCTTCCTCTGCGCCGCTGCAGCCGCGGCCGCCGCCACCGAGGTGGTCGACCCGACGGGAGAGGACAGCAGAGGCACCTGTTGCTGATGCGGGAGCTGAGGGCTCTGGTGCTGCTGCTGCTGATGTGGTTGGTGGGGTTGCTGGTGGATGCAATTCTCCTGGCACTGGAAATCGTTGCACAAAACGACAGGCTTCTGGTCGGAGAAGTCTTCGTTCTCCTCCAACATGCTGAGGTTGTTGATGTAGTCATGGTTGCTGGCGGGCTCCTGCTTTACAGACGGAACTGGGGATGAAGTGTTAGAGTCGCCCGGGTTGATGAACTCCGGTCGAGGCAGGGGCCAAGTGCATGACCGGGGCCGTGATAACGGCTCGAAATCCGGGTCGATTTCCACTAAATGTGGTAGGGCTGCTTCGGCCATGGTGAGGAATAACGGCGCAAAATGTTACAATGTCATATACGGAATTGGTGACAAAAAGTTAAGCCTTCGCAAATACGAAGTGTTGTTGTAGCAGATAAACAAAAAATGAATCTGCTCAGGGGGGGAAAAAACTCCGCTATACACACGGCTACATTGATAAAGTCACACACAAAGTGAAATGACGAACAATCTGAATAGACACTAAGAACAGATTGTTTCTAAATAGACCTTTCATAAAACTTTTCACAGTTTGTTGATAGCTGTTTTTTTCCTTCCCAATCCAGTCGTGGTGAATATTCCGCCCGCGCTCTCCGTCCTGCTCGCTGCGGCTGTCTGTTGACTGTCAGTGGGTTACAGCAGGAGAGCGCACTTACTGGAACTATCATTTGTCAGCTGATACCACCCACATTTGAGTGACACTAGTAAAGCGCCAATGGCGGAGAGAAAAAGTCCATGTTTTCATTCTTTCACCTAGTAAACATCTCCTTATCTGAAGGAAGGAAGGAAGGAAGGAAGGAGGGAAGGAAGGAAGGAAGGAAGGAAGGAAGGAAGGAAGGAAGGAAGGAAGGAAGAAAGAAAGAAAGAAAGAAAGAAAGAAAGAAAGAAAGAAAGAAAGAAAGAAAGAAAGAAAGAAAGAAAGAAAGAAAGAAAGGTTTTGTTTTTGGAAAGATGGGACAGAAAACATAGAAAACCGGGAGGCAAGCAGCATACTATCAAATCTGCAATCACCTGCCACCCATATAGACAATAAATACTTTTGATAAAACAATGGTCTGTATATTATTTGGGCAAGGTAGTGGGTAATCAACAACAACCCACATGAAAATACATGAGAAAGACGAAAGAGAGAGAGAGAGCGCGCGCAGAAAAATAGGTCATATTGCCAGAAGCTATGCTGACAAAAACACAAATCACAGCCGGGAAGCCTTTTGCACCATGAGTCGCAGTCACACAGACTCTGTACTGTGGAGTGTGCTGACATCTTTCGGCCATTCAAAGATACTACTTGTTACCTAAATAAACATTTTAAAGGGACATTTCTTGGGTGAAATCGATCTCCACAGTAGTGTTATTGTTATTGTTAGTGTGAGTGTGAGTGTTATTGTAATTGTAATTGTAATTGTAATGGTAATTGTTATTGTATTGTTATTGTTATTGTTATTATTATCATTATTATTATTATTATTTGTATTTGTTTTGTTCCTTGGTTATATGGTTTTGATTTAAACCTATAGTATTCACTCTTGAATATATTCAACTGGGGAATTATATTGTTTTCGCACAGAGCCTCACAGAGGCTTCCTCCATCTTTCTCCAAGTTCTTCCAAATATTCTAAGCAGTTTTGATTCTGAGAGTACAGCCATATCCGGTCTCCCTGCCTTTGGTAATATAGGTGGACTCGACGATACTTACAGAACTTTTGCTCCGCTTTAAAGTAGAGCTGCTTGTAGTTGCTTGTGTTTTTTCTCCCACTACAAGCATGGAAGTGCTTCGGACCAGCCTCAGTCACTGTACAGGCGTTGTGGTAGTCCTGCTCAGACCGAAAACCACCGTCTTGAGCCGTGTGTCCGTGGTGGTTCGGACGAAACGCATTATTAATCTTCCTGAACATTCCTCTTAACTGGACCCTTTCAGGATTCCATTATACCCCTTTGCCCTGGTGATGATGTATCCATAACCGCTACTCAAGGCCGAGAACCTTTTCGTAAACGTGTCGATCCCTCAATATGACGCGTCGCTGTCCATGGTGCTGAAAACACCAGGCGTCTGGAATTGGAGCCGTAGCAGCGATTAAACAGCAAACACTGTGTCGAGACCGTTATGTCTATTCCACGAAACTGTTTGAGTGTTCCGGTGTTTTGCACCATAGCAACGGGCCCGTAACTCTACACATTGCTATTGAGCTGCTTTTGCGTGTCGGATGTCCTGACCGGCACCTGGAGGGCCCAGTAAGACTCATCGTCTATGGCCAGAACATCAGCTGCAATGCATCAAGATGTGGGCCTATATTGTCAGTTGACCAACGTGTTGGCCTATAGTCGCTTAATTTTCAAAATATTGTAAATAACACGAAAGCACATTTACTTTTTGCCCACATTACTGAATGTGATGACAAACTTGGGAAGGATTAGGTTGGTCAATACGTATTGATTGATTGATTGATTGATTGATTGATTGATTGATTGATTGATTGATTGATTGATTGAAAACTGTATTAACAGATTGCAGAATGGGTACAGTACAGTACAGCTCAATACACACAATTGTTAAGGGGATGCAGACCAGAGAAAGACTTTCGTCTTGTTTACATCAGGGTCCCCCATTTTCAATTCATCATAATATAGTAGTAATAATAATATAGTATCGGTCTAAGTTTTCCTGCCTGATTAATAATGAAGCAGCCTGCTCGATGTCTCTCTCCTGGTTCAGATGCTTATATTGCCGAGCTGGTCTCTGCCACACCGAGGAGCTCTGTAAGAGCCTTAATTGAGGGAGCAGACCAGAGAGTAAACATGTGGCTCACTTTGGACAATCCATGACATGACATGGTCTATAAACATTTTCCACCACTTTCACCAGACAACTAAACTGACTAATAATACAAACCCCAGAAAGATCTTGTAGGCCTATAGTCGCTTATGAATATGGTGTCTATACTACAATATAACTTGGATAACAGTCAGGGAAAAGAAAGCTATAAGAATATAGGAAATATTAGGCCTTTAGAATGCAAATATTGTTTTACTTTGAACATGTAACAAATGTGAAAATAAGCACATACAAGAGAATAACCAATAAAATGTACGGTAAACATGAAGCAAATTCCCCATAAATAAATATTATATTCCCAAAAAGGAGTAGAAAATAAGTCTTAATACTCCATTTCTTATAACTTAAAGAGTGGACTTCATGTTTATCATAAACACATAATTAGCTACCTTCAAGTTCACCATATATAAATTAAAATAATTACCTTACTGTTTATCAACTTTACACAATCACCATGCAGGTGCACAATCACCCATCCAGCATGTCCCAACAACAATACATTTTAATTAAACCTTTATAACCCATTCTCTGTCTGAATCTTTTTTGTATGTTGCCAGGAAGCAAATTATTTCTTGCTTGGTACATTATTTGTGCAGTATCATCAGATCCATGAACTTCAAAGCATGTGTCTTTAAAACAGCATGTTAGTGTGCTCACAAAATCCTACGTTGTTTATTATCCTAGCTTTTTGTAGTATGCATAATGACTGTATATATGGTGCTTTTGTACATGTTACCCCTCACCTTCACACAGCAATTCAGATATGGTAATACAAATGAACAATACAGAGTGTATAATGCTTTATGATCCAATATGTGTCTACTGTCTAGTTCTTGCCAGAACTGCAACCACTCACCAACATTGCTCGTATATATTTTATGTGAGGTTTCCAGCAGATTCTGTGGTCTAATATCACACTCAGAATTGGTTTTCACTCCTTCAATATTAACAGTGACATCTATCATCACTTGTATGTGAGTGTTTATTTTACAATTTCCAAACAGTATAAGCTTGGTCAAACCACCATTTTCATATACTAATTTCAGTTGCAACCACCTCCAAAAGCTGTTGCAAATTTTCTTGAGAACAAAAAATATTAGTGTTGTCTGCAAATAAAAATAAATTCAGTATCTTTGATACTAGTTACAAAATGAACAGTTTTGGGTCTAATACTGACCGTTGTGGGACTCCACAAGTAATATTTATACATGTTGATTTATCTACAAATTTCTGCCGGTTTCCTATATATACTGTAGCTTTTCAAGCAATTCAGCACAACCCCTCTAATACTATACCTTTCTGTTACAAAGGGTCAGATTAAACCGAATATATGTATTTATTGATTGATATATATTCAATAGTATTTGTATACCGTTTGATATCCCTTGTATATTCTTTGTACATATACACGGAATATCCCTTTAGCCTACAGACCATAATATTCATTCTCCTATTGGATGGCGTGCCACCAGGCGCCAGTGACTTACCCCCTAGAGCTGACTTGAAAGCTACCGACAGGACTTGTCTTAACATGCCCGCTTCTGCCCATGGCTACGAGACAGTGAGCAGGCTGGCACTTGATTATCCCCCGTGCATATAAATATGGCGCAAGTAAATGTAGAAGTCCCTTGTCCCGTTCAGTCTCGTTCAGTTCCAGTTATCCAAGCGACGCCTCACCATGCAACGTGCGGCAGAGTAGGGCTCGTATTGCCCCAAATAGAGTCGTGCTTATCCTACTACGTTTGTTCAACGTATCGTTCGCTACTTACTAGTAAAGGCCTTCATTACGAGTCAAAGACCACGTGAAGTGAGTAATTGTGTGTCTACATAGAGCACTTATTGCCGCGTGCTAATAGGATAGTAACGTCAAGTTCAATTGTGAACCACCGCGCACCACGGAGGATACCTACACCGGTGATTGCAGAGCCACTTTCCGGCAGGATTAC
This sequence comes from Notolepis coatsorum, assembly GCF_963971535.1. Classification (NCBI taxonomy): domain Eukaryota; kingdom Metazoa; phylum Chordata; class Actinopteri; order Aulopiformes; family Paralepididae; genus Notolepis; species Notolepis coatsorum. The sequence continues at coordinate 293,649,344 of NC_140165.1, forward strand.
TATTATTATTCTTCATTCTTCACCAAGCTGCTGGAGCAGAGAACTGTCTACACCCACTGCTGTGGGATCTACACATGCCCGTGAGGACATCATTCGAGCCCGTCTCTGTCGGAGCAGAGACTCCACGGCTTCACCTGTGCGGCGCGCACATTGAGAGTACAGAGGCTGCCTTTCCCCGCTGACACAGGGAGTAATTGTCGCCTGTGGAACCATTGACTTTGTATAGAGCATTGCCTCCCCCTGCTGGCTTACAACCGGTAGTAACCTCCCCTACCATTATTCCCTAGATAATTCCTAATATTCAGTATTGACTTGCCTACGCACATTATTTGCCTTATAAGCGCATCCAAATTGATCTAAGTAATGTAATCTAATATTCCTTTGATGTAATAAATATTCTAAACAAGTATTTGTGTGGAAACCGTTTCATTGTGGAGAAGTTCTCATCATATACTTGTGTACAGTATGGCCAGTAATGTACATAACACGGTAGTGGTTTAATGATACCAATACTTGATTAATACAGTCAGGGAATTGTACCCCTCAGTTACAATTGGTCCTTCGAGCCCCGGATAATAATTAGCGTAATATTAATATAATATTAATATTGACATGGCCGATGACGAACACTCCACAAACGGTTCTCCTAAGCTAGATCGCCCGCAGCGCAGACGGCAGCCACCTCCCTATCTAGAGGCATACGCTGTCAGTCCAATACCTAGCTTTAAAGGGACATTAAATACGGATAAAATAACTAAAGCGGATAGTAAAATTATGTCCGACCCTATCAACCAGGATACCCCGACCACAGAGGCCCTAGTGGGTTCTAATGTAACTGACCAAGCTCACGGTGGGGACCAGGAGGGAACTGACACGACTTTATCCCCCGACAACGCCGACGAGGTAGTCCCCGGAGCGCTCCAGGATAAAGAAAGCCCTCCCGGGATGGAACCCGACCCACCACAAGAAGAGACGCGCACCCAGGAGATGGATCTCCTCGGTACGCAACAGGAGAACGGATCTCCAACAAGTACTGCCGGGAGCCGATCGCCCCGAACGGCGTCTTCCCCCAGCGCGGCGGACAAGATGCTGGCGCAAGCACTCATCGCCACCCTGGCAGCCTCCACCGAACGCGATCGACTTCAAGCGCAACAGACGCGCGAGCGCGAACATTTTGCAGGCGAGCGAGAGCGCTTCCAGGCGCAACAAAGGAGTGAAGACGACCGCATAAGACTGGAGACCAGACGCCTCCAGACAGAAGAGAACATTGAGAGAAGCCGCGCCGATGCACAGCACGCCGCCGCCAATGCACAGCGCGACGTCGCCAATGCCCAGCGCGAAGCAGCGCGCGACGCAGCCCATGCCCAGCGCGAGGCAGAGCGCGACCGGCTGCAGGCGGAGCTGATGGACAAACTGGTTGCCATGGCGACACCCCCTCACTCCACACGGAGCTCTCAGAGATCGTCAAGACATGGGTCTAGGACACATTCCCCTACCCGACGAAGCGACCCGGGACCCCGCCAACAGGAGGATCCTGTCCACGTCTCCGAACCCCCTCCCCAGCCGGTCCATACGAGACCCAGCAACCGGGAAGAACCGGACCACGCCGAGAGACTGAACAGAAGACTCCAGGTCCTAGCAGAGGAAGAGGAGGAGGAAGAGGAGGAATGTCAAGCCGACCAGCAGCAACGTACTCTGGCCCAGGAGGCCCAGTACAGCCCCGACCAGCAGCAACGTACTCTGGACCAGGAGGTCCAGTACAGCCCAGAAGTCAGCCCCGAGGCCCTGCGCTACAAACCCCCGACTCAACTCACAGGTGAGTTTGACGCACCGCCAGCCCCGAGGGACAGCACCTGGGTACCCGACCTTCGGTACCCACCAAGTACCAGCCCAAGACGACACGCACGGGGAGACTCGCCTAGGAGGCCTCTTCCCCAACGCTCACCGATGTGCCAGTCATCCATGGCATCGTACCTTGGAGCACCGACGTTTCCAGACTTCACCCATGAGAACCGAGCACAGTACACGGAGCTACGGATGTGCTTAGAGACAATGATGGTTGATGTAGCTGATGAACGCCACAAGTATGCTACCCTATTGAAGCACCTCAAGGTGCCCCGAGCGCACAATATAGCGCTGGCCTATGCCAACTCTACTACCCCATACACAGCGGCTCTAGCAGCACTCGACCAACGTTATGGACGCGTATGGGACTATGTGATACAGGAGATAAGAGACATTGACCGTCTCCCCCCAGCCAGAGACAACAGAGCATTAGATGACCTGTCTATCAAAGTACAGTCCCTGGTAGGGATGCTGGGGTCCCAAAAGGAAAAGGGTATCTACGAACTGTACGCTAACTCTAACGTAGAGAGGATATTAGAGAAGCTCCCTCCCGCCCGACAAGAGCGCTTCAGGCGGCAGAGAGACTACCGCGACCCCAACGGTCCAGAGGCATCCCTCCTAGACCTATCTGAGTTCCTCGCCAGGGAGGTCAGTAGCCTACGACTCGACACGTTCGTATGGAGTGGACCAAGCCCAAGACTCGGACCTCGGGGACAAACGGATAACCGCCGGTTGGTGACCGTTATGCACCAAGCCGAATCAGTACCACACAAGAACCACAACACCCCCTCGACGAAAGAGGACCAGTGGAAGATTGAGTGCCAGTACTGTGAGGGAGAACATCGGCTGTACCAGTGCGAAGATTTCAAGAAGCTGACCACGGATGATGTGAGTCAGTGGGTCAAGGACCACCGCCGCTGCTTCCGCTGCGCGCGCAGCCACCTAGCAGCTGAGTGCCGCCTGAAAAAGAAGTGCAGCAGGTGCGGTGGCACCCACTTGGAGGTCCTGCATGACATCAACAGGCGTCAGCCAGGACAACAGAGTGGGCCCGTCACGGTAATGTACCATGCCGAGGTGGTGGCACCAGCACCGAAGAGCCACCAGACCGCTCCCTACTGTACCTACTGCGACGGCGGACACTGGCTGGCACAGTGCGCCGAATATAAGACACTGAACCCCGTCCAAGTGGACCAGTGGCGTGAGGCGGCCCAGGCGGGCGCCACTTACCACGCAGGGGCGGCCCAGGCGGGCGCCGCTTACCGCACAGCACGGTGCGGAGCCCACCAGAAGGTCCAAGGCAACCAACCAACAGGAGTGCTCCACATTGACCAGCATAGCGGGACCCCCCGTGTGCTCCTCAAAGTGGTCAGAGTGCTCCTGAGCTACGAGGACAAGGTCCTGGACACTTACGCCGTCCTGGACGATGGGTCTGAAAAGACTCTCCTCCTCGCTTCCGCAGCAGCCCAGTTGGGCCTGCGAGGTGTCAAAGATACAATGACCATACGCACCATCAGAAGGGACCAGAAGACCATAAAGGGTGAAAAGGTCTCCTTCAAGATAGCAGCGGTGGACCAGCCCGAGAAGCAGTATAGTATAACTAACGTCTTCACCAGCCACGACATAGGCCTGTCTCAGTACACCTACCCCATCCCACAGCTGATGGCTAAGTATGTGCACCTACGTCAACTACCTATACCGCTTATCGACGGCGCCACACCGACCCTGCTCATCAGCTCCGACCACGCGGACCTCATTCTCCCAATTGAGGCGGCCCACGTCGGACCCAAAGGATGCCCAGTCGCGGTTCAGACCCGACTGGGATGGACGCTCCAGGGCCCCCTCTACGGACTTGACAGTCAACCCACGTCTACACGCTGCCTACACACAGAGGCGAGCGACACCGGCCTCTCCCCCGTACAGCAGAGGCTATTGACATTAAGCGAGAGGCCCGTGAGAGAACCGTGGGTACCAAAGGGAGTTCGGAATTCCACCCCCCTCAGCTGCGCTCCAGACGTAGCTGACCTCGGACCCAGCACCCCAAGCGACTCCTTGACGGGGCGGCCGGGACCGGCCCCTCCTCAGATGGGGTACAGAGCAAACAAGAGAAACAGACGGAGGAGGAGAAAGCACAGCCAAGCACAGATCAAAGCAGTCTCATGCCCGCTTCCTCCTAAGCCCCCCTTCATCCCGTCCAGTCGTCATGACCATAGACCAGTCACTACCTTGAGCTGCGTGGCCGGCCGGCCGCGTAAGCAAAGTGACCACTGGTGCCGACGGAAAGGTCAGAGTGGCAGAAGTGCTCGGCCAAGGGCGGACCTAGAACCGACCCGTGGCGAGGCTGATAGAGTCGCCAAGGCTCCCCGACTCGCTTAATGACGACCATGACCCATGACTTTGTGAACTGACCGACCCCTCACAACGGACATTGAGTAGTGGACAGTGCGGTTAATCTGTCTCTGCTTAGCTAATTAGGTGGGACTAATTAGGGGGCGGCTGTTACAAAGGGTCAGATTAAACCGAATATATGTATTTATTGATTGATATATATTGAATAGTATTTGTATACCGTTTGATATCCCTTGTATATTCTTTGTACATACACGGAATATCCCTTTAGCCTACAGACCATAATATTCATTCTCCTATTGGATGGCGTGCCACCAGGCGCCAGTGACTTACCCCCTAGAGCTGACTTGAAAGCTACCGACAGGACTTGTCTTAACATGCCCGCTTCTGCCCATGGCTACGAGACAGTGAGCAGGCTGGCACTTGATTATCCCCCGTGCATATAAATATGGCGCAAGTAAATGTAGAAGTCCCTTGTCCCGTTCAGTCTCGTTCAGTTCCAGTTATCCAAGCGACGCCTCACCATGCAACGTGCGGCAGAGTAGGGCTCGTATTGCCCCAAATAGAGTCGTGCTTATCCTACTACGTTTGTTCAACGTATCGTTCGCTACTTACTAGTAAAGGCCTTCATTACGAGTCAAAGACCACGTGAAGTGAGTAATTGTGTGTCTACATAGAGCACTTATTGCCGCGTGCTAATAGGATAGTAACGTCAAGTTCAATTGTGAACCACCGCGCACCACGGAGGATACCTACACCGGTGATTGCAGAGCCACTTTCCGGCAGGATTACTATTATTATTCTTCATTCTTCACCAAGCTGCTGGAGCAGAGAACCGTCTACACCCACTGCTGTGGGATCTACACATGCCCGTGAGGACATCATTCGAGCCCGTCTCTGTCGGAGCAGAGACTCCACGGCTTCACCTGTGCGGCGCGCACATTGAGAGTACAGAGGCTGCCTTTCCCCGCTGACACAGGGAGTAATTGTCGCCTGTGGAACCATTGACTTTGTATAGAGCATTGCCTCCCCCTGCTGGCTTACAACCGGTAGTAACCTCCCCTACCATTATTCCCTAGATAATTCCTAATATTCAGTATTGACTTGCCTACGCACATTCTTTGCCTTATAAGCGCATCCAAATTGATCTAAGTAATGTAATCTAATATTCCTTTGATGTAATAAATATTCTAAACGAGTATTTGTGTGGAAACCGTTTCATTGTGGAGAAGTTCTCATCATATACTTGTGTACAGTATGGCCAGTAATGTACATAACACGGTAGTGGTTTAATGATACCAATACTTGATTAATACAGTCAGGGAATTGTACCCCTCAGTTACACTTTCCATTTTGTTGAGCAGGTCAGTATTTCAGTTTTTTTTAGTTCTATATATACTCCCAATGTATACTTCTTTTTGTTTATACAATTAGTTATTTCTTCGCTTAACTCAATTAGTGCCAAAGATGTTTCTGTTTGTTCTAAATCCTGTCTGTCAATAAGTCATGCTTCTCAAGGAAGTTGTCTAACTTCTCAATGAAGAGTTAACAGGGAAATAAAGACATAGCCCCCTAAATTGATGTCTATCCTCAGCTTTATATAATTGGATAACTTTAGCAATTCTATTTTCATTAGCAAATGTACCTGTTTGGAAGGACAAGTTACAAATGTAGGTTAACGGTTTTACAATGCCATCAATGACGTTCTTGACTATTGTCATATAATTTTTATTCCAGTCAGTAGACATTTGAATCATACACTTACTAACAATAAGGTAAGATATTCCTTTATTGATCCCCTTGGGGAAATTCAGGCATCATAGAAGCATGGGGGAGGGGGGTTGGGAGGTACAGGTAGTAGAAGACATGGTACAGGTCAGAATTCTGGTACAGTGGAGAAGTACAAATAAAAATGGAATAAAAAAAAGGCAACAATATAATTAACTCTAGTCTGGACATGTGCATATGGGCAACACGGTGCAAGATGAGGGTATGTATGCCCTCTCAGTTATATTTGCCCTACAATTAATATAGTTACAATATATATAATCTAAAAATGCTAAATATATGCTCTGATGAAGTATCCAGTATACACATAAGGTGCAGTATGCATAAGGTATGTAATATGCCGTGATATACATCATACATTATATAGTGTCCTTTTAGGTGGGAGTCAGACACAGTGATGGAAGTTCCTAGTAGTTGGATGTCTGGCAGCGGTCCCTGCCCACTGTTGTGGAGCCTGATGGCCGCTGGTATGAAGGACTGGCCGAGGCGTATAGTTGAGTGACAATATCATTTCCTTTTCTTCCACTGCTCTAAGAAGAATAGAGCTTGGATTTCTATCCACATAATCATCAACTACCCCCCCCCCCCCCCCCCCTCTCTCTCTGTTGTCTTTGGGTCGTCTGCCCATTTTTGTCCAACACTTAAAAATCGAATTAAACCCATTAACGTCATAATTCACATCATTTATGGTCTTATCATTATCACAGGGCACGGGTCTGTTTGGGTTGGCAATGATGTTTGGGGTTCGAAACTAAATACCCCTCAATACAAGCTTTTCTTCCCGCTCTTCTCTCTTCTCTCATGGAAATGGGGGAGTAGGGGGAGTGCAAGGCCCAATCTGGCGGGGGAGAGTTCTAGTCTGAACAGACACCTCTCCTTGACCTCTACCTTCCACAACCCCTTTCTAAGTTCTCGATCTCCTGGCTTCTCTATCCCTCTCTCACTGCCTATTGTGATGAGGGATTCACCAGGCCATAAAGCCCCACAGCAGAGAGCTGGGAGAAACAGGCAGCATGGCAATCAGCACCCACAGCTGGTGAATCACCGACACCAGGAACTCATCAGGCCTCGTCAGCAGCCACACAAAAGGAGGCTTCTGACAGCACATGGGGAGGTTAGTCTGACTCACCTCAACCGAGAGCTCACATGTCCTTTTTGCCCTAGACGGAGAAGACGGAGAAGACGGAGAAGACTGACGGCTGCCCACAGCGTGACGACTGCTGGGACAACATGCCTGGACCCTTTGGGTTCACCACGGGCCAGGCAACCGCCTCTAACCCTCTTCTCTCTCCCTATAGACAATAAACATGGTGTTTTGACCCATAAATACAGTGTCTGTGTTGTGTCGCCCCAAAAAGCGTTTCCCCAACGCCACACTATCTACACGATGGGTTGTGGTGGTCATTAGGGGCCATGTGGTAGGTTATGTAGCATCTATCTGTCAGGTATAAAGACACTATGGTAGTAAGTCATACTGGCCAGCAGCGTAACTAGTAAGAGTAGGTAAGGGATATGTACAGATATATAGGCCGCCTATAGTACAGATATGTAAAAAGGGTTATATGCAGGTATGTACTTGTACAGACAGATGTGGATAGATATACGTTAAGAATAAATATATATATATGGTATATAGGCTACTACAGCATTATTGTACATGCTATAAAAAGATACTGTATGTCTACTGTAAAAAGATACTATACTGTAAAAAGATACTATACTGTACTTCTACTGTAAAAAGATACTATACTGTACGTCTACTGTAAAAAGATACTATACTGTACTTCAGCACACTCGGTTGGCACTGCTCAAAACGTACCTTTTTAAAATAGCTTTTAAATTAATTATTATCTTTATTGTATTGTCTTATTTTTATTTATTTCTATTTTTTTTACTTAAATATTCTATTTTCATTGTTATCATTGTTTTATGTATTTTTTTAAATAATTGTATTTGTTCTTTTTTAATGTCTTATTTTAGTGTTTTATAATTTTAACCATTTATTTTTCCGGTCTTTATTATTATTTTATTTGTAATTATTTTATTGTCTTATGTTATTGTCTTACTGTTTGTCTTATTTAGCTATTTTTACTATCGTATCTAGTTGTTTTATTACCGTTTTTATAATTTTCATGTCTTATCATTTCCATCCTTAGTTATGGAGTGATTGTAATTTTATTTTATTTTTTTTGTATCCTTTTGTTTTTTTTGTGTAAAGCACTTTGAGCTGCAATCTGTATGAATGGTGCTATATAAATAACGTTATACATTTCTTTTAACTTAAATTAAAATATATATTTATATATATAATATATATTTAATATAACATGACTTCTAAAGAATGTCATGTTTTTAGACATAATATCTATATTATTCAAATGAGAGCTAAATATATTATACTTTATTATTATATTACATTATATTATAATATATAACATTACATTACATTATATTATATCATACATATTATTTATATTATTCAAATGGAACTCAATATGTTCCGTTGTGATGTCACAGTATGATGTCACAGTATGATGTCCCGTTGTGATGTGATGTCACAGTATGATGTCATAATCAAACATTCTAGAACATGTGTGTATCTATTCAACAATTCTCTCAGAAGACAAGTGAAGATATCACTTGTTGTTTCCGGCTACTTGTCTGTAAGCTTGAATATATACTGCAGATACAATTTAAAAATCACCACATGGAAAAGGAAACAGGCGCCATGTCCTGTACAATCCTTAATGAACTGCGTCTGGAGGGAAGGTTCTGTGATGTGGTCAACAGCACTGAGTTTAACGCCCACAAGCCAATCCTGTGTGGCTGCAGCGCCTATTTCAGGTAAGTTTAGCTTGGTTCAGGTTAACTTGGTTAGTAAAAAGATACTACGTCGACTGTAAAAAGATACTATACTGTACGTCTACTGTAAAAATATACTATACTGTACATATACTGTAAAAAGATACTATACTGTATGTCTTACTGTAAAAAGATATTATACTGTACGTCTACTGTAAAAAAATATACTATACTGTACTTCTACTGTAAAAAGATACTATACTGTATGTCTACTGTAAAAAGATACTAGTTCAAGTTCAAGTTCTTTAATAGTTGTCATACAGAAGTACAGAATACTTTCATACAAAATGCTTCTTACTGTTACGCTCCAGAGACTGTGCTAGACAAGATAGTATCAAATAACATAATAACATAATATAGCATGAATTTAGAAGAAGAATGAGGTCACAGTTGTTCGGTATAGACATATGTACAATGTTCTGAGTTACCATATAATATACAATACACAATACTATGCAGTGTACTAATGTACAGTACTATCTAGTGCAAAGCAGAAATGGGATGAGGTACAATTTTAGGTACAATTTACAGTAAGGTGTACGAGTTGTAGTGCAATCCTTCATCCATAAATATAAAGTGTGGGGAGTGGGTGCTACAGTGTGTTTGTTTAAAGTGGGTGTGTGCTATAAAGTGTGTGTAGTGGGTGCTACAGTGTGTTTGTTTAAAGTGAGTGTGTGCGTGTGGATGTGTGTGCTATGTGTGTTTGGTGGTTGTTGTTGTGTAGTGTTCATTCATTGTTCGTTTAGCAGCCTGATGGCCTGGGGATAGAAGCTACTTCTGAGTCTTTCTGTGCTCGCCTTGAGACTCCTGTGTCGCTTGCCTGACGGCAGCAGTTCAAAGAGGCAGTTGTTCGGGTGGCTCGAGTCCTTAATAATTCTCTTAGCCTTCCCCTTGCAACGCTTGTTGTAAATGTTCTGGAGAGTGGGGAGCCCCCCTCCAATTGTGCGTTCGGCTGAACGTGTCACTCTTTGTAGTCTGCTTTGGTCTTTTGCAGTGCTATTCCCAAACCAGGAGGTGATGTTGCCGGTCAAGATGCTCTCTATTGTACATGAGTAGAAGTTCTTAAGGATCTTCTGGCTGACTTGGAACTTCCTTAGGCGCCTGAGGAAGTAGAGGCGTTGTCGTGCCTTCTTCACCACACTGTTAATGTGTATGGTCCATTTCAAGTCCTCGGATATGTGGGCTCCGAGGTACTTGAAGCTGTTGACTCTCTCAACCGGTGCCCCGTCGATGCTGAGGGGGCTGTAGTCCTTGACCCCCGACCTCCTGAAGTCCACAATCATCTCCTTTGTTTTGCTGACGTTCAGGGAGAGGCTGTTTTCCTGGCACCATCCCGCCAGGACCTTGACCTCTTCCAGGTAGGCCCTCTCGTCGTTGGCAGAGATCAGGCCCACCACCACTGTGTCGTCAGCAAATTTGACGATTGTATTGCTACTCCGCTGAGCCACACAGTCGTGTGTGTACAGGGAGTAGAGGAGGGGACTCAGAACACAGCCCTGGGGGGCCCCTATGTTGAGGGTGATGGATGAGGAGGTGCAGTTGCCTGCTCTCACCACCTGGGGTCTGCCAGTCAGGAAGTCCAAGACCCACTGGCAGAGGTCATAGCCCAAGCCCAGGTCCCTGAGCTTGGCTATGAGTATGGAGGGGACTATGGTATTGAATGCCGAGCTGTAGTCGATGAATAGCATTCTCACATAGTTCCCCTGCCTCTTGTCCAGGTGTGATGCTGCTGTGTGCAGCACATGGGATATGGCGTCCTCCGTGGACCTGTTGGGGCGGTATGCAAATTGCAGGGGGTCCATGTTGATGGGGAGGGAGGAGCAGATGTAGCCCTTTACTAGCTTCTCAAAGCACTTCATGGCTATGGAGGTGAGAGCTACAGGGCGGTAGTCGTTGAGGCAAGCAGGCTTGGATTTTTTGGGTACAGGGATAATAGTGGACTTCTTCAGGCAGGTGGGGATGACAGCCTGTTCTAAGGACAGGTTAAATATGTCAGTGAATACTGGGGCCAGTTGGTCGGCACAGACTTTTAGGACGCGGCCGGGGATGCCGTCCGGACCTGCTGCCTTCCTGATATTCACTTTTTTAAAGGTCCGCCTCACCTCATGCTCTGTTACCCTGAACACTGCGCCTCCATCAGCAGCCGACCCCCCCCCCCCCATTGCCGAGGCTTGTGAGCTGGTGTTGTTATTACCAGCATCAAACCTCGCATAGAAGGTATTGAGGTCGTTTGCTAAGGAGATGTCATTGTTCAGTTTGAGGGAGGCGCCTTTGTAGTCTGTCATCGTTTTGAGCCCCTGCCACATAGCTCTAGAGTCAGCTTGTTCAAACTGGAGTTCAATTTTATCCCTGTAGCGCCGTTTGGCCTCTGACACTGTCCTCCTTACGTTGTGTTGCGCCACCTTGTGGTCATTCATGTTGCCTGCCACTAGGCCGTCATTGTATGCTTTGGTGCGCTCTCTCAGAGCTTCACGGACGGATTTGTCTACCCAGGGTTTTTGATTTGGGTAAACTTTCATTTTGGTAGTGGGGATTGTTTCTTTCACCCTAGTACAGACATAGTCCAGCACTATACTATACTGTACATATACTGTAAAAAATATACTATATTGTACATCTACTGTAAAAAGATACTATACTGTATGTCTACTGTAAAAATATACTATACTGTACATCTACTGTAAAAAGATACTATACTGTACGTCTACTGTAAAATATACTATACTTCTACTGTGCTAAGACCCTATACTTCTACAGTGAATATATATTAGCACACAGGACAGAATGTTGCCTACTGTTTACTCATCAGATATCTCTATACTCTGCATCCTACAGAACCCTCTTCACTCGCTGGAGCGACTCAGAGAAACCAGTCTACACTATCCCTGGGGTGTCCGCAGCTATGATGCAGCTCATCATAGAGTACGCCTACACACGCTTTGTGCCGGTGACAGCAGAGAACGTGGAAGAGCTTCTGGTGGCTGCAGACCAGCTTTTCGTCACTGGTATAGTAGGAGTGTGCTCTAAACTTCCTAGAGGGCCAGCTGTCTCTGGAAAACTGTGTCGGCATCTGGAGGTTTGCGGACATCTACTACTGCCCTGACCTGAGGCACAAGGCCCATCTCTTCATCGTGTGCCACTTTGAGGAGATGCTGCCCGTCTCACAGGAGTTTGTGGAGCTGTCCCTGCAGCAACTGGTGGACATCATCGAGAGGGATGACCTGAACGTGAAGAACGAGGAGACGGTGTTCGAGGCCGTCCTCTGTTGGATCGACCACTCCCGTGAGGAGCGTAAAACAGACATCCCTTTGCTGCTGCCCAAGGTAACTGTATTACTGTGCATTGCATTAAAACAACACTAGGTTCCCTAGTACACTGGTTCTCAAACATTTGGGTCCAAACTGTTCCCTAGCAACAGAATTCCAGTGAAACCGCCTACAACCGCTGTCTAAGTTGTACCCGCTGTTTGCTTGTCTCTTCCCAGGTTCGCATGGGCTTGATGAGGCCTGACTACTTCGGGAACAACGTCCTGAAGAACCCTGTGGTGAGGGACAGCCACGACTGCAGGGCCCTCATCCTCAGCGTCCTGAACCCCCCTGGCTCCGACAGGCTCCCAAACCCCCTGACCCGCCCACGCCTGCCCCAGGAGGTCCTATTGGCCATCGGAGGCAGCGTGACCAATGCCATGGAGGCTTACGATATCCGAGCCGGTAGATGGATGGACGTGAGCGTTGAGGTGGAGAGTCCCCGGGTCATCCACCACGGCAGCGCTTATCTCCACGATCTGGTCTACTGCGTCGGCGGCTGGGCCGGCAAGAATCTCAGCAGTGTGTGCAGGTTCAACCCTGTCACTCGCAGCTGGCTGCAGGTGGCTCCCATGCACTCATGCCGCTGTTACGTCAGCGTGGTCGCGTTGGACGGCTGTATCTACGCCATGGGAGGGTGCGACGGACACGTGGAACTGAACACCGCAGAGCGCTACAAGCCTGAAACCAACCAGTGGACACTGATTTCACCCATGCTGCAGCACAGGAGCAAAGCCGGCGCTGCAGCGCTCCACGGCAAGGTGGGTGGAACTGAGGAACACACGTGTATCATTCAGAATCAGATATCATAAATGTCTTTATTGCCAAGTAAGCTTGCACATACAAGGAATTTGTCTGGGTCCTTATATAAACTAAATTAGAATATTCTTTCTTATTACAGGTTTGCATCTGTGGTGGCTACAACACGGTGCCGACAGTGGAGTGGCTGTTCACAGCTATGTGCTACAGCCCAGACACCAACCAGTGGACTCTGATCACCCCCATGAGCAGCAGGCGTAGCAGAGTGGGAGTCGCTGCGTAGAGAGAACAAGTCTATGTGGTAGGTGCACACAGAGACAAACGCTTTATACTAGACCTTTTTATAGATATGTCAAGTCAAGTACATTTTATTTATATAGCACATTTCCAAGCAGCGGCAGCTGGCACCAAAGTGCTTCACAGGCAGGTTGATAAAAAAACTAAATAATACAATGCAAGATATAAAATTTAAAACACAGTAAAACAATGAATGTAATAAAAACAGGTAGGACACAGTAAAACAAATTGGATAGAAGGGCCAGACGTCTAGTGGTGATTAAGTGGGGGGGAAGGCCAGGGAGAACAGGTAGGTTTTTAAAAGTTATTTAAAAACCTGCACGGTCTGGGCGGTCCGTATGTTGAGGGGGAGGCTGTTCCACAGTCTAGGCGCTGCGGTGGAGAAGGCTCTGTCTCCCCTAGTCTTGAGCCTAGTTCTAGGCACCACCAATAGCAGCTGGTCAGCTGATCTGAGGGATCGGTGGGGGGTGTGGCGTTGCAAGAGCTTGGATAGATAGGGAGGAGCCGTGCCATTTAGTGATTTAAAAACATTTAGGGCTAATTTAAAATCTATTCTAAATTCTAATTGCATGTAGTCACTGTGTGTTGTTGTAGCCACCGGGTAAATCGCGATTTTTTTATTTGTTTGTCATGACAAACCAATTACATAATCCAACATATGTGTAAAGGCACAACATATTCCAGTTAACGGTATCTTTTTTTAATGATTCGTTACGGCGCAATCAATACTTCCATGCGTTCGGGACCTCCATGTTTTGCGGGTATTCATCAGACAAATCGGATCCGGGATTCGACTCCCATCAGTCGGGCAAGAACGGCGGGTTTTCAGCCTCTCTCCTCTCTCCTGGAGCTTAGCGCTCGGCCAATCAGAGAAACGCGGAAGGCGCTCGGCTAATCAGAGAAACGCGGAAGTGCAAGTTGGTTGCCTTAAGTGTTCACGCGTCCTGTCCTCAGGTGGGAGGGTTTGACCATGGAAACCACCTGCGTAGCGCGGAGGCCTACAGCCCCTTGACTGACTCCTGGCTCGCCCTGTCCGACATGCTCACCCCCCGCAGCGACTTTGGCATCGGGGTGTTGGACGACCTGCTCTTCGTGGCCGGAGGCTTAAATCGCTTCAAACCCATCTCCAACGTGGAGAGCTACGACCAGAGCAGCGACAGGTGGACTGTAGCCAAGGACATGAAGATCCACCGCAGTGGCCTAAGCTGCTGCATAATGCATGGCCTGCCTAACATGAGCCAGTACGCCGCTCCCCGCGGCGCCACTGGCGATTTTACCACTGGGGCACCAGGGGCACGTGCCCCCCCTGAAATCTCAGGTGCTTCTGAGGTGCCACCCCAGTTTTATTTTGGCCTGCCTAACATGAGCCAGTACGCCGCTCCCCGTGGCGCCACTGGCGATTTTACCACTGGGGCACCATGGGCACGTGCCCAGTGGCGATTCTAGGAATTTTTAAACAAGGGGGCACAGGGGGGGCATGAGCTAGTATGGGGGGCACCAAAAAAAACTGAAGTAAAGAATGTATGTATGACCGGTAAGTATAAAGGAAGTTGGGTTTATCTACCAGCGGTTCCCAAACTTTTTTGGCCGTGCACCCCCTGTCACCTCCCGACCTAGCTGACGCACCCCCCAATGGGTTTCTGTTAGAAAAAATTGTTGCTGGTCTCCGTGCACAGAGTTTATTTTTTATTTTATCTCTTCCCATGGCGACTATGGATAGGGAATTTCTTTATTTAATTAAAATGTTCACGACAACATGGATGCATGTACTCTGCCAGCATGTTTAATATCCATAATACTAAAGGTTTGACTAAGATTTTTATGAAATTTTATTGTAAAAAAAATAAAGAATTAAAAAAAAAAAAAAAATTACCACCATTAGCCTTTTCATGTCACGCACCACCTAGAGGGCGCTCGCGCACCACAAGGGTGTCTACTATTAACAAACCTAAAACATGTTATGTTAGCCATTGTAGATCATTCACCAGGTCAGAGCGAAATAGTAAATTATAGGCACAACTCCCAATATCAGTAACGGGTCTATTGTTCTAAGAATAACATTCGTCTAAGAGCCCAATAGCCAGCAAGGCCACTGGACTGGAGACCAGAAGCAGAGCAGCCATTGTAGTGCTGTACAAGTATTTTAAAGTGTTTTATCACTCAATAAATTCAATTAACAATAAAGTAAATTAATTGTATCACTCTATCAAGTTGCCCCATGGCATGAAATTATTCATTCATATTAATTCAAGTATTTGCATGTGAGTGAAAGGTACATGCATCGTTTCAAATATTGTATTATTTGCCACCAGTGCTGTGCTTATTTGCATTTATACAACTGGTTACAAATCAAACAAAGTATTTTAAACAAGTGTTTTCTCACGCAATTATCAAGTTGTTGCCCCATGACATGAAAGGGATTCAAGTATTTGCATGAATGCAAGGTTCATACATAATATTGTATTGCCTCTACTGCTGTCAGACAACTATTTACTTCTCCAAGTATTAACATAAATGACCACTCATTAGCAGATCAGATTTTTCTCTTGTAGTACTTTTACCACTGGATGGCACTATCACTAAATACCACCTCTGCTTGTAAATGCTGTATGGTGCAACCATAGATATATATAGAACATATATATCTATGGGTGCAACAAGCTCTGGTAAATATACAACAGGTTATGGGCCCAGATCGACGCTAAGAAGCTACACAGAGTTTTGTGTGAGATGAACAGTAATGTAGGATTTCACAATGGATGACAAGCTGTTTATTGACCGGCTGAGCGGACCAGAGAACTGGGCAACTGGAAGTTTCAGATGGAGCACTTGCTAAAAGCTAAAGGACTATGGGGTATGCTAATAGGGACAGATACATTAGCTGCAGATGCTAATGCTCAAGTACGGGCTGAGTTTGATAAATGGAGGGCTGACCCCTATTAGTCGATTAGTCGACTAATCGGTCGAAAGGAGCCATAGTCGACTAGCCAACCTCTTAGTCGAATAAAAATAAAAATAAAAATAAAAAATTATAATAAAAAAAAAAAAATGTATCATTATTTCCAAAAGAAAAGAGGCCTAGAAGCGTGGCTAACGCTAATGGCATGCATACCAGAGGCTAACTGCCTATGAAAACAGGCACAGAGGCACTGAAAGAGGATTTCACCCATCTAATGAACACACTAGAGTAGACTAGACAAATATCAAGATGTATCCATCAGTGGACCAATTGCATGCTTTTGCAGAGGACAAGAAGCCTTCAGTCGACTCCTTCAGACATTAAGCACCCCCCACAGCCCAAATGGAATGATACAAAATAAAAAAAAAATTAAATAATTACAAATATTATACATTTTTTTCTTCTTTTTTTTGTCGACCAATAGTCGACACAGCAAATTTTGGTCAATCATAGTCGACCATCCAAATCCTTAGTCGGGGACAGCCCTAGTAGGGCTGACCCCTATTAGTCTATTAGTCGACTAATCGGTCGAAAGGAGCCGTAGTCGACTAGCCAACCTCTTGGTCGAATATAAAAAAAAAAAATTAATAAAAGATTATAATTTTTTTAATTTTTTTATCATTATTTCCAAAAGAAAAGAGGCCTAGAAGCGTGGCTAACGCTAATGGCATGCATACCAGAGGCTAACTGCCTATGAAAACAGGCACAGAGGCACTGAAAGAGGATTTCACCCATCTAATGAACACACTAGACAAATATCAAGATGTTTCCATCAGTGGACCAATTGCATGTTTTTGCAGAGGACAAGAAACCTTCAGTCAACTCCTTCAGACATTAAGAACCCCCACAGCCCAAATGGAACGATAAAAAAAATTCAAAAAATTAAAATATATTTAAAATATTAAAAATATATAATTTTTATTTTTTTACCAATAGTCGACTAACGGCAAATTTTTGCCAATCATAGTCGACCATCCAAATCCTTAGTCGGGGACAGCCCTAATTTGTGCTAAGCTAGGTTAGTTTGCAGCCGGATAGCTTTGAATGCACAGAGAGGAAATTGGTATCTATCTTCTTGTCATCAAGTGACACCTTTTGGAGTTGGTCCATTGACAATGAATTGGTGACTTTGTGGACTCACAGAATCTTTGTTTGAGCTATTACACTGTACAGTATATCCAAATTTGTTTTAATGTATTTCAATGTAGCTGTTGAATATTATAGCAATAACTATGTGACTTCTATTTGATGTCCCCTTTAAGAGTTGGACTTGACTTGCTCCGCCCATCACAACTCAAAATGCAGATCTTTTTTACTCCAACATTGCAAACAAACCATTTACAGCCTGAATATTCAGGTAAAACTCATGTCATAACACACCATAAATCCAATATCAAATGCTCAAACAATACATTTCATCCGATGCATCCCGAGATTCACTTTGCCACTGTTACAGTTGTATGACTATTAATTTATGTTGCCTCTATTAATACATATTTCATAATTATTTATATTAAATCAGTCAATTAATTTGTTGCGTAATTGTAATGAATTGGTTATAAGTAATAAGGGCCACCACTCTAGACAGCTATGTTGTGTTTGTCATCAGTTTGTACATAATTTATTAAGTTGTTCTACAACCTCGGCTTTGCTGTATTATCTCATCATTAGCAGATCAGATTTTTCTCTTGTAGTACTTTTACCACTGGATGGCACTATCACTAAATACCACCTCTGCTTGTAAATGCTGTATGGTGCAACCATAGATATATATAGAACATATATATCTATGGGTGCAACAAGCTCTGGTAAATATACAACAGGTTATGGGCCCAGATCGACGCTAAGAAGCTACACAGTTTTGTGTGAGATGAACAGTAATGTAGGATTTCACAATGGATGACAAGCTGTTTATTGACCGGCTGAGCGGACCAGAGAACTGGGCAACTGGAAGTTTCAGATGGAGCACTTGCTAAAAGCTAAAGGACTATGGGGTATGCTAATAGGGACAGATACATTAGCTGCAGATGCTAATGCTCAAGTACGGGCTGAGTTTGATAAATGGAGGGCTGACCCCTATTAGTCGATTAGTCGACTAATCGGTCGAAAGGAGCCGTAGTCGACTAGCCAACCTCTTAGTCGAATAAAAATAAAAATAAAAATAAAAAATTATAATTTTTTTAATTTTTTTTATCATTATTTCCAAAAGAAAAGAGGCCTAGAAGCGTGGCTAACGCTAATGGCATGCATACCAGAGGCTAACTGCCTATGAAAACAGGCACAGAGGCACTGAAAGAGGATTTCACCCATCTAATGAACACACTAGAGTAGACTAGACAAATATCAAGATGTATCCATCAGTGGACCAATTGCATGCTTTTGCAGAGGACAAGAAGCCTTCAGTCGACTCCTTCAGACATTAAGAACCCCCCACAGCCCAAATGGAACGATACAAAATTAAAAAAATTAAATAATTACAAATATTATACATTTTTTTCTTCTTTTTTTTGTCGACCAATAGTCGACACAGCAAATTTTGGTCAATCATAGTCGACCATCCAAATCCTTAGTCGGGGACAGCCCTAGTAGGGCTGACCCCTATTAGTCTATTAGTCGACTAATCGGTCGAAAGGAGCCGTAGTCGACTAGCCAACCTCTTGGTCGAATATAAAAAAAATAAAATTAATCAAAAATTATAATTAAAAAAAAAAAAATTATCATTATTTCCAAAAGAAAAGAGGCCTAGAAGCGTGGCTAACGCTAATGGCATGCATACCAGAGGCTAACTGCCTATGAAAACAGGCACAGAGGCACTGAAAGAGGATTTCACCCATCTAATGAACACACTAGACAAATATCAAGATGTATCCATCAGTGGACCAATTGCATGTTTTTGCAGAGGACAAGAAGCCTTCAGTCAACTCCTTCAGACATTAAGAACCCCCCACAGCCCAAATGGAACGATAAAAAAAATAAAAAAAATAAAAATATATTTAAAATATTTAAAATATATACGTTTTTTTTTTTTTACCAATAGTCGACTAACGGCAAATTTTTGCCAATCATAGTCGACCATCCAAATCCTTAGTCGGGGACAGCCCTAATTTGTGCTAAGCTAGGTTAGTTTGCAGCCGGATAGCTTTGAATGCACAGAGAGGAAATTGGTATCTATCTTCTTGTCATCAAGTGACACCTTTTGGAGTTGGTCCATTGACAATGAATTGGTGACTTTGTGGACTCACAGAATCTTTGTTTGAGCTATTACACTGTACAGTATATCCAAATTTGTTTTAATGTATTTCAATGTAGCTGTTGAATATTATAGCAATAACTATGTGACTTCTATTTGATGTCCCCTTTAAGAGTTGGACTTGACTTGCTCCGCCCATCACAACTCAAAATGCAGATCTTTTTTACTCCAACATTGCAAACAAACCATTTACAGCCTGAATATTCAGGTAAAACTCATGTCATAACACACCGTAAATCCAATATCAAATTCTCAAACAATACATTTCATCCGATGCATCCCGAGATTCACTTTGCCACTGTTACAGTTGTATGACTATTCATTTATGTTGCCTCTATTAATACATATTTCATAATTATTTATATTAAATCAGTCAATTAATTTGTTGCGTAATTGTAATGAATTGGTTATAAGTAATAAGGGCCACCACTCTAGACAGCTATGTTGTGTTTGTCATCAGTTTGTACATAATTTATTAAGTTGTTCTACAACCTCGGCTTTGCTGTATTATCTCATAAAGGTGTCCACCAGATGACGTAATGTTTAGGGGAGATCTTTCCTCTCATTAGTAAATGACACAGGTGTAAATAATAATAATGACTTTATATAGCACCATTCATACAGATTGTAGCTTAAAGTGCAGCTCAAAGGCAACAAAAGGATAAAAAGAATTATAATAATAATAGCAAAATTAGACAGTAAACAATAGAAAGAAATGTTATAACAGAAAAATAAGACATTAAAAAATAACAAATAAAATGATAATAAAACTCGGTACTCGGGTTATACTGCTTATTTTGTTTATGCTGAATACTTGGAAAACAAATTGAATTGATTGATTATGTGAATCAAGTATATACTGTATGATCAATGCAACGTGATGTTCACTATGACACAAAATAAAAGAAAGTTCAAAATAAATAATGATAATAAAATATTTTAAGTAAAATAATAGAAATAAAGTAAAATAAGACAATTATGAAGATAATAATTAATTTAAAAGCTAGTTTAAAAGGGTATGTTTTGAGCTTTTTTTTTTAAGTGCCAACCAAGTCTGCTGTCCTAATGACGTGCAGGAGAGTGTTCCAAAGTTTTAGGGCATGCATAGTAGCTGAAAGCACACTGTTTTTTACAATGGGTACATTAAGGAGGTCAGCATCAGCTGTGGTCGATCTAAGAGCTCGAGTTGGCACATAAAATGACAAGAAGTCAGTAATGTATGAAGGTGCTAAACCATTTATGGATTTGTATTAGGGATGTCCCGATCATGCAGAAGATCAAACTATTCAAGAACTACCACAACACTATAAGTAGGGGTGGGGGAAAGAGTGACATAATATCATTGATGACTTTCTTCCACAGCCACATCCGTGCTAGAGAGTTTTTCTTTGTGTTTTTAGTTTTTTCTTTATCTCTTTTTATCTAAAATAATTGTGCACAATGCAGATGGGTCTGATTGATATTGTTGTTGTTTTTTGTTTTTCTTTCCCAGCAACATCTATGCTATGTGTTTGTATATTTTGCAGATGTGATTGTCAACAACCTCGGTGTGGGGGGGATGGGGTGGGAATGAGGGAGGGGAAGGGGAAATGAGAGGGAAAAAAAGAAAAAATATGGAAAATGTACAATATCTACAACTGTAAATGTTCAATATTTTTTTCCTGCAATAAAGAAATAAAAAAAAAAAAAAAAAAGGGATGTCCCGATCCGATCACGTGATCGGGATCGGGGCCGATCACGTAATTTTCCGAAGATCGGGATCGACAAAAAAAATAAAATAAAAACTGGATTTTTTTTTCTTTTTTTTTTTTTTACTTTTTTTCTTTTATTTAACAAACATGACCATGTTCACGTCTTAAACTCATACTGAGGCCTTAGTTTTGGTTTAAAATTGCATATTGCAATAAATTCATTTATTTATTGTCACACAGAGCAGAAGAATTTTGCCAAAACAAACCAATAGTATCCAGCTGCAGAACGGCAGACCAGCCACACTCTCAGACCCAAATGCATTTCCTTTGATTTAATTATACATCAAATGATTTATGTCAAGAATTGCAATGCCTCGCTTGAATGAAGTTAACTTTTCACCTGGATAACGTCAACATTCAGGGTGAATGTAATGTGAGAAATTGGGATACAAAAAAATGAAAGAAATTTGGATCGGGAAAGATCGGTATCAGTAGATACTCAAAATCACATGATCGGGATCGGATCGGGAGCAAAAAAACGTGATCGGGACATCCCTAATTTGTATATAAGTAAAAGAACTTTAAAATCATTAAATGTCCCTCTCTTGTCCCACAGCCACAGGGGTCCGTCCTCTATACTCAGGCCTGACCCCTACCATGATACGGATGTTCCCTGCCAACGGAGCACTCTTCCTCACTTATGAGCTGAGCCGCAACATGATGATGGAGAGGTTCAGCGTCTGATGTGGGATATCTCACCTTTTGAGAGGGAGAAAAAAAGGTATTCTGCTATAACAGCGTCATGCCCACCAGTATCAGTATGACCAAGATTTGTTCCAGTATAACTTTCTTTTCTTTGTTAATCCTCAACTGAACAGGACTCCCAAAGTAGGCTAATGCCAAAAAAGTATTATTTAATTTTTTTTTTTTATTATTGAGTTAGAAGATGCCATGAATTAAATTATTAAATTAAATGCATAACTTTTTCTTATGCTGTGCTGGTCACGTTAATTTAAAATATAGATAAAGGTTCATTACCTACCTGTGAATGTTTTACTAAACGTACACACTTGATATTTGGTACTGTGGGTGACACAGACACATACAAGTTCAAAGTGATATTTAACAGTCAAATTGTAGTGAGAATGCAAAAGACTTAGTAGAGTGGTAGATGAAGAACCAGTTCAACTTGTCTTTTTAGGATAGGCAATGGCTTATGACGGATATGTCGTTGTGTTCACTTACATACAGTATATATGTCCAAAGCAAATATTGGTTTATTCTGTTTTTTAATCATCTCCATCGCTCCTCTGCTACTTCTGATGTATCTAGATGGGTGTTCAGTGTCATTAAATAGCTTACAGCATGTACTCCCACCAGTAAACCAAAGTCGCATTACCTTTCACTGCTTAGAACAGTTTTATATGTCATAACCCCACTTTTCAAAAAGAAGACATGATATATCACTGGGAATTTAGAGGTAGTTTCTCCCGGGATCTTCTTCTCAGGCAGTAACTTTGATCCCTTGCAGCAATTATAAACTGGTGTTTGAATCAGTGTTAAAAAAACAGGAAGAGTACTACTGCATAATAATGATAATCAGATGTATCTGTTATATTATGTACAGTCATACAGGTATAAAAACACTATGGTAAGGGATATATACAGATATAGATATAGTATACAGGTCTATATAATAGTATATATAAAAAGGATTATGAAGGTATATTCAGACAGATGTGGATAAATATATATATGGTAAATATAAATATATATGCGGTATATACAGCATTATTTATTGTACATACTATCATACAGAGTTATATGGGTAGACTATAGTTTGAGGTAGGTAGTTATGATTACAGTGTAAGGTGGGTATAAATTGAGAATAGGCGACAGAGTTCAGAGGAGGAACAGGCAGCATTGCAATTATCACCTACAGCTGGTAGCCAATTCCCCACGCCAGGAACTCACCGAGCCTCATCAGCAGCACCCACATGAAGGGAAGAAGACAGGTTAGTCTAGAACTTGCCTCACGCCAGAGCTCACACATTTGTCCTTTGTACCCAGATGGAGAAGACTGACCGTCCGCCGCATCAACCTTGACGACTGCTGGAAGACAATTTCTCTGCCTGCTGCCTGGACCGGCTGCCCCTCTCTCCCCCCACACAGACTTCCTTGGGATTCACCACGGCCCAGGCGACCACACCTACCCTTCCCCTACCAGCTCACCACTCTTTCCTCTCACTTTGCTTTTCATTAAAACACCCCTCTGGGGGACTTGTTTGCCCTTTACTACTGTGTCTGTGTTGTCTTGCCCAGATGGTGTGTCCCCACGCCACACCAGAGAACGCAGGCACACAACTAGAACAGTAATAATAGAAGAAGGGGTGGAAACCTGCTAACTGGGTTTCGCTCTCTCTCCCTTCCTCTTCAGTTGAGTGGAGCAAGCCAACATGGATGCCGTGCTAAAGCACCTCTTGGAGGCATCCTTGGAGCAGCAAAAAAGTCACCCAGGAGTTGGCAGTGAACCTGGGCCCGGTCACTGAAGACCTTCTTTGCTCTCATTTGGACCAGGCCCAATGGACTGCCCTGTCAGAACCGCGCCAGGTAGCCCACCCACTCCTCACAAAACGATCAGAAAATTATGAAGTGGAAGCCTATTTACACACCTTTTGAAATCATTGCAGAGCGTGAGAATTGGGCCCAGAGCCCTTCCTCACAGCAGGCCCCTTCCCACTGCTGAGGCCCACGACTATGAAACTCTAATGGCTGAATCCTGTCATGGTCGGGGCTCTCACCTGTGACGGCAGCACAACCGTTTAACGCCTGGAGTTACACTCTGGGAGTACCGCCTCATGCTCAGATGGCCCAACTCCAGTGGGTGGCTGAACACTAGCTTCACGTGGGCCATCCACAAACTAAGGTTCTATCTGTATGGCAGAATATTCTTGTTACTGGCCAAGGCGATGTACTCCAATGCCAGGGTGACCAGGTGGTTCCTCTCTGTCTAGGACTTCTGTCTAGGTCTGGCATCGGTCAAGGGTGCTCCATGGGAACGCAGATGGCCTGTCAGGGATGCATGCTCTCTGGTCAGGTCTACTTTGTCCTCCTCCTTCTCCACCTCCTCTGTAGTGTGTTCTGCTCCTCACTTTGCCTTGTCCTCTGGACTCTCACCCACAGGTGTGTGTGTCGCATGGGGGGGGGGCATTCACCAGGTCACAGAGCCACACAACCGAGGGCTACAGCCTCATCAGCAGCACCCACATGAAGGGAAGAAGACAGGTTAGTCTAGAACTCGCCTCACACCAGAGCTCACACATTTGTCCTTTGTTTCCAGATGGAGAAGACTGACCGACTGCCACATAAACCTTGACAACTGGAAGACAACTTCTCTGTCTACTGCCTGGAGCGAAGAAACGGGGAGAGAGCAAGAAAACAATATATTTTGTAATACAAATCTAAATAGCTTGTAATATTGCACTCCATACTTAACGAAATTGCTTATTATGTTATGTTCCACCCGGTCCTGCCCTCTTCCCCCCTCTTATTCCTGGACCTCATGTGTCAATTACCTTGTGTATTTATTTAAGTTCTGTGTTTCCTTGTCTCTTTGTGGGTTCATTGTATTAGCTGTTCATGTTTCCTGTCGTGGTCGTTGTTCATGTTGCTATCATTCCTGGTCTCCTCATGTTAGTAAGTGTTTCCCTGTGTTAGTTTTGTGCCTTGTGTTACGTTTTCCCCTCTTCCAGTTTTTACTGAGAGGTTTTTGTTTTTGTTTTTTGAAGTTTTGTTCTAGTGTTTTTGTTTCTGGTGCCTTTGTTTAAGTAAAGCTCTCTGTTTGAATCAGTACCCGCCGTGGCCTGCCTGCTTCCCCCTTGTCCTGTCTGCTAGTGGGTCCTATCACCACTAATCCGTAACATATTATTCTCTATGGCAAGATTTAAACATGTGATTTGAGGGTGGTCTTGTATTCTAATATTTTAGTTTGTATTATTCATGTCCTCATTACTAGTGATGAGTTAAATTATCCAGTTTGTTGGGTATCTTATTCTTGTGTCATAGTTAGTCTTGCAAGAGACAGAGTGATGGGGTCCATTTTACATGTACTTTAAGAGTTGTTGAGAGCCAAGTCTGTAGCTGTTTCCAGAAGTAAGAGTTTTACTGTTGCCAGAAAGCATGCACAATGTAAGCCTTTTATTTTGCCTTTAATACATGTATCTGACATGGCACTGGTTTTTTATGTTTTATTTTGTCTAGAGTATAATAAATTCTGTTAATAAATAAGTCTTTAGTTTGTTATGTCACTGGTCATTGTCCAACATTCACTCTAATTATTTATTGGGCCCCTCTCCAGATCTTACTGTCAACCTCTCCTAATATATTCATATCATGATGTACTCAACTCTTTGTAGATTTTCTTGATACGTTAGGAACTAGTCCCTCTATAATAATGGTGTCTATTTTACGTATACAAATGATAGTTGTTTCATTTAAATGTTTGGGCGCTACCTTCCAGGCAGCAAATGACCAATTGATCACAGTTGGACTCACGCCTGTGATGTGATCTACTCTTTATGGTTTACTTTGGGGTGAGCTGACATCTGTTGGCCATTTAAAGGCAGTACATTATGCAAACAAAGTCATTTCAGAGAATATTTGACTTCAATGCTATTGAGTTTCCCATAAATATTTCTTCCTTGTCGTTGGTTCATGATTTATTTGGTTGTAATTAAATATTTGTTTTGATATGAATTCTTGCTAAACCCTTTTCTCTCTTTTAAAGGGAAGATTTTGAAGATTTTAAACAGAATCCTATTGTCCTGTTACGAGGAGGACATGTGATAATCAGACATAAAACATACTAATGTTCTGTGTCTCAAGAGCCTGACCGCAAGGTGACATCGTCTGGCGGACTTGGGGTGCCAGTGCGGCCAGGTTCTCCACACACAAAACAAGTTACGTTTTAGAGCCGATTATGTCCTCACAACAGAACGATGGGAATGGGACACCATTTCAAGAATTCACACTATGTTCTTCCTGTGCCCCGGGACAGTTCAGGGGGTTGTGAACATGCACCACTCTTTCCTAGAGCTAGAAATCATAGAGAACCCTCCAATCAGTGATGTAACTGGGATGTAAAACCTGGGGCTGCTCCATAGACAATGAATGGGGCTCTGAATTTAGAATGTATGAGGCTGTGTGTGAGCTCTTACAACCAAATTAGGTTTTAAGTATTGCTAGAAGGTCTGGACCAGAATTAAGACCTCATCTGGCTGATCGCACCACCACCAATGGAAACTAGTATATGCGTCAAAAAGTTGATTATACGGGCGCTGCCGGGTATTGCAGCGACTGGGTTTGAATCCAGCTGTCAGTCGGCTTGGTCAATCGTCCCTACGAACACAATTGGCAGTGTTGGTGGGTGGGAAGCTCGCGGCGTATGAGTTCCGGTTGTTGCAATAGCGACTCCTACTTCCTCTGGCTGCTTTTGGTAAATGGCTGCTTTTTTATATAGCGCTTTTATCCAAAGCGCTTTACAATTTGTTACTTACATTCACCCATTCACTCAGACATTCACACACCGACGGCAGAGGCAACCATGCAAGGTGCCAACCTGCTCATCGGGAGCAATTAGGGGTTAAGTCTCTTGCTCAAGGACACTTCTACACGCTGCCTGGGAGGAGCAGGAATCGAACCGGGAACCTTCCGATTACCAGAAGACTGCTCTACTGTCGAGAAGGGATGAGATCATGTGTCACATCACACTACCACTGCCCTACACTGTAATCTAGGGGTGTAAGTAACGGTACACAAAAACCACGGTTCGGTACGTACCTCGGTTTTGAAGTCAAGTTTGGCTTTCCATGTTCCACTCAGGGGTGATGTAGTGTGCAGTAACTAATTGTACTTGTAGGGCTGTCAACGAATATTCTATATTGAAATTAATAATCGACTTGTTAATTTCAATGAACACCCGGCCCTTTGCACAAATTATATTTTGGGAAGGGCTGAACATGGAGTTTTGAATTAAATTCAGCACGTGTGTTCATTAGTGGTTAACGTACCGTTGTATTCGTTCGGTACACAGCCGTACTGAACTGAAGGTCCAGTACAGAAACGGTTTGGTACGGATACGTGTCCTTTACACCCCTATGTAATCATAATAATCTTAACTACCTACCTCATACCTATAACTCTGTATGATAGCATGTATGATAGCACTAAGGACGGACAGGAGCACTTGGATTGGTCCCCGGGCGCGGCGCACTCCGCAGCCCATGTCTGCTCCCGGCTGCCCTTAGGGGGGAAGGACGACGAATTTAACAGATTGCAGAATGGGTACAATACAGTACGGCTCAATACACACAATTGTTAAGGGGATGCAGACCTGAGAAAGACGTTTGTCTTGTTTACATCAGGGTCCCCCATTTTCAATTCATAGTGACATTTATGACATACACAACATACATGACATCATGACATTTATGGCATAGGGACATACATGACATACAGGTATATAGTACTGTTACATTTGTGACCAGTGATGCCAGTAACTAATTACTAAGTAACTAGTTACTCTAATCTGATGACTTTTTTCAGTAAATAGTCATCTAACTTGTTACTTTTTACAAGCCAGTAATCTGATTACAGTTACTTTTCCAAGTGGCTGTGCGTTACTATTTAGTTACTATCTCATAATGCTGATGATAAGAGAGCCAGGGGTACAGTCAGCTAGATATACGGTGGGGAGAAAATAATACATACAGTGGGGAGGAGACTGTCTATTTGGGGGGGGGGGTTGGACCTTTACGGTGGCCAGTTTCGAATTGCAGCCTCCCGTAGGTGCTAAGAGCAGTTTTGAATGTGGGTAGGGATTCACATCTTTTTACGGCTGTGGGTAGGGCATTCCACATTGTTGTGGCATAATTGCGAAATGTGATTGTGGATTTGTGGAACTCCCTCTGCAGTTGTGGGCGTGGTATTCACTGACCTTTGGGAAGTATTTCGACATGTACATGGGTACCTGTGTGGTGTAGTGTATCTTGAAGACCAGGCCCATTGCAAGTTGCTGTACTCTGTCGTCTACTCTAAGCCATCCTAGGTAGGCAAAGTGGTCAGGGGTGAGGTGGGTTCTAGGAGTAAGGTCAAGTAGTAGTCTGACCAGTTTGTTTTGTGATGTTTGTAATCTTGTTTTTAGAGCCTTTGAGGTGCTTTGGTACCATGATGAGGTGCAAGCATAGTCGTAGTACCCTTGAATGAGTGCTCCTGCCAGAGTCTTCAGGGTATTCTTGTTTACCAGAGAGGAGATCCGGTACAAGAATCTAGTTCGTTGGTTGACTTTTTTGATTACATTGGATGCCATTTTGTCTTTCCTTGTGACAATATTGTCACCCACTGTAACTGAGAAGCCGTCGGTCTTGCTGAGTTTGTTATTTGATCCGAAGAGAATGGACTCTGTTTTACCCAGGTGTAATGATAGTTTGTTATCAGAAGTCTGTAGAAGTCTGTACTGAGTTGATTGACACCTTCCATAAGCATGTGTGTGTGCGTTTTGAATTGATTGATTGAAAATTGTATTAACAGATTGTAGAATGGGTACAATACAGTACAGCTCAATACACACAATTGGTAAAAGGGGATGCAGACCAGAGAAAGACTTTCGTCTTGTATACATCAGCGTCCCCCATTTTCAATTCATCATAACATATATGACATACATAACATACAGATAGACAGTACTGTTACATCTAGACATTTATGACATACCAGATCTACAAATATACAGTACTGTTTATGAGTACAAAAATAGTCTAAAAAGAGAGTATCATTTGAGGGGGAAGAAACTGCACATTGGAAGAGGTTGGGTAGGTGGGGCGGGGGGGGGCAACTGTACATTGGAGGTGGTTGGGTAGGCGGGGTGTGTGTGTGTGTGTGTGTGTGTGTCTGGTTTCCTGTGAAAGTGTAAGAGGCTCACTGTCCCTTTAAGTCAAAGATAATTTTTTTTATGTACATGCAGGTGTGAATGAATGAATGAAAACTTTATTTAACAGATTGCAGAATGGGTACAATACAGTACGGCTCAATACATACAATTGTTAAGGGGATGCAGACCTGAGAAAGACGTTTGTCTTGTTTCCATCAGGGTCCCCCATTTTCAATTCATATAGACATTTATGACATACACAACATACATGACATTTGTGGCATAGGGACATATAGGTATTTAGTACTGATACATTTGTGACATAATCGGTATTCAAATATACAGTACTGTTACCCCTAGATCCTGACAGAGTATATACATATGATGGGGAGGGGACTGTACATTAGGAGGGGGTGGGTGGGTGGGAGGGAAATATACATACGGCGGGGAGGGAATATATACATGCGGTGGGGAGGAGACTGTCTATTAGGAGGTGGTGGGGGTTTTGGGCATTTAGGTGTCAATATTAGTAGTAGTATTTTTATTCAGTCATCATCTCACACAATACAAGAATGCACAATAATGTTACGATATTTGATTTGACAGTGACTAAAAAGGTACAGACTGAAGCATAATGCTTATACATGCCTGTCATATATTCTTAACTAAATTAAGACTCCAAAACAGCATTCTAAAAGAAATTAACAAACAAAAAAGTATTATTCACCTTTGTAGTTTTCTATGGACCAAAATTGCCCGTTTATAGTCGATTAGTAGTACCAAAACGGTGCGGTGCAACTTTTCAAAAAGTAATAGCAACTCGAGTTGGACCAAGCCGGTCGTTTTGACACCTATTTTACACTTGTGTGACTGTGTGGTGCCACTCGTGCGAAAGCTCTGGAAGGAGCCAAACCTCCCCCTCAGGGCGCAGTTCCCTCTCTCGGGGCGTAATTCTGGGCCTGAGTCCACACAGTTGACAGTCTTTCAGGTTTAAAAAAATGCTAAATAGGCGGAAGAGTATAAAATAGGCACGCCACGACAGCTTTGTTTTTCGGCGAAGTGTGTGTAATTTTCGCCCATTGTTGGCTACTAATTAACTAACACTCTTTATAAGCATCGATCTACCCCCCGCATTTTGGCTACTAATTAACTAACACTCTTTATAAGCATCTACCCCCCGCATTTTGGCTACTAATTAACTAACACTCTTTATAAGCATCTACCCCGTGACAAATAAAACTCTTGGCTTGACTTGACTACTAAAATCGCTGTGAACCTTTCTTATCTTGCTTCCTGTGTTGTGCGTAAATCCGCGCACCCGCACGATTGACTCATCACAGCCAGGGGATTTAATAAGGACATACTACTGCACAACGAACAACCAGGCAAGTAAACGACAAGTAATGAATTAATTAGACATGATAAGACGGAACGGAACGGTATATTGTAGTTTTTTTTCTTCGAGAACAAACGTCATTAAGAGCAATTGTATATAATATCAGCTTACTTAATTGATTATTAAAGTAGTTCGAGCTACTGCACACCTAACGGATGTGTGAATAGTCTTAAGCTCTTCAATAGTGTACACATTTTATTTAAGTAAATAAATTAAATAAAACCGCCCTCAAAAGAGCACCTATGGGAAGCTGCCATTCGAAACTGACCCCCCCCCCCCCACCCAATCCCCTCAAATGTACAGTTTCCTCCCCTTCGAATGTATATATTTTCTTTTAGGATCTCTGTATATTTTTATCTTGTATGTCATAAATGTCTGGATGTAACAGTACTGTATATCTGTATGTCATGTATGTCATAAATGTCATGATATCTGTATACCTGTATCTGTATGTCGTGTATGTCATAAATATCATGATGAATTGAAAATGGGGGACCCTGATGTAAACAAGACGAAAGTATTTCTCTGGTCTGCATCCCCTATTGAGCCGTACTGTATTGTACCCATTCTGCAATCTGTTAATAAAGTTAATCAATCAATCAACCAATCAATCAATCAATCAATCAATCAATCAAAGTATCACATGTATACACACGCAAATACCAAAACAGTTATTACAAAGGCATTTTATACCCGAAGCTATACTGAATCACTTGACTCATACATTGAAGGAGGGTTGTTGCTCCACCACTGCAGGAAGTCATTAATATTACTGTATAGGCCGGATGGTGCCCTATCGCTCGATCATGTTTTCTTTTATTAACATCAATAGGCTCACGGCACCCGTTGAATCATGGCACCACACCCCGTTATCCAAGCAGTCATCGATCTCTCGGCTGGAGCAATAGGTAAGCTATACCAGACATTGTCTGTGCTGTCAGTCAGTCAATCAGTCAGCCTGTCAGTCAGTTTAGTACATTTAAAGGAGCACAATGCAGATTTATTTTGCACATAATCCCACACACATCCAAACCGTTTTGCACACGTTAATTTAGTTTGACAGTTATTGAGAGTAAATGGGTTTGTATATGGCCACCGGTGATGTCATCGGGGACACTGAATCCCTGTGTTGTGTTAATTACAGCTCAATGAAATGATAAGGTAGCAGTCCCTATAAGACAAGGTATTGCTATTTGTTCATCACGGTGATGTAATTAACACAACACAATGATTCAGTGTCCCCAATGACA
The DNA here is from genome assembly GCF_963971535.1 of Notolepis coatsorum. NCBI lineage: Eukaryota > Metazoa > Chordata > Actinopteri > Aulopiformes > Paralepididae > Notolepis > Notolepis coatsorum. Next base: position 293,681,019 of record NC_140165.1, read on the forward strand.
CCACTGGTCATCACTCCAACTTATTTACTCACAATAACTGTCAAACTAAATGAATGCGTGCAAAACAGTTTGGAGTTTTTTGGATGTCTGTGAGATTATGTGCAAAATAAATCAGCATTGCTTTTTGGTGAAGTGCCCCTTTATTTAATGTTGTCGAGAGTAATGGGAGTACCGTACGGTAGACCAGTAGACCTTGAGGATGTAGCCTATACTATATACTATATACCTATATTCAAAACAACAGTACGTCCTCTCTCATGGACCACTTCATCTGACCCACGACTCTCACTCTCTGTAGGTGGTACAGCTTGTGTGCTGAGCGGCCAGCCGTTTGACACGGCTAAAGTAAAGATGCAGACGTTCCCCTCCATGTACAGGGGGTTTGTCCACTGCTTTGTATCGACCTACAGACAGGTGGGCCTGCGGGGCCTCTACCGGGGCACGGCTCCCGCCCTGATAGCCAACATTTCGGAGAACGCTGTGCTCTTCTTGAGCTACGGCTGCTGCCAAGATGTGATCCGCTATGTGTCAAGGATGAACACAGATGACACTCTCAGGTCGGTTGGATGTTGACATTTTTTGCAACTAAGAATTTACTTTTTTGTACAACCGTATAGGGCTTGGCAATATGACCAAAATATCACGATATTTTCCATCGTTTTTGACGGTATCAATCAATCAATCAATCAAATTTATTTATATAGCACATTTAAACATGACACTTACATTTACATTTACATTTAGTCATTTAGCTGACGCTTTTATCCAAAGCGACTTACAAGTTCTGTACGACAAGCCATCAGGAAGGGCACAACTCTTATCAGCTGAGTAACAATGTTCATCAAAGTGTTGAGTGCTACAGTGTAGGTTAGTTTATTAGGACAAGTGCATGACAGTATGGTTAGTCAACCAAAGTGCTTCACAAAGGATGCTTGGTTCATACACATACAGCTCATTATAGTAATATTCCACAATTATTACATTTGATTTTGATAGTAATAATGGAGTCTCACTGCAAAGTCTTATCAGCAGCTCTCTGGTTCGTCCTTGGTGAGTCGTCCGGAATTTGTTTTGACTGGCTGGCAACATTCCTTCCAGGCACGTTGATTTAATTTGATTTTGAGTAGAGTGAATTATAACTCTATTGATTTGAGTGGTATGCGACTGTATAGTTTTCCAGTGCAAATAATATTATGATATTACATATTTGTTACTGCTGCAATGAATATTTTTTGGATTCACTTAAAAATATAGTTTGTATATATGTATTCTTTATGTTTTATATGTATATCGCGGACGACGGTATAGTGAAAACCAATACCTTTGCATTGATCAACGATGGTATACCTTCATATTCGGTATACCTCCCAGCCCTACAACCATTATAGAATTACTATACTGTGTGTATAACTGTAGACGTGCAGTAGTGGGGGGGGGGGGGCACCAATGGGATTTGATATTGATTGGATTGGATTAGATTAGAGATTAGATGAGAAAACTTGAAGAAAACACATTTAGAAGTCATTTCTGCAGCTCAACCAACAGTTGCTGCTTACATGGAATAAGACATGGAATGAGCCTGAAGTTTTATGCTCAATATATTATATAATTTATAATATTATAATATTTTGTATTTCACTTCAAGAGTTTTCTGACTGAAATACAATTGGGCTCATTCAATCCACAGGAATCCCATTTTTACAGCCCAGCCATACCCTGGCTGGTTGTGATTGGGTTAGGGTTAGTCTGGCTGGTTGTGATTGGGTTAGGGTTAATCTGGCTGGTTGTGATTGGGTTAGGCTTATTCTGGCTGGTTGTGATTGGGTTAGGGTTAGGGTTAGTCTGGCTGGTTATGATTCGGTTAGGCTTAGTCTGGCTAGTTGTGATTGGGTTAGGGTTAGGGTTAGTCTGGCTTGTTGTGATTGGGTTAGGGTTAGGGTTAGTCTGGCTGGTTGTGATTGGGTTAGGCTTAGTCTGGCCGATATCTATGGATTCTCTGTGATCTTTAGTCACTTGATACCATTAGCCTCGTGCATGCTCAGATAATCTGCCCACTAGAGCCTGTGAAATACAGCTAATCGTCCGGATCTGTTGGCAGGTCCAGATTATATAAAGAGATTATAAAATGAAGCTCTCTGATTGGGTTGTCCTTAGGTGCCAAGTGGGTGGCGTCAGGGCCAGGGGCACCTTTACAACACAATATTATTATTATTATTATTATTATTATTATTATTATTATTATTATTATTATTATTATTATTATTATTATTATTATTATTATTATTATTATTATTATTATTATTATTATTATTATTGTTATTATTATTAATAATAATAATAATAATAATAATAATAATAATAATAATAATAATAATAATAATAATAATAATAATAATAATAATAATGATAATAATGATGATGATGATGATGATGATGATGATGATGATGATGATGATGATGATGATGATGATGATGATGATGATAATAATAATAATAATAATCCATAGTGGCCTACACCATCTTCCATTACATGAAAATAGCTTCCACCATTGCTGCTCAGACAATTTAAAGTCAACATAGATACAGGAGAATACACTATAATGTACCTCTACTGGTATAATGCTCTCTTCCTCAAGTCCCACAAAGTATATATTGGTCACATGTCAGCAGTAGGTGGCTCATACAAGTGTCATAAACACCATCAGGGAAAGATAGGACCCTAAGATTCAGATTCAGATTCCTTTATTGTCACTTAAGAGTGAAAATCTATTTATTGTGGTCCCTCGACTATAGCAGCTTCCAATAATAAAAATACAATAATTTTAGCATAGAATAAAATAAGATGACTAAAATAAGATCACTATACAGTTCTAAAAAGTGTGCAGTGCAATACAATACATTTAGCATAGAATAAAATAAGATGACTAAAATAAAGATGACTATATACAGTTCTAAAAAAGTGTGCATTGCAGATCAGGATGTAGATATTATACTATACAATTTGAATAACAAAATGGCTATGTACAGTTCCAAAAAAGTATGTTGTGTGATGTGCAATGAGCAATGTGCAAATTTCAGCAGTGCGTAGAATGCAATGTGCAATACAGTGTTCTATCGTCAGCAACAGTGTTTCTCAAGTGTAGTCCGGGGGGGGGGGGGGGGGGTTAGGGGGGCGTCAATGGGCTCTGTTGACGAGTCTGATGGCTTGGGGGGGAAAACTGTTCTTCAGCCGGTTGGTTCTGGCTGTGTGGCTGCGGTAGCGCTTTCCAGACCGCATCAGCTTGAACAGTCCATGGTTGGGGTGGTTAAGGGCTTTTTTAATGCACCGGCTCTCATATATTTCCTGGATGGAGGGACGCTCACATCCACAGAATTGTTTAGCTGTCCTCACGACTCTGCTCAGCGCTCTGAGGTTGAGGTCGGTGCAGTTCCCCCTCCAGGCGGTGATGCACCCCGTCAGGGCGCTCTCTGTTGTCCCTCTGTAGAACCCCTTCAGGATCTTGGGTGTCATGCCGAACTTCTTCAGCCCCCTGAGGTGGTAGAGGCGTTGTTGGGCCTTCTTTACCACATGATTTGTGTGGACGTCCCAGGTGACTTTGTCGGTGATGTTGACACCGAGAAACTTAAAGCTGCTGACTCTCCACTGCAGCCCTGTCGATGGTGATGGGGTCCAGCTTCTCTCCCCCTCTCCTGTAGTCTATGACCAGCTCTTTCGTTTTTTCCACATTGAGGGAGAGGTTGTTCTCCTGGCACCAATTTGCCAGGTTGTCAACCTCTCTCCTGTAGGCCGTTTCGTCACTCTTGGTGATTCGGATCACTGTGGTGTCATCGGCAAATTTAATTACTGTGTTGGAGCTGTGTGTGGCTACGCAGTCATAGGTGTACAGTGAGTAGAGGAGAGGGCTCAGGACGCAGCCCTGGGGGGCTCCTGTGTTGAGAGTCAGGGGGGCGGAGGTGTGAGGGCCCATCCTCACCACAGGATCCAGGATCCAGTCACACAGACTGGGGTTGACTCCTAGTTCCCTGAGCTTGGTGTCGAGTCTGGCGGGGACTATGGTGTTGAACGCTGAGCTGTAGTCCACAAACAGCATCCTCACATAGTTCCCCGCCTTCTCCAGGTGGGTGATGGCCTCATTGCGACTGTGGATCTATCTTGTCTGTAGGTGTATTGGTGTTTGTCCAGGTTGAGCGGTAGGTTGCTGTTGAGCAGTACCTTGATGTGCTTCTCAAAGCATTTGCTCAGTATGGGGGTAAGAGCAACTGGGCGCCAGTCATTGAGGCTTGTTACCTTGCTCTTTTTCGGTAGTGGCACAATGTGGGCGGATTTAAAGCAAGTTTCAAGTTTCTTTAATAGTTGTCATACAGAAGTACAGAATACTTTCATACAAAATGCTTCTTACTGTTACGCTCCAGAGACTGTGCTAGACAAGATAGTATCAAATAACATAGTATAGCATGTAATTTAGAAGAAGAAAATGAGGTCACAGTGTTCGGTATAGACATATGTACAATGTTCTGAGTTACCATATAATATACAATACTATGCAGTGTACTAATGTACAGTACTATCTAGTGCAAAGCAGAAATGGGATGAGGTACAATTTAGGTACAATTTACAGTAAGGTGTACGAGTTGTAGTGCAATCCTTCATCAATAAATATAAAGTGTGGGGAGTGGGTGCTACAGTGTGTTTGTTTAAAGTGGGTGTGTGCTATAAAGTGTGTGGAGTGGGTGCTACAGTGTGTTTGTTTAAGTGAGTGTGTGCGTGTGGATGTGTGTGCTATGTGCGTTTGGTGGTTGTTGTTGTGTAGTGTTCATTCATTGTTCGTTTAGCAGCCTGATGGCCTGGGGATAGAAGCTTCTTCTGAGTCTTTCTGTGCTCGCCTTGAGACTCCGGTATCGCTTGCCGGAAGGGACTCTACTCAAGGAGAGGGACACGTTGTTCTTTACCTGGAAGAGGTAAAGAATCTGTCGTAGTGGTGTCAGGAGAACTGCCTCTCCCTGAACATCAGCTAAACAAAAGAGATGATTGTGGACTTTAGGAGGTCGGGGGTCAGGGACTACAGCCCCCTCAGCATCGACGGGGCACCGGTTGAGAGAGTGAACAGTTTTATGTACCTCGGAGTCCACATATCCGAGGACTTGACATGGACCACACACATTGACAGTGTTGTGAAGAAGGCACAGCAACACCTCTACTTCCTTAGGCACCTAAAGAAGTTCCAAGTCAGTCAGAAGATCCTTAAGAACTTCTACTCATGCACAATAGAGAGCATCCTGACTGGCAATATCACCTCCTGGTTTGGGAATAGCACCGCACAAGACCGTAGCAGACTACAGAGAGTGGCCCGTTCAGCCGAACGCACAATTGGAGGTGGGCTTCCCACTCTCCAAGACATTTACAACAAGCAACAAACATGGGTAAGGCTAAGAGAATAATCAAAGACTCCAGCCACTCAAACAACTGCCTCTTTGAACTGCTGCGGTCAGGCAAGCGATACCGGAGTCTCATGGCAAGCACAGAGAGACTCAGAAGAAGCTTCTATCCTCAGGCCATCAGAATGCTAAATGACAATAACGCTATGTAACAACTATCAAATGCACTCACAGCACACACATCCACATGCACACACTCACTTTAAACAAACAACTCACTGCAGCACCCACTTTACCCACTTTAGACACCTAAACACATTTTATATTTATTGGTAAAGAATTTGCACTACAACCCATACCTCATTACACCTTACTGTAAATTGTACCTAAATTGTACCTCATCCCATTTCTGCATTGTACTGTATAGTATATAGTATATTGTATTGTAACTCAGTTACTTTTCTACTCTGCATTGTATATTGTATATATGTATATATTGAACACTTTTGTCTACGTACTTGACTTCTATTTTATACTTACTATACTTATTTTATACTTATCTATTTTTATCTAGCACAATCTCTGGAGCATAACAGAAAGAAGCATTTTATATAAAAGTATTTTGTACTTCTGTATGACAACTAATAAAGAAACTTGAACTTGAAACTTGAAACTTGAATATGTCCGTGAACACCCCCGCAAGCTCCGCCGCGCATGCTCTGATCACCCTGCCTGGGATGTTATCTGGCCCGGATGCTTTCCTGATGTTATGTTATAGAATCATGTGAGATGCAGCTCAAACATAGTTGAAAAGATTTAGCTAGTCTGTTGCAACAATTCTGTTGCCAATCAAATGACAACATTAATTCTGATTTCCAGCATGTGAAGGAGGCCAAATTGGTGGGTGTAACTATTGACGAGGCTATTATGGTCTACTCAGATTAACATGGTTACCAGGATGAGTAGAAACATCTCCATAATTAGAAGAAATGCTTGCCTCCTAATGAATACAACAATTAAAATGGTAGTACAATCTTTAGTCTTGTCCCATCTTGACTACTGCCCAGCCATTTGGTCTAGCACGTCAAAGCAAGAGCTTAGTAAACTCAAAATAGAGCTGCCCAACTCACTCTTCACTGCTCTATAAGGAATAGTGTGGAGGGAATGCATGCTAGACTGTCATGGATGAGGGTGGAGGAGAGACTAGCATGCAGTTTGATTACATTTTTAAACAACATTTGTACCTTGGGTAAACCCACTCAATTGTATTCTATGCTTTTATCCACCAATGATAGACATGACCATAATACCAACCAGACATGCTTCAAGTAGTTGCTTTACCCTACCTCTGCCTGGAACCAGTGGCGGTTCGTCCATAGTGGGCGCTAGAGCGCCGCCCTCCCTGGTTAAAAGAGAGAAGAAGACTTTTTTTTCTTTTTTTTAGAGCCCTAGAAATAAAATAAACATGTTTAAAATGAATAATATTTACTCATTTTAAGTATGTTTGTGTTTCCAATGCACAATATAACGTTAATATATCAAATATAAATAATTGTTTTTCATTCACAGGAAGTCATCACTAGTAACTATAGCTCTCAGGCCGGGCGACTCGTATCGCGCACGGCAGGGCGTGCACTGGTTTCATTGCTGTTTCCTCGCAGCCAATGAAATAGGTCAACCAAATAAATTTCGCCTATCAGTGCGTAACGCACTGTGCGTTGAAATATGATGTAATATGATGGAAACCGGGCGCGTTTTCAAGCGATCTATATCATCTAAGCAAGCAGCGTCTATACTTTCCGTAGCCGCTTTTCTCAGAGACGCTCTCTGATTGGCCGACGTCAGTTTCTACACTGGTTAGGCTTAGTTACTCTTCGAAGTTGGTTAAGGTTAGAGTTTGTCTTAGAGCATGACGGCAAGTTCTTTCGACGGTTAAGCTTAGGCACTCTTTCAAAGTTGGTTAAGGTTAGAGTTTGTCTTAGTGCAGGGCGATAGAACGCCAGGTAGTTTGCAGGCTGTTCGACGCGGAAATGGGCAAAGACACAGCTCATCACAGTACTTGTGTTGTGGTGCCTAACTTGGCTAACAAGAAGCTATATGGCTAGCTGGATGCAGTCTGGACAGTGGATATACATCAACAGTCTGGGACTGTGGGACAGTGGACATATACACTTTATCAAGCCCTCCTGGACCACGTTTCAACTAAACAAAGTGAGTTAATGCGGTCTCTCTCTCTCTCTCTCTCTCTCTCGCTCTCGCTCTCTTTCTCTCTCGCTCTCTCTCTCTCGCTCTCTCTCTCTCGCTCTCTCAACACAGCGTGTTGTTGTTGAACTATAACATTTAATTTCGCCGCGGGTGATGCATAATGGGTGAATGAATGAATGGTAACTTGTTTAAAATGACAAGATATACATATGTGTTCATTATTGGATTGATCATACGTGTACTAGTGTAGTATGAATTAACTCGACTTAACGTTGGAAACGGGGTAACGTTATGTCGAGTCAGTGTTCGCTTGGTCAGCTGTCCGCTTGCCTCCCCCCCCCCCCCCCCCCTCACCCCCCGCGCCCACCCAAATGTAGTTCACACCGGCCGCCACTGCCTGGAACCAATGCTCTAAAGAAAACTGCAATGTATAGAGCCATAACATATTGGAATAGGATCCCATTACATATCATACGGACGGAAAACAAAAAAGAAACTTAAAGGAGCCATAATCCGGAAATAAATCAATATATGTCATGCATGCATGAGTGTAGCTGCAGCCATGTTATCCAATGTTATTACATGGCGTTTTCACATTCGCCGAAATGCTTGATTGTGATTGGTCAATAGCGCTCGTCAGAGGTCCGTTATTACATTTGATCTCGTCTTGTCGATGGTGTAAAATGAATTAGGTATATTGTTAGTAAGTTAGCCATGTAATAAGCGGGATAATGTATAGCTATACTCGGTCATTGTCGCAAAATAATTTACCTTCACTACGTTTAAAGAACACCTCGGCGAGGCGCCTCGGTATTCTAAACTCCGTGTCAGTCAATTATTTTGCGACAATGACCTCGTAGCTATACATTATCCCTTACTTATCTTCAAGTTTCAAGTTTCTTTATTAGTTGTCATACAAAAATACAGAATATTTTTATATGAAATGCTTTTTTCCGTTATGCTCCTGAGAGTGTGCTAGATAAAAATAGATAAAGTATAAAATAGAAAGTCAAGTACGTAAACAAAGTGTAAACAAAAAGTGTTCAATATACATATATACAATATACAATACAGTGTAGAAAAAAATTAGTAACTGAGTTACAATACAATACAGTATACAGTACAATGCAGAAATGGGATGAGGTACAACTTAGGGTAAGGTGCAATGAGGTATGAATTAGCTTCTGTTTACTTTGTGTTTTTCTTTAAAGGTATGATGAAATGGATTCACCTATGACCTTGTTTTATTTTCTATTGATGATGTGATATATGACTGATTTACACTGAATGTTTTATATTTGTATGTGTATATCTGTGAGGACCCCAGGAAGAATAGTCAACACGTTGATGATGACTAATGGGGATCCTAATAAACATAAACATAAATGACACTATTGATATGATGTGGAGAGAGTAAAAATACAAATAAAGATCAAAATAAGGTAATACTGTACAGTGTTGTTGACAACGCTACAGTTCCCCTCCAGGTATAATAAACTGTTATCCTGGTCCTCCAAGCAGGTTAAAAGTATTGACAGATACATGTTGACCCTATTCAGTTTTTGGGGGTTTGTAAACTAAAACATAGAATAATAGGGTTTTGCTATTTATTAAGAAACTATGAAGTTCAACAGTGGTGAAATTACTGAGACCGATTTTGATATTCGGGAGCTTCAATTTCCGATAATCGATATGCCGGTATACTTTTCTTCTAAGACTGTATGAAAACAGACAACTCCTTGTAAATATCCACAAATTGTAGTTTTTTCACGTAGAAAAGTCAATGAATGAATGAATAGTTTTATTTCGAACAATAAATATAAAGAAATAACAATAATAAAAAAGAAATACATCGATAATTTGCTGTGAAACGAAAACATATATAATAAAACAGATAACAGAAAACAGAAAAAGAGAAAAGTCAATAAAGATTGAAAGAAACCAAATAAAAACTTTGTATAGATTATTGCTTTAATGGACATTTCTTACACAAATAAATAGCCGTGTGCTTAAAATAAGAACAATGGCAGATACATCAACAGGCCTAGGCATGTTCTATCAGAACAAAAACATGGAACATCGGTGGTACTTTTGTCGATAGCGATATATTGGTTGTAACTGAGGGGTACAATTCCCTGACTGTATTGATAAGTATGGTATCATTAAACCACTACCGCTTTATGTACTTTAACTACTGGCCATACAGTACACGATATCTAAATATGATGAACACTTTCCCACAATGAAATCGGGTCCACACAAAGGTAATAATCAAATATTTAATATATAGCAAAGGGTACATATAACATTCACTATTACGTTTATGATTTGAATGCACTTGTAAGGCAAATGAGTACTCGTAGGCAAATCAACACTGAATGTCCAATCTCTGGTTACGCAGGAAGCAAGTATACAACCTGGCTCTTAGGGAATTATAACGATGGCACACTTAATGATTATAGCTGGATATACTGTAGGGGTCCTCCCGGTTGTAAGCCGGTAGGGGGGGTAGGAGAGCCGTCGGCAGTATCCCGTCTGGTCAACGATGTCTAGGGAGACTTCACGTACAGAAGACAGTGCAGTAGAATCTTGATCCACAGATGAATACACCTTGGCTCTCTTGTAGGCTGTAGCTGTAGCTGTAGCTCCACAGTGAAGAAGAAGCGAGGCGACCTCAGTCTGGTCTGAGCGCCGTCTCACCTTGACTCCTCCCGGGGTAAATCCAACACTCACCGGTGTTGGCGATTATCCGCTCCACAAATCAAAGTACCAAAGCAAATATATATTCCATGCCGCATAGGGCTCAGCAGTCGTCGGGTAGGTAATCCAATGTACAGGTCCACTCGGTCCTCGCCTAGAACTCCTCGGATGAAAGCACCACGTGTGGTCTGCCCAACCTGGTTAAGACTCTAGATAACACGAGGAAGCGATGGGGGTGCTGCTCACTTTAGAACTCTAACCGCACGATGCACCATACATAATAGACTATTATTACTTAATAGAAATACGGTGCCAAACTCTGACAATTCAGCTATTAATTCGCACAAGGTCTCAATGCTATTCTAAGGCCAAACAGGCCATACTACACCGCACGCGGTATCGTGGGGTGAGGCTTCACGTTCTGTTACTTAGTTGGGTAGAAGGGTAAAGGACTAAGGGATAAGAGGACTTCTACATTTACTTGCGCCATATTTATATGCACGGTGAACAAATAGTGCCACTCTCTTTTCGGTAGCCGTATTCCTGCGCAGAGCCGGGGTTAGTAGGGACATGTTTCGTCGGTACCATTGAACTTGGCTCCAAGGGGCTTGTCTCCTGGCGCCAGTTCCTTGTCCAATAAGAGAATGAACTATTATGGGCTATAGTAGACTAAAGGGGTATTCCGTGTATATGTACAAGGAATATACAAGGGATATCAAACGATATACAAATACTATTCAATATATATCCATAAATAAATATATATATTCGGTTTAATCTGATCCTTCACAACAGCCGCCCCCTAATTAGTCCCACCTAATTAGCTAAGCAGAGACAGATTAACCGCACTGTCCACTACTCAATGTCCGCTGTAAGGTCAGTCAACTCACAAAGTCATAGGGTCATGGTCGTCATCGATAGTATCGGGGAGCCTTGGCAGTTCTATTAGCCTCGCCACGGGTCGGGTGTAAGTCCGCCCTTGGACGAGCACTTCAGCTGCTCGGACCTTTCCATCGGCACCGGTGATCACTTTGCTTACGCGGCCAGCCGGCCACATAGCTCGGGGTAGTGACTGGTCGATAATCATGACGACTGTTCCTTCTGTCAAATTGTCTCTCTCTTTCACCCATTTCTGGCGGGTCTGTAGAGACGGTAGGTAGTGGAGTAGGAAGCTGTTCCAAAACTTGTCAGCCAGTACTTGACTGTACCTCCACATTCTTCGGCCGTTCGCTTCTTCAGGCCTGTACATTGTCTGGGGTAGCGCGGGGTCCAGCCGCCCCATCAAGAGTGTGTTGGGGGTGACTGGGTCGACATCTGCTACATCACTTGAGACGTAACCGAGGGGCTTTGAGTTCAATACTCCCTCGATCTCCGTGAGGACTGTCATTAGGACTTCTTCCGCCACGGTCTGGGCCCCAAGCACGGCGTACAGGGCTGTCTTTATGGAACGTACTTCTCGTTCCCAGGTTCCACCGAAGTGAGGTGCGTTCGGGGGATTAAACTGGAAGTCAATCTGGGATGGAGCGAGGTGGGTCTTAAGTTCTGGGCCCATTGCTTGGAAGCTCTCTCTCAGCTCTCTTTCTCCGCCTTTGAAGTTTGTCCCATGATCAGACAATAATGTAGACGGTTTTCCCTTCCGTGATGTGAATCTTCGGAAGGCCATAAGGAATGAGTCTGTGCTCATGGTTGGAAGGAGTTCGATATGTATCGCTCTGGTGGTCATGCATTTGAATACAATACCCCACCGCTTCTCGGTTCCTCTTCCTTTCTTTATATACAGCGGGCCGAAACAGTCCATACCGGTGGAGTGAAAAGGCTTGTCGCCGAGTCGGCGGCGACAGGGAGGTAGATCAGCCATCCGGGGTATACTGGGCTGGGCTCGCCACTTACGACAGTCTAGACAGGTTCGCTGGAAGCGCCGCACTGCTTCTCTCCCTTGCAGTATCCAATAACGACGTCTGATCTCCGCGAAGACTCTCTCTGCCCCTGCGTGGTGCACATCCTCGTCGTATTTCTTTATGATCAGCTCTGTGACCTTGTGTCGGCTGTTCAAGACTATCGGGTACTTGACGTCATCCGGTAAGTCTGGGGCTCTCCGCAGACGACCACCCACTCTGATGAGACTATGGGCGTCACTCTCGGGTGCCAGGTGGAGCAGTCTGCTGTCTGATGGGACTGGCTTTGCTCCCTGTAGACAGGCTAGCTCATCGGGGAACGAGTCTCTCTGGGCTCGTTGTAGTAGAAGAAGTTCTGCTTCTTCGTAGTCAGCTGCTGAAATGTCAGTTGTGGGCTGAACCTCTGGGTGGTGCCACAGAAATGTCTTTAGCTGCGCACTCTGTAGGGTGAGGCAATCGTCTAGATCGGGGTCTGTGGGGACGAGTGTGTGTGTCAACCCACAGAACATAGGTTTCTTGTTCTCTGCCTCCTCTTTACTCGCCTCCCGTGGGGTGGGTGTAGGCCACTTTTCTTCGGGGAGCTTGAGAAACTCTGGTCCGTCACTGTAGAGGTTGTGACGGGTGAGGTCATCCAGGGACATTCCCCGGGTGATGACGTCAGCTGGGTTGTGTTTGGTGTCCACATACCTCCAGCTCGCTACTTCTGTTAACTCTTGAATCTCGGTGACTCTGACTCCCACGAAGACCTTGTATCTGCACGAATCAGACCGGATCCATGTGAGTACGGTCGTGGAGTCTGACCACAAGATTGTTCTTTGCACCGGGATGGTGAGTTCATGTTGGATTAACGTGGCGAGCTGCGCTCCTGCTAGGGCTGCGCAGAGCTCTAGACGCGGGATAGATTGTTGCTTTCGTGGGGCTATTCTTGAGCGAGCCAGGATGAAAGCAGTATGTATTTCTCCTCCCTCCTCTCGGGCACGCAAGTAGGCCACCGAACCGTAGGCTACTTCGGAGGCGTCGCTGAATATGTGCAGGTCGATCTTGCATGTCTCTGGCCTCACTGTGGGTGGGAAGTAGCTGCGGCGTATATTAACACATGGGAGTGAGCGGAGTTCCGTCTCCCACTCTCTCCATGTGGATGCAAGGTGTTCGGGTATGGGATCGTCCCAGCCCTGGTCCTTGTCCCATAGCGCTCTTACAATCATCTTTGCCCTGGTGGTGTAAGGTAGAATACATCCCAACGGGTCATATTGTCTGGCGAGTGTTCGGTATACACTCCGTCTGGTGGTCGGTATTGCCGTCGACCTTCCCTGCTCCTTGGTCAGGGGTTTGTGTCTATAATGGAGCGAGTCTGTTTTGAAGCGCCAGACTAGTCCTAGTGTCATTTCTTGGGCTTCGCAGTACTTGCGGGTCGCTGCTGGCCCACTGCCTGAGATCAAAGCCGCCTTTGATCAGGGAGGCGCGGAGCTTGAGTAGGAGAGCCTCGGCTTCTTCTGGCGTCGAGACGCTTTGTAAACAGTTGTCCACGTAGAAACTATTTGTCACACTTTGTTGGACTTCTTCATCTGCTGCTGGGTCCTCTGCGACGTGTTTTTGTAGTGCAAACGTAGCACAGCATGGGCTGCATGTGGTTCCGAAAGGGAGGACTTCCCATTGATAGATGGCTGGGTGCTCATCTCCGATCCTCTCTCTCCATAGGAACCGCAGCAGGGGCTTGTCCTCCTCCACTAGTCTCACCTGCAGGAACATCCCTTTGATGTCGCCACTGATAGCCACCTTGTCCTGGCGGAAGCGTAGTAGCACGCCTAGTAGGGAGGGGCCGAGTGTTGGGCCGGCCAAGAGTTCTTTATTCAGATTTTGTGATCCGATCTGGTAGCTGCAGTTAAACACAATGCGATCCTTGCCGTTGTGGTGGACCTTGTGGTGCGGCACGTACCATGATTCGGTCGTCTGATCGGCCTCTTTAATGTCAATTTTCTTTATGTGTCCCGCTGTGATTAGTTTGTTAATCTCAGCGCGGTACACAGCTTCTTGAGCGGGGTCTTTGGCTAGGCGCCGCTCTGTGTTCAATAGATACCGCTCCGTCGCCTCTTTTGTGGCGTGAAAGGTGGGCATTCCCTCTCGCCTCAGGAGTGGAGTTGCGTATCTCATCACTCCGTTGACGTTGACTCTCTTTGTCCCGTGCTCGAGGAGGGCTATAGCGTAGATATCTTCCTTAGAACGAATGTCTTTCTTTTCGTTCTTAAAGGGCATTGTCTCTAGTGTCCATAGCCTCTCGACATGCTGCAGGAGTGTGGTGTCTCCTTCTGTCGCTCTGGAGTGGAGGCAGCTAGTGGCTGCTGTTCGGTTAAGAGACTTGGCGAGGGGGCCTTGTAATGTCCATCCTAGGCGGGTCTCGACTGCTGCAGGGCAACCTCGGGGTCCTGTATGGACCCGGTCTATCGGGACTATGAGGTCTGCATGGTCGGAGCCTATCAGCAGGGTCGGGGTGGCACCGTCTATGAGCGGGATAGGGAGTTGACGCAGGTGCACATATTTATCCATCAGCTTGGCGATGGGGTAGGTGTACTGCGATAGTCCTATTTCTTGGCTGGTGAAAGCATTAGTAATCCTATACCGTCTCTCGGGCTGCCCGCTGGCTGCGATAGTGAAGGAGACATTCTCGCCCTTTATCGTCTTTAGATCTCTTCTTATTGTCCGAATCGTCATCTGGTTCTCGCTCCCCCGCAGCCCCAGCTGGGCCGCAGCGGACGCGAGGAGAAGGGTCTTCTCTGACCCGTCGTCAAGGACGGCGTAAGTGTCCATGACCTTATCTTGGTAACTCAGTGTTACGCGGACCACCTTTAAGAGCACCTGGGCGCCGCTGCTGCTAGCGGGGTCAATGTACATAACACTTGCCTTTGTGCTGCTGGATGGTGCAGGCTTTCTTTTGTTACTGTCGTGTAGGACATCTAGGTGGGCTCCGTCACACCGACTACACCTCTTCTTGAGGCGGCACTCGGCTGCCATGTGACTGCGCGCACATCGGTAACAGCGCCTGTTGGACTTTATCCAGTGACTCACTTCTTCAGCGGTCATCTTCTTGAACTGGTCACATTGTGACAACCAGTGTTCCTTCTCGCAGTACGGGCACACCATCTTCCACTTCTCTTTTATCGAGGGGGTACTGTGGTTCTTGCTGCTCGGTACTGATTCTGATTGGTGCATGACAGTCACCGATCTTCGGCCATCGTTTACTCTCCTAGGTCCCTCTCTGGAGCTTGGTGTGCTCCGCACGAACGTATCCAGCCGTAGGCTGCTGACTTCTCTCGCCAGGAAGTCGGCTAGGTCTAGGAGGGATGGCTCGGGACCGTTAGGATCACGGTGGTCTCTTTGCCGCCTGAAGCGCTCCTGTCGGGCGGGCGGCAGCTTCTCTAAAATCCTCTCGACGTTCGAGTTTGCGTATAGTTCGTGCATACCCTTTTCTCGTTGCGCCCCCAGCATCCCTACCAGGGATTGTACTTTGATAGACAGGTCGTCTAGTGAGCGATTGTCTGTTGCTGGGGGTAGGCGGTCAATATGCCTTATCTCTTGTATTACGTAATCCCATATACGTCCATATCTTTGGTCTAGTGCTGCTAGAGCCGCTGTGTATGGGGTAGTAGAGGTGGCATAGGCCAGCGCTATGTTGTGCGCTCTGGGCACTTTCAGGTGCTTCAATAGGATCGCATACTTGTGGCGTTCATCAGCTACATCCACCATCATTGTCTCTAAGCACATCCGTAGCTCCGTGTACTGTGCTCGGTTCTCATGGGTGAAGTCTGGAAACGTCGGTGTGCCAATGTATGACGCCGTGGATGGCTGGCACATCGGTGAGCGTTGGAAGAGAGGCCTCCTGGGCGAGTCTCCTCTTACGCCTCTCGGTGGGCTGGTACTGGCAGGGTACCATGGCCCGCTGGTCCAGGTGCTATTCCTCGGGACTGGTCGTGCGTCATGCTCACCCGTGAATCGAGTCGGGGGTCTGTAGCGCAGAGCCGCGGGGGTATAGCCTGGGCTGTACTGGACCTCCTGGTCCTGTGGAGTAATGTGCTGCTGTCGGGCTTGACTCTCCTCTTCTCCCTCTTCTTCCTCTGCCAGGTTTTCTAGATCCTGTAGTCGTCTATTTAGCCTCTCCGCGGTGTCCGCTGTTCCTTCCTTGTAGCTGGGTCTCACTTGGACCGGTCGGGGAAGGAGTTCGGAGGGGGGTGTGGGCTCTCGCTGGCGGTCGGGCTCAGGGTCGCTTAATCGGTTAGGGGAGGGTGCCCTTGACCCGTGTCTTGACGAGGCCCTGGAACCCCTTGTGGAGGGAGGGGGTGTTGCCTTGGTGATCAGCTGCTCCATTAGCTGCGCTTGTAGTCTGTCGCGCTCGGCTTCGCGCTTGGTGAGATCTGCTTCTCTTTGGGCACCGGCAGCGGCACGCTGGGTGTCGGCCCGGTCTCTTGCCATATTCTCTTCCGTCTGAAGGCGTCTCAGCTCCAGACGTATGTGCTCTTCTTCGCTCCGTTGCTGTGTTTGGAGTCGATCGCGTTCACCCTGAAGTCGATCGCGTTCACCCTGAAGTCGATCGCGTTCGGTAGAGGCTGCCAGGGTGGCGAGGAACGCCTGTGACAGCATCCTCTCTGCCTCGCTGGGGGAAGACGCTTGTTGAGGTGAGCCGCTCCTGGCAGTACCCGTTGGGGATGCGTTCCCCTGCGGGGAGTCCTGGAGCTCTATCTCCTCGGCGCTCTCCTCCTCTTGTTCCGTGCAGAGTTCCATCTCTGGAGGGTTGTCTTCCTCCCGGAGCTCTTGGGGGACTACTTCTTCGGTCTTGGCGGGGGGTAAAGTCGTGTCAGTTCCCTCCTGGTCCCCACCGTGAGCTTGGTCAGTTACATTAGAACCCACTAGGGCCTCTGTGGTCGGGGTATCCTGGTTGATAGGGTGGGACATAATTTTACTTTCTACTTTTACCGCGTTTACCGTTTGTAGAAGGCTAGGTAGTATACTGGCAGCGTAATCCTCTAAGTACTGAGGTGGCTGTCGTCTACGCTGCGGGCGTTCTACTTTAGGAGGACCGTTTCGTGGAGTGTTCATCATAGGCCATTTCAATATTAATACCACTATATTAATATTACACTAATTACCATCCGGCTCGAAGGACCAATTGTAACTGAGGGGTACAATTCCCTGACTGTATTGATAAGTATGGTATCATTAAACCACTACCGCTTTATGTACTTTAACTACTGGCCATACAGTACACGATATCTAAATATGATGAACACTTTCCCACAATGAAATCGGGTCCACACAAAGGTAATAATCAAATATTTAATATATAGCAAAGGGTACATATAACATTCACTATTACGTTTATGATTTGAATGCACTTGTAAGGCAAATGAGTACTCGTAGGCAAATCAACACTGAATGTCCAATCTCTGGTTACGCAGGAAGCAAGTATACAACCTGGCTCTTAGGGAATTATAACGATGGCACACTTAATGATTATAGCTGGATATACTGTAGGGGTCCTCCCGGTTGTAAGCCGGTAGGGGGGGTAGGAGAGCCGTCGGCAGTATCCCGTCTGGTCAACGATGTCTAGGGAGACTTCACGTACAGAAGACAGTGCAGTAGAATCTTGATCCACAGATGAATACACCTTGGCTCTCTTGTAGGCTGTAGCTGTAGCTGTAGCTCCACAGTGAAGAAGAAGCGAGGCGACCTCAGTCTGGTCTGAGCGCCGTCTCACCTTGACTCCTCCCGGGGTAAATCCAACACTCACCGGTGTTGGCGATTATCCGCTCCACAAATCAAAGTACCAAAGCAAATATATATTCCATGCCGCATAGGGCTCAGCAGTCGTCGGGTAGGTAATCCAATGTACAGGTCCACTCGGTCCTCGCCTAGAACTCCTCGGATGAAAGCACCACGTGTGGTCTGCCCAACCTGGTTAAGACTCTAGATAACACGAGGAAGCGATGGGGGTGCTGCTCACTTTAGAACTCTAACCGCACGATGCACCATACATAATAGACTATTATTACTTAATAGAAATACGGTGCCAAACTCTGACAATTCAGCTATTAATTCGCACGAGGTCTCAATGCTATTCTAAGGCCAAACAGGCCATACTACACCGCACGCGGTATCGTGGGGTGAGGCTTCACGTTCTGTTACTTAGTTGGGTAGAAGGGTAAAGGACTAAGGGATAAGAGGACTTCTACATTTACTTGCGCCATATTTATATGCACGGTGAACAAATAGTGCCACTCTCTTTTCGGTAGCCGTATTCCTGCGCAGAGCCGGGGCTAGTAGGGACATGTTTCGTCGGTACCATTGAACTTGGCTCCAAGGGGCTTGTCTCCTGGCGCCAGTTCCTTGTCCAATAAGAGAATTAACTATTATGGGCTATAGTAGACTAAAGGGGTATTCCGTGTATATGTACAAGGAATATACAAGGGATATCAAACGATATACAAATACTATTCAATATATATCCATAAATAAATATATATATTCGGTTTAATCTGATCCTTCACAACATTGGTAAAAGGCTAACATTGACCGATAATATCTGTCTAGCCCTAGAAATAAGCTAAAGAGTGAGGGGAACATTCACTCTTATGGATAACTGCTCAGCAGTGTTCCTCTTTACCTGGTACATCTGTTTACAGTAATTTTGTTCCCTGTGATCAGTGATATCCAGAAGGCGTGTGCAGGGTCCCTGTCCTCCATCTTCTCCTCCCTGGCGTCATGTCCTACAGGGCTGGTGAAATGTCGCCTGCAGGCCATGCATGAAATGCAGGCATCTGGCAAGATAGCAAGCGGACAGAAGAGGTCAGTCAGTGAGATCAGAAGGAGATGAGATGTTTGGATGAAAGTTTTTGTCATTGTTTTGTCAGTTACATCAAAGGCCCTATCTGTGATCCAAAAGTCAACCAATAGGAAGCCTCATGACCAAAAATAAAAAGAAATAGGAATGAAGACATTATTTAGACAGGTAGCCTAAATATGACTTTTTTTCCTATTTTATTTGCGGTATTTTGTGGATGTAAAATGTTTTAATGTAGTGTTTATAAACACTGGGGTAAAACAGACCTACAGTATAATTTCTGCTTTATGATATTTTAACAAAGTTCCAAAACTCTTATTTTCCCTTTACAGATCAAACTCTTCAAGAATGTATAAATATATCACACATTATGATACAAAATAAATCACAGAGTGGGTCTTAGGATGGAGGAAAGAAAAAACACAATCACTAGATATTTTTATGAACATTAATTCCTGTAATTCTGTTACATCAAAGTAATTTTTTATCATTAAAGCAAATATTACATATCTAGTATGTTGCATTTGCAAGAAAAAAATACAAATGATCTTAACTGTGGTTCAATTGGCTGTACAGTTATAAAAAAAATACAAGGAACACAGCAACATTATTGGAAATTCACTTACCTTCTTCTCCAGAGTCAGACAAGAAGATAGACACCAATTCTGAAATTATTGTTGTCGTCAATGTTGTGTTTGTTTTTGAAAAATGTAATAAAAAAAAATGTATAAAAAAAAAAAAAAAGTTAGACACCAATTCCCTCTCTGGGCGTTCAAGTAGAAAGATATCCAGTTGCACACTAGCCTAGCTTAGCACAAATGAATGAAAGGGGATGAACAGCAGCTAGGCTATAGGAATTGGCCAACTAACACCTCTCCCAGAGTTTTAAGCTAGGCTAGACACTTCTCATCCATTTCCATTCATTGTGCTAAGCTAGGCTAATGTGCAGCCAGCCTTTCTACTAACTAGACCCACAGAAATGGGTGTCTTTTTATCTGACTCTGGAGAAGATGGTAAGCTCATTTCCCATAATGTTGCCGTGTTCCTTTAAAGGGGGGTTCTCAGTTTTACACCCTGAGCTCTAGTGTGATTCTAACTGGTGTTGTTTGTGTGGTGTCTCCTGGTGTGATCTTCAGCACAGTGTGGACTGTAGTGAAGACTGTATTGAAGAATAACGGCCCCCTGGGGTTCTACCAAGGCTTGACAACAACCATTGTGAGGGAGATACCAGGCTACTTCTGTTTCTTCGGGGCCTATGAACTTAGCCGCTCTACATTCGCCAATTACATGGGCACGGACAAGGATGGCATAGGTATGGCTGTTACGGTGTGGCATCTTCCAAATCACTTCCAAACGATGTCACAGTTTTGGGTAATATTGCAATACCACTGGCTGAAGTAAGTTGAACATTGTTTCAAGTTTCTTTAATAGTTGTCATACAGAAGTACAGAATACTTTTATACAAAATGCTTCTTACTGTTACGCTCCAGAGACTGTGCTAGACAAGATAAGTATGAAATAAAATAGTATAGCATGTAAAATAGAAGTAAAAATAGAGGTCACAGTGTTCAGTATAGACATATGTACAATGTTCGATGCAGAATAGAAGTAACTGAGTTACCATACAATATACAATATACTATGCAATGTACTAATATACAATACTATATAGTGCAAAGCAGAAATGGGATGAGGTACAATTTAGGTACAATTTACAGTAAGGTGTACGAGTTGTAGTGCAAATCCTTTTACCAATAAATATAAAGTGTGTTTAGGTGATCTAAAGTGTGGAGAGTGGGTGCTGCAGTGTGTTGTTTGTTTAAAGTGAGTGTGTGAGTGTGGGTGTGTGTGCTGTGTGCATTTGATGGTTGTTGCAAGGTGTTTATTGTTCGTTGAGCAGCCTGATGGCCTGGGGATAGAAGCTTCTTCTGAGTCTTTCTGTGCTCGCCTTGAGACTCCGGTATCGCTTGCCTGACCGCAGCAGTTCAAAGAGGCAGTTGTTCGGGTGGCTGGAGTCCTTGATGATTCTCTTAGCCTTACCCCTGCACCGCTTGTTGTAAATGTTCTGGAGAGTGGGAAGCCCCCCTCCAATTGTGCGTTCGGCTGAACGTGTCACTCTTTGTAGTCTGCTACGGTCTTGTGCGGTGCTATTCCCAAACCAGGAGGTGATGTTGCCAGTCAGGATGCTCTCTATTGTACATGAGTAGAAGTTCTTAAGGATCGTCTGACTGACTTGGAACTTCCTTAGGCGCCTGAGGAAGTAGAGGCGTTGTCGTGCCTTCTTCACAACACTGTCAATGTGTGTGGTCCATGTCAAGTCCTTGGATATGTGGGCTCCGAGGTACTTGAAACTGTTCACTCTCTCAACCGGTGCCCCGTCGATGCTGAGGGGGCTGTAGTCCTTGACCCCCGACCTCCTGAAGTCCACAATCATCTCTTGTTTTGCTGACTTTCAGGGAGAGGCAGTTCTCCTGACACCACTGTGACAGATTCTCTACCTCTTCCAGGTAGGCCCTCTCGTCGTTGGCAGAGATCAGGCCCACCACTACTGTGTCATCAGCAAATTTGATGATTGTGTTGTTGTTCCGCTGTGCCACGCAGTCATGTGTGTACAGGGAGTAGAGGAGGGGGCTCAGAACACAGCCCTGGGGCAGGGCTGTACGTTAACTTTTTTTGCACATAGCACTGGTGCTACAGAGGTTGATCGTTTTGTAGCACAGGCCAAAATCTTGTAGCACAAGTATAAAATGTGTTATATTTGTAACAGTCACAAATGTGCCTATTGTATTTGTGTTATTTAGTTGCAGTGCCATGTTTGGCTGTCATTTTATGCTGACAAGTTGACATCACACAGCCAGACACGTTACGTGTAAGGAATTATGGGATTTGGTGTTGGGTGTATGGACTCTACTAGGGGTGGGAATCACCAGTTTCATCACGATACGATACGATATAGATTCTTTGGACAACAATACGATATTTGCTGATATATGCCACGATATGATACGATGCAGGTGCCTGCAATCGATGAGACGATATCATAATTACATAAGCCCATTTAACACAATCAGTAACATTTAGATCAACTCAAAAAAGGCAACGGAAATATCATTTGACATTTTTATTTTTGACCTCTTCCAGACTTTTAAAGGAAAAACAATCTATTGTTTTTAATACACATAGACCTCCTGTTCACTGTAAAGTGCCACGTTTTGATATATTGAGCTTTAAACTTTAAGTTAAATGTTTTGGAACTCACAACACGCAACCGTTTTATGTTGCATGATCATGAATACATTTATTTTGTATTGTATTTTTTATGTTTAAATATCAACATTATCTGTCCACCCTCAGTACATTTACTATCAATATAATATACTCGTCTGACTTCATGTGATCTTTCCAAACGCGCACACACACACACACACACAGAGAAGGGAGAATGTCTGCCCCCTCCTCCTCACTCTGAAGAATCTATATCGTATCGTATCGTGATGAAACTGGTGATTCCCACCCCTAGTAGAGCATTCTGTTCTCTCTATATGGCTATGAACCGCTTGTTGTTAGCTCATGCTAACGTAACGTTCATTTCGGACTTTATGACGCGAGGATTGCAAAGCATATTATATGCATTTGCCCTGTTGCCGAATAAAACAGCAGGGATTTGTTTTGGGTCGCGACAACACTATCCACTAGCTCTGTTTCAATGTCCGCGTTCCAAAGGCTACTGTCTGCTGCTGAGACGAGTCCTGCTCACCTGCTGTGTTGTGAGCTGAGCCGAGCGGATAGAGTCACTGCTCGCAACTCGCGGGGATATTGTTCGCTAGGGATTATGGGATTTGGTGTTTGATATATGGAGTCTTACGCAGAAGGGACATTGTATTTAATCGCACAAGACTACAAGTACCAAGTGGATAGCGCCGTGGTCCATTAATTTACCGTCACACTTATTTTTTATTTTTTTTTGCTTGCGCCACGGGCCATCGCACCCGTGCTAGTGAAGTCAATTCATTCATCGCACAGACTGACGTCAGTGTCGCACGTGCGACATATATATCGCACTGTACAGGCCTGCCCTGGGGGGCCCCTATGTTGAGCGTGATGGATGAGGAGGTGCAGTTGCCTGCTCTTACCACCTGGGGTCTGCCCGTCAGGAAGTCCAAGACCCACTGGCAGAGGTCATAGTTCAAGCCCAGGTCCCTGAGCTTGGCTATGAGTTTGGAGGGGACTATGGTATTGAATGCTGAGCTGTAGTCGATGAACAGCATTCTCACATAGTTCCCCTGCCTCTTGTCCAGGTGTGATGCTGCTGTGTGCAGCACATGGGCTATGGCGTCCTCCGTGGACCTGTTAGGGCGGTATGCAAATTGCAGGGGGTCCAGGTTGATGGGGAGGGAGGAACAGATGTAGCCCTTCACTAGCTTCTCAAAGCACTTCATGGCTATGGAGGTGAGAGCTACAGGGCGGTAGTCGTTGAGTCGTTTTTTGGGTACAGGGATGATAGTGGACTTCTTCAGACAGGTGGTGATGACAGCCTGTTCTAAGGACAGGTTAAAGATGTCAGTGAATACTGGGGCCAGTTGGTCGGCACAGACTTTTAGGACGCGGCCGGGGATGCCGTCCGGTCCTGCTGCCTTCCTGATATTCACTTTCTTAAAGGTCCTCCTCACCTCATGTTCTGTTATTCTGAACACTGAATCTCCATCGGCAGACCCCCCCCTCCCCATTGCCGTGGCTTGTAGGCTGGTGTTGTTATTCACAGCCTCAAACCTTGCATAGAAGGTATTGAGATAATTTGCTAAGGAGATGTCACTGTTCAGTTTGAGGCTGTTCAATGTCCTGTATTTGGAATAGGTCTAATAAACGGTCCTACCCCATCCATGAGCAATTGAGATTCAAGATTCAAGAGGTTTATTTGTCACATACATACCAGGGCATACAGTGAAATGCCTGCAGCGCTTTTATTGTGCAATAATACTAAATAATAAAATAGACATAATAAACAGGTAATAAAATAGACATAAAATAGACATGATAAAATAGACATGTTAAAGTCCTGAGATAATGCAATACAATGTTAGCTACGAATTAAGGCACTGGGTCCTATGTACACTACTATACAATATACAGTTTTTACTCTATATCCTTATGCTATACTTGCTATTTCTAAACTATTATATACAAGAACCACAACAGTTCTTTCCTTAAAGTGACCTTTATTTGCCTCTTTCCTTTAAAGTGTCCTTTCCATTGTGTTTAAAGTGACCGTTTGTGTGTGAGCGAATGCAGAATGTGTGTTGTGTGTGTGTATGTGTGTGCTCATGTATACTTGTGTGTGGAGAGTTCAGTGTTCAATGTTCTGATGGCCTGGGGGAAGAAGCTGAGCCTTAGGGGCCTTTCTCACTCACTACTCGGGGCCGAATCAGCGCCGGGTCGCGCCCAAAAGGGGTGTGTCTGTCTGAGTGGGAACGCTCACCCCCGTCCCCGCCCCTCGCTGATTCGTCCCCGGGGGCGGTGAACCTGGGACGCTTGAAATAGGTGGTTTCGAGTGCGCGCCGGTGGGAGCGGGGGGCGTGGTGTACAAGCTTGTACCAAAACACGGGAGGCTTCTGTATCAACGTGCTGACACACACAGCATCGTTACTGTCATGCTTCATGCTTGCTTGAATTTTGGGCAGATAAAAACACACAGCAACAACTGGACAATGTTCAAATGCATTTATTTCTATTAGACCAGTGGTGCCCAACCAGTCGGCCGTGGTCGACCAGTAGATCAATGACATGCTATATAATTGCCACGAGCGATGGGATAATGTTAGCTTCTGAATAGGCTAAGCCAACTAGCGTTAGCTGTTAGCTTAGCGTTTGCCACAATGCTATACTATTATACTGGCATATTCCATTCACGTTAGCATGTAAGCTAACAAAATCAGCGCCTATGAGACTTAAACTCCGCCAGGGGTGCAGTGCTGGGCATACGCGGTCAAACGACGTTTGGGCTTCGTCACTGAGGCCGAAGTGCGCGCATCCTATTATTATGCAAAGTCTAGGTGATAAGTGCCGGCGCGACGACACAAAAATGACTCGTCGCGGCACTTATCACCTAGACTTTGCATAATAATAGGATACCGACAACCAAATACAAGCCCTGTAGGTGGGGGGTTGCTTGATCTACCGACTGGAAGGATGAGACAAGGTGTATCATCTGTTCTGTGCGCAACCGAGAGAACATGTATGCGCGTGCACGTGCGCGCGTGCACAGGCGTTTGGCCTTCGCCCATATTACGACTGCACCCCTGAACTCCGCTTTTGGTGTTCAATTGTGTTGATGTTAGTTTGAGAGGCAGAACACACAGTGAATGTATCCGTTTTGTTTATTGCACGTTCTTTGCTGAAAAATAAGTGCTACAGTGGCTATACTAGACTAGTACTAGGCTAAGCTAACTAGCGTTAGCTTAGCGTTAGCCCTGGGAAACGCTCAAAAGCGAACTCTACAACACCATCCATTCGTGAGAAAAGGGGGTGGGTTATATTGACAAGGCTTGACAACAGAGGTTCAAATATAACTTCATATTTATTGGTTATTTGTAGGGATGCCCCGATCGATCGGCCACCGATCGTTATCGGCCGATAATCAGTATAAATATGCGATCGGGGAATTCCGATAATTAGTCATATTCGCCGATCGCGGAAACTGATCAAGTGGATATCTCACTCGCTTGTCTCAGACGCACAGGACCTGCAAACTGCTCCTCCTCCCTAGCCCCGCCCGTACCCGTGTAGAGTTTGTAAACACAGAGGAGGCGGACCTCCTCTGCTGAGTCTAGATAGTGCATTCGACCTGAGCTAACGTTAGCTACCTAGCTATCGTTACTGTTTAAACAAAATTACCCAGTCAACTATTCACTTTTAGTAGGCATTGTCTAACGGTATTTAGCCGGCTAGCTACTGATAGCTCCGGATATCAACAAATGCCCCAGGAAGTCTAGTATATCCATGTTGATATCTCCGTTAGCTTGCGTTAGCTTGCGTTAGCTGACGTTAGTTCACTGTTAAAAACGAAATGTCCGATTGAACTAAATAGTTGTCTTAACGTCATCTAGCCGGCTAGCAGTAGCTACAGATAGCTCCTGATATCAATGTCTTATAACATTGATTGAATGCGTATTCGAGCTGAGGGCTTGCTGAATGTGAAATGACCAAAGCATAACGTTACCAATAGGGTCCCGCTGCAGCGCCGGAGAATCCTTTTTGGAGCTGGTCGAGGCTACTAGAGTACACACAGACAGTGGAGCTGTTTGCAGATAGCGAGCATTTTGACTTGTTGCGTGGTGGCGATGTCTCGCAGATAATACAAGTACAAGTCTAATTATATAATATATATATTTTATAAAAAAAAAAAACTTTTTATATAAAACATTTTAATTTCTTTTTAATCAAAAACGATCGGTATCGGATCGGTATCGGCCGATATGGCTCACGACGATCGGTGATCGGTATCGGTGGCAAAAAACGTGATCGGGGCATCCCTAGTTATTTGTTTTATTTTATATCAGCATCCAGTCTCCACCGTGTCTTCCTGTTTACATTTTCGAGCGTGACATCATCGCCTACGGCAAGCTTACAAGGTCAAAACGCAAACCGTAAACAAAACCCAGAGCGCACCAAGACTGAGTGTGTACACAAACTAGAGGGGGGAGAGGGGGGGGGGGAGTTCGCATCAGATCTCGGAACGGATTAGAACGGAATGGAACGGAACCGAATGGGTGAGTGAGAAAGGCCCCTTTTAGTCTCTCTGTCCTTGCTGTGTGTGTGCGTAGGCGCTTGCCTGACCGCAGCAGCTTGAACAGGCTGTTGTTGGGGTGGTGGGGGTCTTTCATTATTCTGCAGGCTCTGGATTTGCACCTCCTGTTATATAAGTCCTGCAGGGGCGGTAATGCAATACCCGTAGTACTCTCTGCTGAGCGCACCACTCTCTGTAGGGCCTTCCTGTCCTGGGCCGTGCTGTTTCCAAACCAGGCAGTGATGTCAGAATGCTCTCTACAGCCCCGGAATAGAAGGAGTGGAGTATCTTCCCCGATACTCTGAACTTCCTTAATGAATTGTCTCAGGTGATAGAGGCGCTGTTTCGCCTTTTTTACCACAGAGTCTATGTGTGTTGTCCATGTCAGGTCCTCTGTGATGTGGAGTCTTAAAACTGCTCACCCTGTCCACGATAGCCCCATTTATCCACAGTGGCGTGGCATTGAATTGTGCTACCTACCATTTCAGAAAAGAGCCTCAACAGCATAAAGGGTGATAACAAAATAGTGATTATTGAGTTGATTTCAGAATATGCGTCATAGGCTACATATTTGTATGTTCACATGTTAAAAAATAAAAATAAAAAAGTTATTATAAAAAAAAATTGTCATAGCCATAGGCACGGGTATTGTTGAATTACTGTCCCTTGTTTAGTCTAAGCGCAGCTTTCTTCAGTGGAATGAAAAACGTACTGTACGGGACGTATTTGTGTCAATGTGAGATTATCTCTTAGTACTGCCATACTGTATATTGCTGTGTGGTGCTGCTTACAATGACACAATTTCCTCCCCAGGAGAAATACAACTCTTTTTATCTTTCTGGTTAAAACGAATAACAGGTTGATAGTAGGCCTACTGGGTAGGGTATTCATCTTTATGGTGCAACTGTTTATTAAAGGCCACAGAACCTGAGAGTAATTGAGTGATTGGCACAGTTACATTTGAGGGTTGTTCATTCCTACCCTTGTCTTTACAGGAGTTCTTCCACTTATGATCAGTGGTGGGTTAGGAGGAGAATGTTTTTGGCTGGTAGTCTACCCTATAGACTGTGTCAAGTCCAGGATCCAGGTGCATTCCTTAGTTGGCAGGCAAGCAGGCTTCCTCAAGACATTCATGGGCATCATACGCACTGAAGGTATGTAAAGAGTGTAACATGGACCTTAAGGAACTCGAGGGAGAGAGAGAGGGAAAGAGGGAGAGAGAGAGAGAGAGAGAGAGAGAGAGAGAGAGAGAGAGAGAGAGAGAGAGAGAGATAGAGAGAGGGAGAGAGAGAGGCTCATACGGAGCAATCTCTCCTCTGTCTCTCCCCGAGTCCACCTGCATCGCGACTCGAAGCGCGCACACGCGTGCTCTCGGAGCGATCTCTCCTCTCTCTCTCTATCTCTCTCTCTCTATCTCTCTCTGTCTCTCCCTCTCTCTCTCTCTATCTCTCTCTCTCTCTCTCTCTCTCTCTCCCTCCCTCTGCCTCCCGTTTGAGGAAGTGTCGGGTTTCACTGTGCGCTATGCGGGGGCGTTAGTTATGCAAATCAGTGCTATGTTAACGTCACAGAAACCGTCAAATCAGAACAGCTTAGTTGAGTGAGGGAGGATCTCGTGAACTCGAGACTAGACTGATGAGTCAATATGGTAATTAGAGACACAGACTCATTGATACTAACTCCTATTACTATAAAAACATGCTAAACACAGAAAAAAGCCATTTATAATGCATGTCCCCTTTAAGAGTTGGACTTGACTTTATCCGCCCATCACAACTCAAAATGCAGGTCTTTTTTACTCTAACATTACAAACAAACCATTTACAGCCTGAATATTCAGGTAAAGCTCATGTTAAGCCATAACACACCGTAAGTGCTCAAACAATACATTTCTGAGTGAAAAAACTACTTAAATCCAATAAATCATTAACAGACCCAGTAGTGGGGCGCTCCAGTAGCACACCACATAGCGTGCTGAGTCGTGAAGCTGTCGTCCCGGGTTCGTTTCCCAAACCCGGTGACCATATGCCGCATGTCTTCCCTTCTTCTCCTCCCGTTTCTCCCTCTCTCCTCTGTCGGCGCTGCGTGGCCAAGAAAAAGCTGTCGGTCCGGCGCGACTAAGGAAAAAGCTAATAAAGATAATTTTTAAAAACAGACCCAGTAGTGGGGCAACACCGTTTCAATAAAAGGCACTTTACTGCAGTCGCGGATTGTGCTGTTACAGTTGTAATGACTATTCATTTATGTTGCCTCTATTAATACATATTTCATAATTATTTATATGAAATCAGTAAGTTATTAATAAGGGCCACCACTCCAGACAGCTATGTTGTGTTTGTCATCAGTTTGTACATCATTTATTAAGTTGTTCTACAACCTCGGCTTTGCTGTATTATCTCATAAAGGTGTCCACCAGATGACGTAATGTTTAGGGGAGATTTTCCTCTCGTTAGTAAATGACACAGGTGTAAATAATAATAATAATAATAACTTTATTTATACAACAGGTAGGTCCGACCACGCATTGTGATTGGTCGAGAGCGTTCTAAGCTGTGAGTATATTCATGATACACTTAAAGCAATAATACACAAGAACCAGTTGAATATCAGGCATATTGACATGGCTGTGATGCGCCCGCAGCCACGAGAGTGAAGCTCGAGTGGCGTAGGCATCACAGAGTGCCAATATTCCTGATATTCCACTGGTTCGAGTGTATTATTGCTTTTATACAGCAAGTTGCACCGTCGGGGAAAATATAGGATGAATACAGACAATTCTAGGGTCTTTTGTATTGATTTCAGTGAACTTGGCGTAGAAAAATAGTTCCTAAAGATGTATCGTTGCTATGGAATTTCAAATGGAGTAGGCTATCAACCAGCTTGGCAACGCAAACTAATGACGTATTATTCTAATTTATACAACAGGTAGGTCCGACCACCTATTTACCAAGGTGGAATGCTGTTTTAATGTACGGCCTAGGACCATTATTTGTATTATTATTATAAAAATCTAGTGAGAATGTGCCCATTTAGATTCCAATTATGTAGTCAGTTCGTCCAAATAACGCTTGTTTGGACATTTGCTCCAACGTTTTCGGAGATTGGGCGGCTGCGACAGGACTTTGGTTGACGCATGCCCAGTTTAACAATGTGAGGTTTGATTGATTGATTGAAAACTTTATTAACAGATTGCAGAATGGGTACAATACAGTACAGCTCAATACAAACAACTGCTAAGAGGATGAAGACCAGAAAAATACTTTCGTCTTGTTTACATAAGGGTCCTCCATTTTCAATTAATCAAGAATTAACTAAGGTTAACTATCGTAATCGATCGTCCCGCTATATTCCTTTATCCGTAATTGATCAGTCTCCCCAGTTAGTAGCTAGATTAATATATTTAGTGGAAGTGTCAATAATCTAATTATCTGGACAAAACCATCGCTTTTATCCATCTGATTCAGATGACTAACAGTGATTGGTCGAGAGCGTTCTAAGCCGTGAGTATATTCATGAGGAGTGGGCGTGGCCGGGTAAATGTAGGGTACATGGTAAATGCTTTCAATGTATACAATAAGTATAAACGAGCTATCCAATAGAGCGAGCAAGACGCGTAGCCAGTTAATACAAAATATAACAGACATTTTGAACCGCTCTTGGTCCATATATGGGCATATATGCTGCCATGACATGGGGGATTCCCCAATCTCATCCGTAGACCAGACCATCTCATTTAACAAGAGGCTTGTTTGAGATTCAAATAGCTCCTACAGGTACTGTTGACACTGACAGAGTCACATGGGGAGCAATAACTGGTCATGACGATGAGGTCTTCTTTAGCATTAACTGGCGTGGTTTATTGTACATTGCACCACTAGACCTGCTCTCTGTGAGAGCTAGAGAGAGGGAGACAGAGGGGGAGGGAACAATCCCTTATACCTGCTACCTGACGTCAGCTACAATAGCTGCGTCTCCTTACGCCTATAGCGCCCTCTTACTGTGGAACAGTTAAAGTGCAGTTACATGCAAACATACTAATACTTACACTTAACACTCCCACTTATGAATGACGTGTATTGTACAACTTTTCCAAGAAAAATAACAGTTCAAAACATCAAAATAACATGGCAGTCAATATTACATAACAGGCAATATTTTACCCACCAAACATGACCCCTGCTATTTTTTTCAATTTCAGTTTGGAGACAGGCTTGGTCATAGCGTCTGCAACCATGTCATCTGTAGGACAGTAAACGAGTGTCATCTTTTCTTCTCTGATGACAGATCTAATGAAGTGATATTTTATATCCATATGTTTACACCTCTGTGGGCACACAGGGTTTCTGACAAGTGCAATGGTTCCCTGGTTGTCTTCATAAACAACAGTTTTCTTATATACATAGGTATCCATCCCTTCGAGCAGTTGTTCTAGATAAATACATTCCTGTATTGTTAAGGCTAGAGCCATATATTCGGCTTCACAAGTTGATAGTGCCACTGTGGGCTGTTTCTTTGTTTTCCATGAAACCAGTGAGCTGTCTGTACCCATATTCACACAATACCCTGTGGTACTTCTGTCTGTGGCGTCTGCCGCCCAATCTGCGTCACTATAGGCTTGAAGCCCTAAGCCCTCGCTGCTCTTTCTGAAACAAAGCTGTTTATTTGCTGTACCTTTTAGATAACGAAAAACATGTTTTACTGTAATCCAGTGCTCTTCTGTGGGATCAGCAAAATGCTGTGATAACTTACTCACTACAAAACATAGGTCAGGGCGAGTACATGTTGTCAAATAAATGAGGCTGCTTACAGCTTCTCTGTACATTTTTACATCTGTAAATTTTTGAGCATCCTCATTGTAGTCTAGCTTTTGATCACATGGTGTTTCCCTAGTTCTACACTCCTGCATGTCAAAACGATTCAGGATCTTTTCCACATATCTCTTCTGGGATATTTTTACACAACTGGCAGACTGTTCGAAGTCCATGCCTAGAAAATGTTTTAACCTACCTAGGTCTTTCATTTTCTATCTGGTGGAGAGCATACCTTTCACCTGCTCTAGGTTTCTAGTGTTGTCTGCTGCGATGATCAAATCATCCACCCAAATCACAATTATCACTTTCCCTGACTCTTTTGACTCCTTTGTGTAAACACTACTGGGTTCTGTATGAAGTGATCTTCAATTAGACATGCATGAAGCATCTCGTTCCAATTTCGCCCAGACTGTTTCTGTAATGGTTTGTGGCGAGGGGAGGTGAGGAGAACCCAAATGCTGAACACGATAACAGATAGAGGAGGCAGAGACGATGGAGTGAAAGTAAACAGGCTTTTACTGAGCACTGCAACAGTAAACAATCAACGTTTACAAAGGACAAACCAAAACCGAACTTGAAAACACGGGAAATTAAATCCTCAGCAAAGCTGGAAAATGTGGACTAGGAATAAGGAACGGACTCACTGGGAAATACAGGAAAACCTTACAAAGGTGAACAGAGTACGTGACCGAACACAAGGGTAGAAACAAAACAATGGCGCGACAAGGAAGTCAGTAATGGGCAGGTATAAATACTGCCCCTGATTACTTTTTTTTTAATAATAATAGCTAAATTAGACAGTAAACAATAAGAAAGACATTTAATAACAGAAAAATAAGACATTAAAAAATAACAAATAAAATGATGAAAACGATAGAAATAAAGCAAACTAAGACAATAACATAAAGATAATAATTTATTTAAAAGCTAGTTTAAAAAGGTATGTTTTGAGCTGTTTTAAGTGCCAACCAAGTCTGCTGTCCTAATGACCTACGGGAGAGTGTTCCAAAGTTTTGGGGCGTAGTAGCTGAAAGCACACTGTTTTTTACAATGGGTACATTAAGGAGGTCGGCTGTGGTCGATCTAAGAGCTCGAGTTGGCACATAAAATGACAAGAAGTCAGTAATGTATGAAGGTGCTAAACCATTTATGGATTTGTATATAAGCTTTCAAATCAATAATATGTCCCTCTCTTCTGTCCCACAGGGGTCCGTCCTCTATACTCAGGCCTGACCCCTACCTTGATACGGACGTTCCCTGCCAACGGAGCACTCTTCCTCACTTATGAGCTGAGCCGCAACATGATGATGGAAAGGTTCAGCGTCTAATGTGGGATATCTCACCTTTTGAGAGGGAGAAAAAAAGGTATTCTGCTATAACAGCGTCATGCCCACCAGTATCAGTATGACCAAGATTTGTTCCCGTATATCATTCTTTTCTTTGTTAATCCTCAACTGAACAGGACTCCCAAAGTAATGCCAACAAAAGTATTATTATTTAAAAAAAGATTATTGAGTCCACGATGCACCCGCAATTATCTTATCTTACTCAGTCCCAAAGTTTGTGATGTTGAATGAATTGAATGTCCAAAGTTGCCGCCGGTTCGGTTTACAGGGTTTATTGTTGTCCAAAGGTGAATGATGGTGAATGAAGGGTTAAATCAGAACAGTTGTCAAGTGCTCCATTGTCAGTTCCAAACGGTGAGACAGGTAAGAAAAATGTATCCTCATCACAGGTGCATGGGATTACGTTAATTAGCTAGGCTATTTATAGAAGAGTGGCTATAATGGAGGCGGAGAGCCCTCTAGTGTTCAAACATAAATAAGACACTATCCTAAGCACAATAATAATAATATAAATAAACAAAACACTCATATGGCCTTTACAGAGTTAGAAGATGCCGTGAATAAAATAATTTGTGTAACTTTTTCTTACGCTGTGCTGGTCACGTTAATTTGAAATATAGATAAAAAAAATTACCTACCTGTGAATGTTTTACTAAATGTACCCACTTGATACTTGGTAGGTGACACATACAAGTTCATCTTAAACTGAGCATTCAAAGTGATATTTGCCAGTCAAATTGTAGTGAGAATGCAAAAGACTTGAGAAAGAACCAGTTGAACTTGTCTTTTTAGGATAGGCAATGGCTTATGCCGGATATGTCCTTGTGTTCACTTACATACAGTATATTATGTCACTGGGAATTTAGAAGTAGTTTCTCCCGAGAACAATTATAACTTGCAGCAATTATAACTGGTGTTTGAATCAGTGTTAAAAACAGGAAGAGTACTACTGCGTAATAATGATAATCAGATCTATCTACAGCGTTATATTATGTAGTCATACAGGTATAAAAAAAACTATGGTAAGGGATATATACAGATATAGATATAGTATATACAGGTACTACTGTGCATCTGCCACATGTTATTTTTATATATTGTCAAATAAAGTCATTCATTCATTCAGGTATGTAAAAAGGATTATATTTGAAGGTATAGTCAGACAGGCAGCATTGCAATTATCACCTATACAGCTGGTAGCCAATTCCCCATGCCAGGAACTCACCGAGCCTCATCAGCAGCACCCACATGAAGGGAAGAAGACAGGTTAGTCTAGAACTCACCTCACACCAGAGCTCACACATTTGTCCTTTGTTCCCAGATGGAGAAGACTGACCATCCACCGCATCAACCTTGACGACCATCACCCCAGTCATCACCCACATAATAAACCTCTCCATAAAACAGGGATACGTCCCCAAAGACTTCACAATTGCGAGAGTGACCCCCCTGCACAAAAAAGGCAGCAAATTAGCTCCATCTCGAAAGTTATGGAAAGAATTGTCTACGAACAGGTCGAAAAGCACCTTGCGGGAAAAAAGGTAATCTACTCATTCCAATCTGGCTTCAGAACATCCCATTCAACTGACACATGCCTTCTCTATTTGAACGACCACATCAAACAAGAGGTGGTAATGACCATGACCATCTGCAAGAGCATGTAACCGAAGGCTAAAATAAACACCCTTAAACTGCAGCTACGGACTCAAGCTCATTCATTGGACTTGCGTGTCGGACAGATCTCCCTGCCCAAGCCCTCTCAGCGGCTTTTCAGTTGTCACTTTAAAATAGTCGCTCTACAGTACCAAAGCACCTCAAAGGCCCTAAAAACAAGACTACAAACATCACAAAACAAACTGGCCAGACTACTGCTTGACCTTACTCCTAGAACCCACCTTACCCCTGCCCATTTTGACAACCTAGGATGGCTTAGAGTACAGCAACTTGCAATGGGCCTGGTCTACAAGATACACTACACCACTAAGATACCCATGTACATGTCGAAATACTTCCCAAAGGTCAGTGAATTCTACAACCACAACACCAGAGGGAGTTCCACAAATCATGTTCAACCCAGATTCGGCTCAAACAAGGGACTAAACACGTTTCGCAATTATGTCACATCAATGACATGTTTTGTGTGTGGAGAGCCTGGCCACACCGGCACCCCAAGTCCGCCAGATGATGTCACCTTGCGGTCAGGCTCTTGAGACACAGAACATTAGTACGTTTTATCGAGCGACCTTATACTATTGTACTTATTTTATGCCTATTCTTAAATCTGCACGTCTACATTACACTACTTTTATTGTCTTTTATACCTATTCTTATGTCTGAAGTTTATGCAATTTTTTATTTTGTCAATTTGTGTGCTGATTTTATGCCCATGTTCATTTTTATTTTTATTTTATTTAAAAAAAATGTATACTAATTGCTGTGGTGCACTCTGGACTGAGAGTACTATGTAGATAGCTATTCATATTTATTATTGTTATATTGTAGAAATGTGTGCATTGAAATGTCTGTAAAGTCTCGACTACATTGAAAATGAGGGTGACCTCAATTGTAATTTCGAGAATAAATAAAGGTTGATGATGATGATGTCTGATTCACATGTCCTCCTCGTAACAGGACAATAGGATTGGGTTTAATTAAAATCTTCAAAATCTTCCCTTTAAAAGAGAGAAAATGGTTTAGCAAGAATTCATATCAAAACAAAGCGTTAACTTACAACCAAATAAATCATGAACCAACGACAAGGAAGAAATATTTATGGGAAATAAATCAATGGCATTGAAGTCAAATATTCTCTGAAATGACTTTATGTTTGCATAAAGTAGTGCCTTTAACACTTTGAGTGCCACTCACGAGATTTCTCTGGTTTTTTTATAGGTGGTTGCTAGCCACTCACGAGATTTCTCAGATTTTTTTTTTTTTTTTTTTTTTTTCGATCTGAAAAATTATTGCATCACCCGAGCCTACCCGAGTATAGCCGAGCGGCGCCGGCGATCACTGTGGAAAAAAGCGCCCCCTGTCGTCTCCCAGATGACATAAGTGATTTTGGAATGGACTCAATGAAAATGAATGGGGAAAAAAATCCGGTACTCCACATTTTCCAGTTCACTGATCCAGCCGGGGTTACCACAGTTCATTCTGGAACCTCAGATCCCCGCTGATCATGGAGATCTACAGTATCGCGTTGGATCCATACACTTATCGATTTTTTCGAATGGTGATCAGGAATTGGAATATACCAGTTGGATACCATCTGATGTCAGGTAAGGACTCTATGTTATCAGTGTTAGGATAATCAGAGTAAGTTTGATGAAGTTATAAGCTGTTTTGTGAAATGTCTTCTTTCGGTTTCACTGTAAAAGTCCGTGAGGAAATCAACGGAGCGATTATCCGTGCGCGGCCGTAATGTGCTTGCGTGCACGTATAATATTGATCATCTAGCGTTTATTTGAAAACGATTCATAAAAAGGCAGACGAATATCAACGTTGTGGAATATTCCACTAAAAGACGATTTTCATAGAATGCTCCAGAATGAGCTGTTTTTTATATCAAAATGGGGGCTTTTCTAACTGCTCTGAAACGGAAACGACGCGATAAAAAACAATCTGCCTTGACAGCACTGACTGGAAAATAGTCTTTGATAATGCGATGGGCAGATTAGACACATAGCCATAATTTAAAACATAGATTAGGCGATATTAACGTTAACATTGGCGCCGATGGTGGCATTCAGCCGGTAAAACGGAAAACCAGGTGTGGCGCTCAAAGTGTTAAATGGCCAACAGATGTCAGCTCACCCCAAAGTAAACCATAAAGAGTAGATCACATCACGGGCGTGAGTCCTGTGGCTGCTGATGCGACGTGCAACTGTGATCAATTGGTCATTTGCTGCCTGGAAGGTAGCGCCCAAACATTTAAATGAAACAACTATAATTTGTATACGTAAAATAGACACCATTATTATAGAGGGACTAGTTCCTAACGTATCAAGAAAATCTACAAAGAGTTGAGTACATATGATGTGAATATATTAGGGGAGGTTGACAGTAAGATCTGGAGAGGGGCCCAATAAATAATTAGGGTGAATGTTGGGACTGGGATGACCAGTGACATAACAAATTAAAATGTAAGACTAATCCAAATTAGTATTATACTCTAGACAAAATAAAACATAAAAAGCAGTGTCATGTCAGATACATGTATTAAAGGCAAACTAAAATTATTCCATTGTGCATGCTTTCTGGAAACAGCCGAAAAAACAGCTACAGACTTGGCTCTCAACAACTCTTAAAGTACATATAAAATGAACACCTCTTGCAAGACAGTAACTATAACACAACATTAAGATACCCAACAAACTGGATAATTTAACTCATCACTAGTAATGAAGACATGAATAATAAAACAAATTTGAAAAATACAAGACCAGTTTGTTTTGTGATGTTTGTAATCTTGTTTTTAGTGTCTTTGAGGTGATTTGGTACCATGAGGTGCAAGCATAGTCGTAGTACCCTTGAATGAGTGCTCCTGTTAGAGTCTTCAGGGTATTCTTGTTTACCAGAGAGGAGATCCGGTACAAGAATCATAAGATAAGATGATCCTTTATTGGTCCCCTTGGGGAAATTCGGGTGTCAAAGCAGCATGGGGGGGGGGGGGATACAGTGTGGGGGATGCATAGCTTAACAGTCCTATATACACTATAGGTACACTTAAAGTATAGATACAAATACAGGCTGAACGTGCTCTTCATTCTGGTTAGCTCCTCGTAGAGGGGGTGAGGGGTTCTCCAGGATGGCTTCTAGATTTTTCCTCATCCTCCTCTCAGCCACCACCTCTAGGTTATCCAGCTCACCACCCACTACTGAGCTAGCCTTCTTCACCAGCTTGTTCAGCTCGCTGGAGACCCTCGAGTTGATGTTGCCCCCCCCCAGCACACCACAGCAAAAAAGAGGACGCTGACTACAACCAACTGGTAGAAAGATAGCGGCAGTCGGTTGCACACGTCGAACGACCTGAGTCTCCTCAGGAAGAACAGCCTACTCTGTCCCTTCCTGTAGAGGGCCTCAGTGTTGTCCGACCAGTCCAGTTTATTGTTCAGGTGAACTCCGAGGAACTTGTAGGACTCCACCATCTCTACCTCTATCAAACTGGAAATGGTAACTACAGATGAGGTACTCAAAAAACTGAGCGCCCTCCAACCAAACAAGGCCACTGGCCATGACAACATCCCCTCCAAATTCCTCAGAGACTCAGCAGCAGCCATCACCCCAGTCATCACACACATAATAAACCTCTCCATAAAACAGGGACACGTCCCCAAGGACTTCAAAATTGCGAGAGTAACACCCCTGCACAAAAAGGGCAGCAAATTAGACCCGGGTAACTACCGCCCTGTTTCTATCCTTACATCCATCTCGAAAGTCATGGAAAAAATAGTATACGAATAGATCTAAAAGTACCTTGTGGAAAAAAATCTAATCTACGAATTCCAATCTGGCTTCAGAACATCCCACTCCACTGACACATGCCTTCTCTACTTGAACGACCACATCAAACAAGAGGTGGACGCGGGCAAATACTGCGGCATGGTCATGCTGGACCTACAAAAGGCCTTCGACACTGTCAATCACACCATTCTGATTGACAAGCTAAAAGCAATTGGTTTTGATAGTTTATCAGTGAGCTGGATACAATCCTACCTGGAGGGGAGGGAACAGATGGTGGAAGTAAACGATACCCTATCCCCCCCCCCCTCACAGTGAGCTGTGGTGTTCCACAAGGAAGCATACTAGGACCGCTACTATTCCTAATTTATGCAAATGACATGTCGTCAGCTTGTGACTGCAACTTGTTCCTGTTTGCGGACGACTCAGCCCTGCTGGTCTCTGACAAGAACAAGTTACAGGTTGAAAAAGCCCTCAGCTCGGAACTAGGCAAAATCTGCATATGGCTCGCCGACAACAAACTATCATTACACATGGGCAAAACAGAGTCCATTCTCTTCGGTTCAAATAACAAACTCAGCAAGACCGACGGCTTCTCGGTTACAGTGGGTGACAATATTATCACAAGGAAAGATGAAATTACCTACCTGGGTTCCATCCTAGAGGCTAATCTTTCCTGTGACAAAATGGCATCCAATGTAATAAAAAAAAGTCAACCAACGAACGCGATTCTTGTACCGGATCTCCTCTCTGGTAAACAAGAATACCCTGAAGACTCTAGCAGGAGCACTCATTCAAGGGTACTACGACTATGCTTGCACCTCATGGTACCAAAGCACCTCAAAGGCACTAAAAAACAAATTACAAACATCTCAAAACAAGCTAGTCAGACTACTACTTGACCTGACTCCTAGAACCCACCTCACCCCTGCCCACTTTGACAACCTAGGACGGCTTAGACAAAATAGTCACACGCCCACCGCCACAGGCTTGTAGATATAATGTTTGGCCGTCATAAATTAAGGCCTGGGCGCCATCTGGCGGCCAACTAAATCCACTGCATGATGCAGGGAGTAGTCCAGCTGAGCGGGAGAAATGTCGTGGGAGCGGGTGGAAGTTGCCCAATCTGGAACAATCTCCGGGGCTGCAGCTGGACCCTATTGGATGCGGGCGTGGTGAGTTGAAACGAAAGTGAAACTGTGTGTGTGTGTGTGAGATGCGCTCTGCTCACGAGATCAAGTTTGTAACATGAGAGTTTGAGACGCACATGAGATCTGTCTTCATCCGTTCTTTAGCCTACTACAAAAAAAACCTGCAATCGCGTTTTTGATTGTGCTCTGATATTTAATTTTGCATTTGATTTGACCAAATATGTGGAGGCATATTCCCGGAGTAGCTCCCCCGGGTCCCCCCTCAAAATTAAGAAAAACAGGCGACAACATTAACGTTGACGAGTCAGTTGCTACCACCAGCACCACCGATAACACTGCACCTGCTACTAGCGTCGGTGTAGTTAGGAAATTTAACCAGAAATGGTACACATCTGATTCCGGGAAACCACGAGAATGGCTTAAATTTGAGGGGGGGGGGGGTAAAGTTTTGTATACCATGTCGTGCCAAAGCAACGGATAAAAGAAAACGAAATTCATTTGTCATCGGGACGTCGGTGATGAAACTGGAAGCCATCAAAAGCCACGAGACGTCACGCTGTCACAGGGACTGCTCTGTTGTATACAAAGCACAGTCTACTCCGCTCCTGGCTGCTCCGACTGTTGACCAAGCTGTCAGAGTCGACTGGCTAAAATGCGGATACTATTCCGTAACGCCCACGCTATAGCGAAAAAATCAAGACCATACAGGGACTTGGATGTGCGAGTAAGTTTATTGTGTTTTTTTTATAACGTTAGTCCAGCATGTTCATATAGGTGTGTCGGCTTTCACTTTCAGCTAATTATGGTTGTAAAGCCTACCCAGTGGAATTGTTTACATAACAATGCATGATATTATATATTATTATATTATTATTCCATACAAGGCTGGATGCATTACAGACTCCGCTAACATCCCTTGTTGCCTTGTAGGTGGCAAGTATGGATTTGTTTATCTTGTTTGAAGTTGTTTTAATATGTTCTTTAATTCTTTTGCTTCCATATTGTAAATAAATTCGCAATAAATTATTTGCATTTAAAACTATTAACGCTGACTCATTCCTTCAGTCCACTCAAAATTAGGCTAATATTCCTTATGTTGTTTATGATATTAATTGAAAATAGCATACGAGAGTATTATATAGTAATAATAACACATGGCGATATACTAAAAAGCTATTTATAATTTTTGGCTTGTAAAAAATCTGGATGGCTGGTAGTTTTTAAAATCTACCAGCCAAATGGCTGGTAAGTCAAAAAGTTAAGTTTGTTCCCTGCTTAGAGTAGACGACAGAGTACAGCAACTTGCAATGGGCCTGGTCTACAAGATACACTATGCGACCAAGGTACCCATGTACATGTCAAAATACTTCCCAAAGGTCAGTGAATACCACGATCACAACACCAGAGGGAGCTCCACAAATCATGTAAAACCCAGATTCGGCTCAAACAAGGGACTAAACACGTTTCGCAATTATGCCACATCAATGTGGAACGCCCTACCTAAAGCTGTAAAGGAATGTGAATCACTACCCACTTTCAAAAACACTCTCAAAAAACACCTACGTGAGACTGCAATTCGAAACTGGCCCCTACAAATGTCCTAACCTAGTTGTACAGTAAATGACCAAGTAAGGCTTTGTCAGTATTCCAATGTACAGTGTAAAATGTGTGTGTGTCCCCTACCCAACCCCCCCCCCCCCCCCCCCCACCTCCAATGTACAGCCCTCACCCAACCCACCCAACCCCACCCCACCCATCCAACCTCCTCCAATGTACAGTTTCTACGCCAAATGTATATACACTCCTTTTCTGGACACTTTTGTATCACAAACAGTACTGTATTTGCAAATGTGATATGTCATAAATGTATAGATGTAGCAGTACTGTCTATCTGTATGTCATGTATGTCATATATGTTATGATGAATTGAAAATGGGGGACCCTGATGTAAACAAGACGAAAGTCTTTCTCTGGTCTGCATCCCCTTAACAATTGTATGTATTGAGCTGTACTGTACTGTACCCATTCTGCAATCTGTTAATAAACTTTTCAATCAATCAATCAATCAAAACCTCCTTCCCTCCGAGGATTATGGGAGAAGGGGGACCCGGACCCTTCCTACCTCTCCGATAGTCCACTAACAGCTCCTTTGTCTTGCTGACGTTGAGTTGGAGCTGGTTACTGTCCGACCACCCTACGAAGCTCTCCACCAGGGCCCTGTATTCTTGGGGAGTGGGGGTGGGGGGATTCAGCCGGTTGTTTGATTGGGAGGGTTCTGTTTATTGTATTTTTATTTATCATTTATTTAATTATTGTATCTTGTACCTTAAAGATGTGAGTTACATTTATTTAAAGTCTTATGTTTGTTTATATTTTTGTAATCTATCACAGAGAAGTAAGCCTTGGGCCTCTACATATTACATTTGCATGTTTGTGTCACGTTATATATATATAATGCCCAGAAAACATCAGCCCATCTGTCCTCCATCATTGTGCTGAAGAACTGGCCCCCGTATTCACCAACATTTTTAACACCTCCCTCCGTAACTGTTCAGTCCCCCAGTGTTTCAAACAGTCCTCCATCATCTCCGTGCCAAAATCCAACAATATTTCCTGCCTCAACGACTACAGACCAATTGCCCTTACATCCGTAGTCATGAAATCATTTGAACGCATCATTCTCACCCACCTCAAAACCAGCACCACCCCCCTCATAGACCCACATACATTTTCTTACAGAACCAACAGGTATGTGGATAACACAGTCAACACAGCCACCCATCACCTGCTGCAACACCTGGAAACCCGCAACATCTATGCCTGCATTCTGTTCATGGACTTCAGTTCTGCATTCAACACAATCAACCCAGCCAAACTCATCAACTACTGGACATGAACATTGACCCCTGCATCTGTCACTGGATCCACAGCTTCCTCTCTAACAGACAACAGAAGGTCAAAATCAACAACATCACATCCCACTCTATATCTCAGCACAGGAGCCCCCCAAGGCTGCGTCCTCTCATCCTGGCTTTTCTCTATACACCAACCTGCTCATATCCCTCTACAACTCCGTCAAATTCTACAAATACGCAGACGACACAACCATCATAGGCCTCATCACAGACAATAATGAAACAGAATACCGTACACAGATCAACCAAACAATTACCTGGTGCACAGACAATAACCTCCTCCTCCTCAACTCATCCAAAACCCAAGAACTCATCATCGACTTCAGACGCCAGCCAAACCCCAAAACCCCCGTATTCATCTCCAGCGAACCCATAATCACCACACTTTCAAATTTCTTGGCACCCACATAAGCAATAATCTCAAATGGAAAACCAACACAGACCACACCTACAAAAAAGCCAATCACAGACTCTTCTTCCTCAGTCAGCTAAAAAAAATCAGAATTAGAAAACATCTCTTGCTCCGTTTCTACCAGGCCATCATACAAAGCATCCTCACCTTCTCCATAACAGTTTGGTACAGCAGTCTGGACACTCACTCCAAAAACAAACGGCAAATAATCAATAAATCCTCCAAAATAATCTGCACCCCCCCCTCCT
Source organism: Notolepis coatsorum (assembly GCF_963971535.1). Classification (NCBI taxonomy): domain Eukaryota; kingdom Metazoa; phylum Chordata; class Actinopteri; order Aulopiformes; family Paralepididae; genus Notolepis; species Notolepis coatsorum. The sequence goes on from NC_140165.1 coordinate 293,724,147, forward strand.
GTCACTCCACCACCAAAGAATAATAAGAAGAGCAAGAAAAATCATATCTGACTGACCCCACTCACCATGTGTTCCAGCTGTTGCCCTCCGGGAGGCGCTACAGATCTCTGACCACCAAAACATCCCATTTTTAAAATAGTTTCTTCCCCACTGCCATACGGACACTCTATAACTCTATAACAATCCCTCTACCTCTGCTGTTATGGACATAAATTGTGATATTGTGGTTTTTGTATTTATGTATTTAACTGCATGTAGTATGAACTGTAAGTGATGTTCTATGTTGGAACAATGATTATGCACTGAAAACAAATTCCACCAGCCTGGCTGTGTGGTCCCTGTTAATCTGTAGACCGTTTTCGCCTAAAGGTACATGCCTAAGTAAATGGAAGATTGCTCCACTTCTGCAAGGTCAATTTGCATGTTCTTGGTATCTAGGCACATCTAGGGACCTGGGGGTATGTATTTCCAGTGTCAGAAATATTGTGTCTGTTACTAGGCTGAGTAAATTGTAATGAAGAAAGGGAGAATATAAATTATGATTTATGATTTTTGCATCTTTGATCAAAAATGTATACGGGTAGGAGAAAATGCTCACTGAGCTCATTCACCACCTTATTGAGATCATGTGTACAAAAAATCTAAGCAAATGAATAAAGGGAAGATGATTAAACAGAAGGATTTGTAGATACAGTAATTAATGATAATCGATTTGAATTATAAATTCATATTTGACCTGAAAATGCTCCTCTTTCCAATGGCAGGGTTGAATCTGGATTCAGTCATTTCCTTGCGGTTTTTACGATAATTTGCATTTTCCGATAAATTCGTATTTCCGATAAATCGTATAAAACATTGGTAAAATGAAAATATACACTTTGACTACTGTTTTTGATAGGGTTATGGATTTTACTCTTTGCTACAATTTTTTTTATTTTAAAACATTAACCTCTTAACATCCAAGGGCCCACATGTGGACGATTCTTTGCCGACCTCTAGTGGCTCGGGTGTGCATTTCTTTTAATACAATATATAGATATAATTAAAGCCCTATTTGTTGCCTGTCGATTGCCCATTCAGGTGACAAAATCCGTTCAGCGGTTCTCGAGTTACATGCCGATATGTGAGGCGTGCCCCAAAGTACACAAAAGTACACATTACCACCCCCCGACTCCTGGGGCTCTAGTTCCGTCATTTGGCGATCTCGAAGATCTTTGCACAGGGTTGTAGCCAATGAGTGTGGCTTTCCAATGATACCCCATTATATGATAATTGGGGATCTAATAAGGCCTCTATTGAACGATTTATGATAAAGAAAAGCAGGGGGTCCTATAGGGGGACCTTAAGGCTTAACAGGTTGGAATCTAATCTAATCTTAATTTTTTTTGTACATTATTATTTTAATCTCAATGTCAATCTTTTAATTTCATTACATCCTAGCTCGATGTGTCAGACCCATGGACCGTCAGCAAGCTCGCTCTGCATGCAGTACACTCCATAGGACAATACATTCGATCAGACATCGCATCCAATAAAAAGGTAGTTAAACGAGGAACTGTATGAACTCCAGTGGCTGATCACATACATCACCCATATAGAAATCCCTGATCCAAAGTATCAACACAATCCTATGTTTATATGCCAGTATAAATATATACTGTATGTATTTTACATTGCTATGCCAGTAGGAATATATAGTAGTAGTAGTTTATTTCAGTCATCATCTCACACAATACAATATACACAATCATTTAACAATATTTGATTTTACAGTGACTGAAAAGGTACAAACTGAAGCATAATGCTTATATATGCCTGTGCTATATTCTTAACAAAATTAAGACTCCAAAACAGTATTCTAAATGAAAATAGCAAAAAACAGTATTATTCACCTTTATAGTTTTCAAAAATTGCTTTACAATTTTCTTAAAACCCAAAAGTGAATTACTCATTCTTAACTGTATATCATAATTGTTCCACAAGTAACCCCAATAATAGAGATACACCTCCTTTTAATTCCTTATAGCTTTTTGAACAGTAAATTTACAAATATCTCTCAAATCATTATTTTCTTTCATGTATTGAAAAAAACCGTTGCACCCCGTCTGGGAGTAACTTTGCTTTAGCTCTGTACATTATTTGCATAGTTTTATAATAAACCAAATCATTCAATTTCATAATGAGACTTTATAAACAATGGATTTGCGTGTTCTGTGTGTGTACTGTATATATTTTACATTGCTACACTAGTAGGAATCTATACTGTAGAACAGGGGTCAGCAACCTTTTTGACATGGAGTGCCTGTTTGAAATATAGTTGTAACTAGTGTGCCTCAACAATATTCCATGCATCGTAAATATTTCTCATAATCAGGTATTTTTAATGATAATTTATACATTACATCATTATTGTTATTGTTATTATTAACAATATTATTATGATGGTTGTATCAACCCTAAATCTGAGTTGGGGGGGGGGATGCAATGCAGACAAACAGCTGCATACAGTGCGACCATTTCACTCACATTTGCCCATTCATTTTTGGACACATCACACAACATCGGTGTGTGTACTGTACGTGTGCTGTCATAGCTCCACCTACAGGCCTAATAGAGAACACCAGGATGTGAATAGAGGGTGAATGTGAGGTATATCGTGTAAATAAGTTTTGATTGATCGCAAGACTACACTGTAAAAAAAATTATAATAATAAGTTACCAGAACTTAAAAATATTGAGTTCAGTTACTGTGCATTAAGGTTCAGTTTTAAATCCATAAGTTAACAGAAAAATAAGTACACAACCACATTATTTCAACCTAATAAAACTATGTTTATTGTCATTGTTTTAAGAACACAAGTTGACTAGGTAATACTCACATTTTGATTAAAACAAATAGCTTTTAACATGTGCAATGTTCAATGAGATAGAAAAATAAATAATAAAACGTGTTGATTAATCCCACTGGTCACAATGGTGACCGTAATAATGTTTTTGTTATAAGGCTCTGCAAATGTTACTGAATGATGTAGCAATGTATTTCCAGCTAAATTGAAATAATAAACAAATAAAGGGTCTCAATTAAATATGTGGTAGTAAAAAGAACCTGTGGGAGGATTTCAACAAGATAAATGCGACAACAGTGCAAAATATTTCACTATAATATTTCAAAGCAAAAAAATATATATATATATATATTTTTTTTAATGCTGCCCCCTGTGCCTATGAAAATGCCCCCGCGTGCAGGCACACGTGCCTAGGGTTGCCTACCCCTGCTGTAGAACCTTGAGGGCCCAGACTCCCAAGTTGAGAACCAAGGGTAAAGGAAGCGGGTAAATGGTTGACGAATGAATGAAAACTTTATTTAACAGATTGCAGAATGGGTACAATACAGTACGGCTCAATACACACAATTGTTAAGGGGATGCAGACCAGAGAAAGACGTTTTTCTTGTTTACATCAGGGTCCCCAATTTTCAATTCATAGTGATAGTGATTCACTGCTCTACCTACCGAGCCCCTGTCGTTAATGGGAAGATCTTAGCAGCAATGAGCATTTTATCAATCTGAATAATCTTCTCTATTTTTTTTGGTCATTAACAGTTTTATTTTTCAGGATTAAGACCTAGTCCATGCGTACGCTGGTATTTCTTGGACTGTAGCTTTTTCTCTGCGGTTTGGCCTTTCGTCCACACGCAAACAGTTTTAGGTCACTGAAAACAGACCTTTTTGAAAACTCCTGCCAGAGTGAAGATTTTCAGAAACATTTTTAAAGTAGACCTGTGTATTCGTGTGGACGGGTGAAACCATCATGACGAGCATAATATCTTGGTAACAGTGCATTAAATGCATATCAAGTCATTCTTACGTTCGTTTTTACTCCTGTCCAACACAACAGCTAATGACCCTTTAGATTATAGATTAACAACAAAAAGAGGATGATAAACCTAAAATAAGAGAAAACGGTCACTTTCAGGTTGACAGTGATGTTATCTTTGAAACGTTGCAACAGGTTCTGAATAGGTTTCATCTGCCCCTTCTTTTTCAAGCCGTCGTCCACTCTCTTTTCCCCTCTCCTCCTCTTCCACCTCTCTACTCCAGCTTCTTGGAGCGTCCTTTGAACGAGTCCATGCAGTTGAAAGCCCCCAAGTAATCTCCCATCAGGATGCTTTGTTTCATGGACTGGATACTGGGGAGAGAACACAGATGATGAAAGTTAGATCTCCCTCTCTCATATTAGGGTTAGATGGTCATTTTCTTTGGTAAACTGCGTATGTTTAGATAGAGAGTTTGGCCTTAATCTAGTAAACTACTGCCGAGTCTATTTAACTCTTCTTTGTAATAATAGATTATTCTTAAAAATGTAGAATGTTAACAGGATTAAAGCAGTCATTATACATCATATACTTGCTATCATTTAGATAATACTTAGGCCAAATCTTCTAATGAACTAGAATATGACTCGTTCACATCACACATGGCTTCACAACAATACCTGTGATGATAATATTCTCTGGAGATCTGACATTTTGTTGCAGTCAAGCAGCATTGATTGAAAACTTTATTAACAGATTGCAGAATGGGTACAATACAGTACAGCTCAATACACACAATTGTTAAGGGGATGCAGACCAGAGAAAGACTTTAGTCTTGTTTACATCAGGGTCCCCCATTTTCAATTCATCAGGACATACATGACATACAGATAGACAGTACTGCTACATCTATACATTTATGACATACCAGATTTGCAAATACAGTACCGTTTGTGATACAAAAAGCGTCCAGAAAAAAGTATATACACATTTGACGTAAAAACTGTACATTGGGGGATGTTGGGTAGGTGGGGTGGTTGGGGGATGGCTGTACATTGGAGGTGGTTCGTTGGAGGGGGGGGGGGGGTTGGGCAGGAGGGGTGGGGGGGGGAAACTGTAAAACTGTACAAGCAAAACTGTACATTGGAATATTGACAACCATACTTGGTCATTTACTGTACATTGGAGGGGGTTGGGTTAGGACATTTACATGGGCCAGTTTCGAATTGCAGTCTCCCGTAGGTGTTCTATCAGGGTGAGTGACAGCTAGGGGATATTGAACCGGATCTGCACGACTAGACATTTTATTTTGTTCCTCACATTCACCCATTCACTCAGACATTCACACACCAACGGCAGAGGCAAGGTGCCAACCTGCTCATCGGGAGCAATTAGGGGTTAAGTAAGTGTCTTGGTTAATAATCCTTCTATATACACCTGCATATAACCATAAGATGTACAATAATGATGTATATAACACATATTCTTACTGTACACATGTCTATCTATCCACATCTGTCTGTACATACCTACAGGTAATCCTTCTGTAGATACTATATGTGTATCTGTACATATCCCTTACTAGTTGGCCAGTATGACTACTACCATATTGTCTTCACTGTACATATTAATATAACTCTGTACATGCATCGGATTAGCACTACACTCAGTAGTGTAGATACCTCTGACACATCGACTAGCAAAAATAACTGTCGTTCACATTCCAGATAGATAAGATAGACATATAGACCGATAGATAAGACGGATGTATAGATAGACAAACGGAGATGGATGTGATGATCGATAACAGATTGCTTGACAGACAAACAGATAGGCAGGCAGGCGGGCAGACTACTAACCTCTTGAAGCCAAAGATGAAGTACAGGAGCTTAGGCATCAGCAGGTATTCCTCGTCAGTCAGAACAGCATTGATAATCCTCTTAGTCACATACCCAGGTTCCAGGATAGGCATCATTCTAGGCCATCTGAGAGAGAGATTATGTACAATTGTACATTATGTCTATTTTATGTCTACATTACTGCTGTAATGTACATGTCTACATTACCTCATTATGCCATCTGCTTAAAAAGCTTAAAAGGGGCAGTTCACGTAAAATAAAAATATATTTTCCCCCTCAACCAGAGTAATATCTATCCATCCAGATAGCTTCTGTGTGATTCTCCTAGTTATATCTTCTAGAGATGTCTGCCTTCACACCAATACATGGCATTCAGTCTCTTCATTATAAAGGCTGTCTCCGATTGCATCACACTTCCCGACTCCCATTACCATGCAGTCTAATACTATCCAACATGTCATGTTCCTTACCTGAGCAGATATCAACATAAAAAGTGCCTCTGAATATAGTGATATTTATTCATATCTTACTTGGTCTTACAGCCATCGAACAATCCGGTGTTGATGAAGTATGGACAGACTATGGTCGTCTTGATGCCATCTTTGCCCATCATCCTCATCTCATGACTCACAGACTCTGCAAACCCCACCGCCGCGAACTTGCTGGCACAGTAGTCTGACATCACAGGATACGGGGGACAAACAGGAAGTTGACAACAATGCATGTTAGTTTAATTGCACGAGACTTACTGAGGTTATTAAAAATTGGGTTCCAGCCCACAGGGTATCTGGAAACTGGCCCCATCAAATCCCAGTGCAGCTCTTCTCTCTAAGAGAAGTTTCCCTGTATTATGAAGAATAACCATTTCATATTTTAGTAGTAGTTTTGTTCCCCCACATTTTAAATGTTAAAATTAAGATGAATAATGTTGACAGGACTGGTGACCCACAGACCTGCCTCATGAAAGAAAGCCATAATTTGGAAAACGCATACCAGGCACACACACACACACGCCCTGCAGAGCTGGCTATGCTAAGCCAAGTGCAAAACATATACAGTACAGGTGTAGACACACACACTACCTGCCAATCCATTGAGTCCAATAAGCCCTGCCGAGCTCGAAATGCAGACCAGATGGCCATGGTTGTTAGCTATCATGGCAGGCAAGAAGGCCTTGTACATCTGACGGGACAAAACATAGGAAAGGAAAGCTTAGTAAAAGCATCAACAACTGACATACTAGGAACAGTGAATGTGGAAAATTACATTTCATTAGTCATTAAAAGGGTATGTTCAGAATTTTGGACCCCTAAGCCCCATTTCCTACTTATTGTCGTGCTACAAGACCAGTAGACTGTATTCATCCATGTAGTGAGCCTGAGTAACCACACAATACCACAGCCAACTTTAACTCTGCCCTACAGTGTATATATATATATATATATATATATATATATATATATATATATAAAGTCTCATATACAGTCTGCCGTCTGCCCTACAGTATATATATATATATATACAGTCTGCAGTACATTATATATATATATGCAGTCTGCCTTACAGTATATATACAATCTTGTACTGTATACAGTTTGCCATCTGCCTTCAATTACATAATACAGTCTTATATACATTCTGCCATCTACCTTACAGTATATATATATATACAGTCTTATATACATTCTGCCGTCTACCTTCCATTACATATACAGTCTTATATACTGTACATTCTGCCATCTGCCTTCCATTACATATACAGTCTTATATACTGTACATTCTGCCGTATACCTTACAGTATATATACATTCTGTCGTCTGCCTTCCATTACATATACAGTCTTATATACTGTACATTCTGCCGTCTGCCTTCCATTACATATACAGTCTTATATACTGTACATTCTGCCGTCTACCTTACAGTAAATATACATTCCGTCGTCTGCCTTCCATTACATATACAGTCTTATATACATTCTGCCGTCTGCCTTACAGCATATATACAGTATGCTGAATGCTCTGCAACCAATGAGAATCTGTCCATGTGAATAAAACATGCATCTAATTAAGCTAGAATGAGGTGAATCAAAAGTCGAATAGAGTTTTTTTCTCAACACAATCCATGCCGTTCTTCATCCTGGATACCTGCAGCTCCAGCAAGCTAGCCACATACTAAAGCAAGGTAATGGGGCCAAGCTTCAGTCTGTCTGTACAAGCCCTGAAATAAACACTGAAACATACTTTGCACTGTGGAATAGGTTTCAGCGTTTAAGTTAGGGCTTGTACAGACCAGAGTCTATTTGACTTCACATTTTGTGGCTAACCAGCAGGAGCTGCAGGCATCCAGTATGAAGAATAGCATGGATTGTGTCGAGAAAGGACTCTACAGCGATCATCATGTACATTGTAAATAGGAAATAAGGCCAGGGGTACAAAATTGCCCTTTAATATAGAACACCTTGTATAATACATCAGAGATGTATTGTACAACAGAAACAATAGAACAGGACCTAGAAACAGCAAAGGCTTTGATGTGGGGAGCAACATGGAGGCGTGCGTTTGTGATATCATGGTACAACATTAGTGCTTTAATCTAAATTAAAGACAACAAGCACATGTCAACTCAATATCTCACAAAATTAGATCCGATGAAATACTAAAACGTCGTATAATACAGTATTTAAGAGGAAATATTTTTAAATTAGTTTTGGTTTCAAGATCACACTTTACATGCAGTTAAATATGATGAATATCATATTAATCACATTATAAAACATTTAGCAAAAATTAGGGATGTCCGATATGATCGGCCGATATTGGCATTAACACATTCAGAGTCGGCCGGATATGACCAAATTAGGGCTTGTAGGCCAGCGCTTTAATCAATGGGAGGACGGGGATATTTGCGAACGCTTAAACTATATCTTAAATTATGGCTATGGGTCTAATACACCCGTCGCTTATCAATGACTTGCTTGCAGTCAACATGTATGAAGCGGATTGTTTTTTGTACATTTCCGTTTTATACCTTTTTGAATACGAGTATAGTTTGAGATTTCTAGTAATTCCAGAGAAAGACGCGATAATAGCCCTTTAGTGGAATACACAAAACACGGTCATTTTTCTGCTGATTTATGAATAGTTTTCAAATAAACGCTAGATTATCGATAGTATACGTGTCCTTATGCACGCTAGAGAAGCGGGCTGAAAAATAGTTTATCCGTGTCTTGCTCCGCGCCAACGGCACGCACACACACGCTCCGATGGCGGTGAAAGGAACATCTGATTAACCCAAGACTGGTAACATGGAGTCCTTACCTCACATCAGATGTTCTGCAAAAAGATTAATCCAATTCCTGATCGCCATATATCCAAATATCGATCGCGTCCATTGATCCAACGTTATAGTCCAAAACACATAATCCACGCTGCTCCCAGCCTCCCCAGTCAATGTGGTAAGTAACACGATACTGCATGCCCGAGAAGGGAAACCCGGACCGGAGTTTTTTTTCTGATGCACATTCCCAGCCAATCCAATGATGTGCAATGAGCTCAGATCCATTCCCAACAATAACATCAGGTTGGATGGATGAAAATTAATAGATATCGCTAATAAAAGAAATAACGATTAAAACCCGACTATACTCGTGATTCATCGTGATTGGCACAGAATGGGTTAAAATATGATATAGAAAAGTATCGGTTTTCAAAAAATAAATAAAAAAATTACATTTATTTAACCTTTATTTACCCAGGCAAACAAGTAAGAACAAATTCTGATTTTATTTATTGTCAAAAGTATGCATAATGTTGTGTTAATTCCACAACAAGAGATACCCGGTATGTAATGTTAATTACCTGAAATTATTACGTTTTTTGGGGGGGGGAACCCTGCATATATCGATAGATATCGGTATCGGAAATTAAGAGTTGGACAATATCAGTAAAAAAGCCAATATCGAACATCCCTAAAATCTGTATTACCCGATCTATTCAATTTCCATTCACATGGTCCCAATTTGATTTAATTAAATGAAATGAGATTCCATTCCATATCGATTCAATTAGACTTGATGGCGCTGGTTTCAGGGGGCCAGCACCTGCCACTGTTGTGTCGAAAGATGTCATTTGGAGTTTCAGTAGTAATTCAGCAGGAACTCGCAAGGCAAACATCTGCAGGACAGGAGGCACCCTAGAAATAACATTTAGCTCTTCCCACATCCACTAAAAAAAGGCACAGATCAAAAGATCAACCTTGGGATTTTATGAATAGATTCTATTCCTAGTCACGTAAAACAATTCCTTATGATTATCCTGAATCCTGTTTTTAATTGCTTCCATACGGCCTAGCCCCACTAAAGGGGCACAGAGACACAGAATATCATCATCGTCTACAGCTAAATAAGTCATAGACCTTGATTCATTAATGATATGTACATAAAATGTTATCCATTTAGCATTTTCTCTCATCGTCTGCATTTCTAATTCATTGTACTTTAGGTTTTACTTTAGTTGTATAGTGTTGGGACTTTATTCTTCTTTTTACTTTTTTACTGTATGAAGCACATTCTCAGGGGCTCATACAGAACCAAGCATTTCACTGTAATGTACATGTACTTTATATGTAACAAATAAAACAAAACTTGAAAGCCAAGTCCTATTCCGATTGTGTTGACAGACTTAGGCCAGAACAGAGCCATGCTGTAGACCTCCATGGTTATTTTAGAAAGTCTGTGCTGAGCTGTAAGTGGGGCTGTAGTGTGTATATGCATGTGTGTGGTGATGTGTGGTGAGTGTGTGTGTTGCTGTAGCCCTGTGTGTACTGACCCAGAAGTGAGCCATAACGTTGACTTCCATGGTTTTCTGGATCAATGCATCCGGAGCATCCATGAACTTCTTCCCTGTGACAACGCCAGCGTTGTTCACCAGTATAGTCACGTCACCGATGTCATGCTTCACCTGCAGGGGGGGGAAAGGTCAAAAGGTCCCATCAGATGGCGCTCGCCCAGGCTGTGATCTTGTGTATTGATTTGTGTATCGACTAGTGCACTGAGGTTTGTGACTGGTGACAGCTCTCACACATCACTGTACCTTGTACACAAAAGCTAATAGGCCCTCTCCGTCTATGCAGTCACTCATTGCTCACGTTTATTCCTAAGTCCATTCATGGTTTGCTCCCCTCCTATCTGTGCACTATCATCATATCACGCCACATTGGCAACTATAAGTGACACTCGTCCAACCTGTACTTATTATCTGTGCCAGATCCAGACAGAACTATGCGAGTTGGCCTTTAGGTATTCAGTTCCGTCTTCCTTCCTTAAAAAAAATATACTATACTGAAAAGACACGTTCTTATGCCACTGTGGGAATTTGTATGAACTGCTGATGTGAATGTCTCTTTCCTCTGAACTTTTTATTTTTTAGATAAAATAAAAAGTTAGTCACAAAAAAATATATATATATTAATGAAAGAACTGGAAACAAGCTAGTGTACATTACCAATGAAGAGCCATCTGTGTCGGACTCAGACCTTTCTATGTACAGAGAGAGTTCTCTCACGTCCTCACGAGACTGTCGCCAGAATAGAGACCCAGCACCCTGATGCATTCATTGTGATATCAGCGGATTTGAATCATGTCAGCCTCACCTCCCATCTGACAGGCTTTACACTGCATGTTGACTGCCCCACAAGGGAAAGCAGGACAATTGATCTGCTGTATGCAAATACCAAGGAGGCATACATTGCCTCAGCCTTTCCACCACTCTGCGGATCAGACCACAACCTGGTCCTTCTTCAGCCCTCCTACAAACCCAGTCTAGTGAGTCAGCCAGCAACCACCCGCACATTCAGAAAGTGGACAGACTAGAGGCTAGCGAGACCCTGAGGGCCTGCTTTGAGTGCACGGATTGGGATGTACCGCTGGAGTGACAGGAAAAACAACTTGACTGCACCACGGACTACATTAACTTCTGTAGGGACACTGTGATACCAGCAAGGACTTCATGCTGCTATCCCAATAATAAACCCTGGATCACTAGTGACATTAAGACACTCAACCAGAAAAAGGAGGCCTTTAGGGACGGAGACGAGGAGAGGCGCAAACAAGTGCAGCGTGTGCTAAAGAGGAGCTTAAAGCAGGCCAAGGAGGACTACAAATGGAAAGTGGAGAGAAAGCTGCAGAACACCACCAGAGAGGTGTGGAGGGTATGAGGACCATCACTGGCTACAAACACCAGAGAGGTGTGGAGGGTATGAGGACCATCACTGGCTACAAACACCAGAGAGGTGTGGAGGGTATGAGGACAATCACTGGCTACAAACACCAGAGAGGTGTGGAGGGTATGAGGACCATCACTGGCTACAAATAGAACAGCAGCCAGGCAGCAGTGGGGCATGTGGACAGGGCCAATGAGTTCAACCGGTTCTACAACAGGTTTGACATGGTGGCCTGTGTCTGACCGGCCACCGGCACAGCCTCACCCATCCCCTCTTCAGCGGCAGTTTCCCCCTCCACCACCATCTCCTCCCTTCCGTCACAGCCCCATCACTGCGGCTGCACTCCTGCCACGTCCAGAAGTACTTGGATCACACAACTATTGTGGCTGGTGTGAGGAGTGGGCAGGAGAGGGAGTGAGAAGAATGGCCTCCTCACCCAGTCAACATCAGAGGGAAAGACATCGGGATGGTGGAGTCCTACAAGTACCTGGGTGTGCACCTGGACTGGTCCCTGAATACAGATGTCCTCTCTACAGGAAAGCACAGAGCCGGTTGTTTTTCCTAAGTAGGCTCAGGTCATTTGATGTTTGCAGTGACATTGCAGTAAAACAGTACATGTTTTATCAGTCAGTGGTGGCAAGCATTATTTTCTATGCTGCAGTCTGCTGGGGAGGCAACATGTCAGTCAAGAACACCAAGCGGCTGGACAAGCTGGTAAAAAAGGCTGGTTCAGTCCTTGGCAGGACTCACTTGTTGTGGTGGAGAGGCGCACATGGAGTAAGCTGGCGGCCATCATGTACAATGACAGCTACCCTCTCCACCACACCCTGGCAGGACAGAGGAGTAGTCGCAGTGGATGGCTCATATTATGGTTGTGCTCACGGACTGAACGGTATAGGAGGTCCTTTGTTGCCACAGCCATCAGACTGTTCAACACAGTCTGTCTGTCTGTCAGTCTCTTTCATGACCTGGGCTCCAAGCTGCCCTCCTCCATTGGACAATGTGCAATTTTATATTGCAATTCTTTAACTTAACACTGTGCAATAATGCTCACTATTTATTTATTCATAGGAACTTTTTAACTTCAGCGCTGACTTCTATTGTTTGTTGTATTGGTTTTTATCGCTTTTTATTGTCAACTTCACTGAGCTACAGGATACATGTTACTGTTATATTTGCATTCTGGTTGGATGCCAAACTTATTTTCAATACATAATATAATTACACGCGTGTTTACCCTGCAATGACATGTAAAAATGGCAGCTGTAAAAAGAGCCTATGGGGCATTTGGACCCCAGAGGATAGTAAAAACAAGACACACACACCCCTTTCTCTCTTACCTGGTCAGCCACCCTGTACACATCTGCCCTATTGCTGCAGTCACAGACATAGTGAACTACTCTGTTGGCTCCTGCATCCTTGGCTAGCTGGGCCGTCTCCTGCATGCCGTCCTGGTTGATGTCCCAAAGCACCAGCACTGCCCCGTGACGGGCAAACTCCTGGGCCATGAGCCGCCCAATCCCACTGCCCGCCCCTGTGACCAGAACCACCTCCCCGGCGATGTTCTTCTTCTGTTTTGGGATGAACAGGTGGACGATGGCCTGCATGTGGTACCGCAGAGATAACAGCAAAAACCACAGAGTCTCCGTGAAGAAATTCATGGTGCTGGATGGATGGATGGATGGCTGGCTGGCTGGATGGACAGACACACGGACAGGAGTTCTGGATGGGAGAGAGAGAGAGCATTATTCATGCGTTTGATGTAGAGTAATTATTATGTAATGTTAAAGAGAATCATTCAGGCCAACCTTTAATTTTAAAGTACGGTAATTAAAACATCCTGAAGTCAACTAAATAGCCCTCATAATCCAGTAATATAACCTCCAATAGGGTGAGTAGGTTTTTTTGTACAGGTTTTCATAGAGTGGCCATAAAAAGAGCGTATTACAATTAAACTATCTTCCAATAAAGCCCTGGCTAATCTGACAAGACAATCATTTTATGACCAGGGTGAAAAAGTGGGCAAAATATTGGCATATCAAGGCAATACAACATGAGAAGGTGACAAGTGACATTCTAAATATAAATCAGGCACCGTAAAACATCTGACCCTAAAGAAATAACAAAAACATTTATGAAAATATACACTCCTTCGGACTCCAATTTGCAAACAAAGTTCATGAGCTCGAATTTCCCTCCCTATAGGCTACCCAAAGAGGGAAGGATGGCCAATACAGCTCCAAGAGTGGGTGCTGGCAGGATTCCCATTGACATTTATCAAATCTTCCAAGGAAGCCCCAAATCCTGGAAATGGTGGAAGAGGCATTTGACATATATCTTCCCCCAACGTTGCACTATACTCATATTAAAACCTCTAAATGTGAGTGCCCCCTCTTAATGTTTCTCAAAATGTCTGTATTTATTTCAATCTTTAACTAAATGAAAATGTACTAATTCATAATTTTCTATGGAAGGATAAATTACCAAGATTACACCTGACCCATTATTTGCCAAATTGCCACACAAAAGAGGGTGGTTTAAACTCCCCAATCTCTCTTGGTATTTCATGGCAGCCCAAATAAGTGTTGGGTGTTTCAAATGAAACCGCTGTATACCTTGAGTGCAGATATATAAGAGTGCAGCACAACATCCCCTCTGCCAATGAAACTTTACCTGAAAACCCCTTTGCTAAACACAAACCCCTTTGTAGCCTACACAAACCAGATACATAAATAAACTAGAAAGAGCCACTGCATGTTTTCAATCTGTGGAACTTAAATCACCAGCACAATATCAACGAACTAGTACACCTACCTTATTCGAGTCAAACGTGTAGTGTCTGTGTGAAACCTGTCGCTACTCACCGGTGTCCCGAGAGACCTATTTATGTCCCAGTGGGCGGGGTTCAGGTGGGCGGGGTTCAGGTGGGGCGCCTCTCTAGTCACTGAGAAAGGAGCGTCAAATCAGAGCAATCAGCAATATCTATGGTAATAGATCGAGGAGATCTGAATGAATGAATGAATGAAAACTTTATTTAACAGATTGCAGAATGGGTACAATACAGTACGGCTCAATACATACAATTGTTAAGGGGATGCAGACCTGAGAAAGACGTTTGTCTTGTTTCCATCAGGGTCCCCCATTTTCAATTCATATAGTATCTAACGGTGACATGTGTGTCGCATTGTCGCATCATCAGCATTCGTTATTTTATTCATACTGTATTGGAGCAGTCCTCCGAGTCCTGTGTACCCTGATGCTCTGATGGCAGAATATTTGGCATTTTACGTTATTTAACACGTGTCAGAGAGCTCTTGTATATTGTGCTTCCTATTATGAAACTGCTCACAACAAGGTCTGTGGATTATTTTGAGTAACCATATAGGTCATGATTTCTGGAACCATTGCTTTAGGGTTTTTATTATTGTCTATATTATTTATTTGCACAAATCGAATGCCATTCAGCTCCATTTGAGTGTCATTCAGCTCCATTTAATTGTATTGGAGTAAAGGCAGATATCTCCACAGCAGATCACAAACTATAGGTGAATCACACCGAAACGATCTGGATGGATAGATAGCAGTTTTGTTATGTTTTTCCTTTAAAATACCCATGTTAGCTAATACTTAATAGAATATTTAGAAGATTTGCATGTGAGAACCCTTTTTCCCCTCAGTGGATTAAATCAAGAGTTCACCTTTCCATTTCCATGTGAGGAAAAAATAAATAGTTAATTTACAGAGGTTTATTTGTTTTATTTTGTTGTGATTTATTTAAAAATAATATATGTATAGGGTAAAAAGGGGGACATAAAATACCCCATATATGGTAATAAATGGCTCTGGGTAAAATCTCTGTAAATTACCAGATATTTTTGTTAGGAAGTATCATGTTAAATTTGGTGGCAGTGTCTACAATTTAAAGGAGAACATTTTAATAATAATAATAATAACTGGACTTTGGAGAAGTCTTTATTTGGCATGCAGGCAGACACACACATGCGATGGGCGGCACACACACAGGAACACACACACATGCAATTAGTTGGGTCGCCGATGCGATTGAATCTCTGCACTTGACCCATCCCGTCTTCCTTCCCCCCAAGGGCAGCCGGGAGCAGATAGGGGCGTCGGCGAGGGGCGTCGCCCCGGGGACCAATCCAAGTGCTCCTGTCCGTCTTCGTTAGGGATGCGACAGCGTTAGCGATCTGTTGTTCATGTTTTTCCATTCGGTTTCTCTTATGGGGGGGGGGGGGGGGGGGCCTTGCGAGCACGGGGAGAACATGCAAAGAACATGCACACAGAAAGGCCTGGGAGATAGCCCACCTGGGTACCTGGCAACGCGGAAACCTGGTCCCCGAGCGGGAATCGAACCCCGGATTTTCTAGCTGTGCAGGCGACAGTGTTAACCACTACACCACCATGCCGCCACCGTAATTACTCACTCGTGATGCCTTGGATTCATGAAGATTTTTTCTTCTTCTCACATCTCTCCACAGTGAACGTAGAATCCCAAAAAGGGTATAATACTTCATGAATTGAAGTTAATAGAGTCTCATTTATCCAGTCGTATACAGTACTTCACAAACGCATGCATTTTCGCTAAAACGGTAAACCTTGCTAATAAAAACATATCTGGTTAAGTGCTGCCTTCAAATAGAACTTGTGTTTTCCGTCTTCACGAGAATAGTCCATATGAACGAAGTGGAAGTTGAAAATCATTAGCCTCAGTGGCTTCAAGACACATTGCCCAGTTGTCTAGCAACAGTGTCCTCATGACCCATTTTAAGTCGAGACCACAAACTCACAAGTTCCATTTGAAGGCAGCAATAAACAGGAAATGTTTTCTTTAGCAAGGAAAAAATTATAAAAAGATTAAATAATCAGCATAATCAGCCTAGAACTGCGCCCTGACAGGGAGCCTCGCCCAAGAGAGGGAGTGAGGGAATCTCGCCCCGAGGGAGGGAGGTTGGCCCTGAGAGAGAGGTTGAAGGGTCAAAGTATAGGAGACAGCAACAATATGGACACTAACCATCAGGTGCCTTTAATTGGAGTTGAAAGGGACCCATGTCTAGAACTGCGTTTTGACAGGGAGCCTCGCCCAAGAGAGGGAGTGAGGGAATCTCGCCCTGAGGGAGGGAGGCTCGCCCTGAGAAGGAGGTTAGAAGGGTCAAAGTCAAAGTATGGGAGACAGCGATAATATGTATTGGTGTGGTGCTATAGTCACCTCCGGTATGGAGGGTATTATTGTCTAATCTCTCATCAGGAGAAATGAAAGACGCCACTGTCATGATGTTAGTATGTTTTGTAAAAGGAATGTTGGTAACCAAAGAGACAGCATTATTTTTTTTCCATGTAAGCGCAGTTAACAGACAGTTTGAAGTTGCTGAAGTGACAAAGGGTGAGAGACGTAATTACATTTCTCAATATTATAATTTTATTCCCCTGTCTTACCCTATTATTTTACTTATTTTTTACTTTTATTTCTACGCCTCACTAACCGCTGGGTGCATATGATCTTTATCTTGTTTTGTAACAGATTACAGAAGTTCAAGAAGCCTATTGGAACGTTAGGTTCTGATATGATGTTGATTAATATATCTGCATTATTTTATCCCACTTTATGCTCTGCTCTTGCTGCTTGTTTTACACTGATTTTATGTCTTATTTCTTACTGATGTAAAGCACTTTGAACTGCAATCCCCTGTATGAAAGGTGCTATACAAATAAAGTGTATTGTTATTATTAATAATAAAACAGCCATTAAATAAAGTGAATGTATACTGTTACAGTTATGTAATACTGTTGTACATACTTTTTTCATTTTCTGATTGTTCAATGTCCTCCAGTTAAAGGGGGGGTTGTGAGGGTCATCTTCAGACAATTCATACAACTTAGTTTTGTTAAATAAAAAATAAAGAGAGAGAGAGAGAGAGAGAGAGAGAGAGAGAGAGAGAGAGAGAGAGAGAGAGAGAGAGAGAGAGAGAGAGAGAGAGAGAGAGAGAGAGAGAGAGAGAGAGCACAAGTACAGATGAAAAGTACAGTATGAGGAGGTATAAATATACAGTATACCAAAGATTGTAAATGATGATCACAGGGCTTTCCCTAAACAATGGTATATGGGCGCAGCTCCACTATGACAATGTGCCAGTGCTACCATGTGCTTTAAAAAAATAAAAATAAAAATTTGTATAGTGAAAGCTTAGAAACAGACGCACCATTGTCTAATGCGTGATTGCTCTGTCCTCTGTTCCTTGACGGCTACTAGCCAAAAAGCAGCATGGGGTAATGTTACGCCTTCAATAGCTGTCTATTGTAAACTAGGGAGCAAAAAGTTTGCAACCGCAAAAAATACTACATCTTGTCGAGCCAGTGCAACAATGTGAAACTTGATGCATAAAACCCCCCCGACGCTGACAGGGAAGTGTCTACCAGTGGCAGTGATGGATGTGCTCCATGCAGAGAAACAACAGAAACTGGATCTAAGATCAGAGCAAACACCACCCGTTGAGTGGAGAAGGTCTGAAGAAGCTTGTCGCTGGATATATCGTTGTGGAGATGTTAACTATTTCCATGGTTGACTCGCCCTCATTTGATCACATCATAGAGAAAATACCCACAAAGAACAATGTCAAGCTGCACAGAGAATATGCAGCAATGAAAGCAAATTTGAAGGCCACATTCAGAGAGCTAGACTTTGTTTCCACCACAGCTGAGCTGACATCTGGACAGCTAACAACAGAAGCTAACCAGGTTGTACATTACTTTTTCAGAGGGGGGGGGGGGGGGGTAAGCAAAATTAACAAGTAACGTAACTAGTTCTTCATTTCACTATATCTCTTGTGTATGTATGTGACGAATAAATCTCTTGAATCTTGAAAATCAAGTTATTTATTTGGAGATCTCTACCGCCCTTCCTCACCTCGCCCCCTTCACCTAAAATCCCCCCCCCCCCCCCCTCCTCCTTCTATACCCCACCCTCCATTGTGTCCAAAAACCCCACACCACTCACTCTCCATATCAACAAGCCCAAAACACGTTCCAGACCAACGACCCCAAAACCCTCCACCCCCCCTCACGGAACCCCCCCCCCCCCCCCCCCCCCCCGAAGACCAGACACCTCACACCTTTTGATTTTTTGATTTTTATTTGTCTCGAACATAGAAACATAAAACAAGTTTAAAAAACAAAAAGGTAAATAGTCAAAGACTATTTCCAATAAGTGTTCGAGAAGGAACAGGGGGAAGTAAAACAACTTATCAAGCCCTGCCCCTTCCTTACAATATTTGACATTATAATTTAATAAAAATAAAAATAATATAACAAATAAAAAATAAAATAAAGGTACAGTTTTTTATATATCCAAATATCCAAATGAGAAAAAATTATAGGCAGTCACATTACTGCTCAAGCTCCTCTCTCTTATATCTGTCCATAAGTGCTTGTTTATAGCTACCTTTAAATGTATTGATATTTTTGCTTAATTTTATATTCGCATCCAGACCATTCCAGAGTGATACCCCACAAACTGCAATGCACATACTTTTAAGAGTTGTACGTATATAACGTAGGTTGCTTTAAAGCTAATGTCCCTCTAAAATTATAAACACTCTCTCTGCCGTGAACATTTTTTGAATGTTGCTTGGTCATTTGTTTTTTATTGCCAGAAACATAATTTGTGCAGATTTGAATTTGATTAAGTCCATGAATTTTAATGTTTGACTCCTTACAAACATACTATTTGTGTGATCTAAATATCTACCATGATGTATATCCGTATGGCTCTTTTTTGCAGTGCATATCTTTTGTAAGTTGCTTTTATATATTTCCCCAGATTTCAACACAATATGATAGATATGGTACAATGAGTGTGCAATATAATGTATATAGAGTTTTCTGATTCAGGATATATCTAGTCTTGCCCAGTATACCAATACTTCTCGCTAACTTTGAACACAAATATTTTATATGGGGTTTCCAGCAGAGTTTGTGGTCTATTAAGACCCCTAGAAACTTGTTTGTATATACTCTCTACATTTTTACATTATCAATTTTCAGTTGAGGATCAGTGATTATTTTACAATTTCCAAATATCATGAAGTTGGTTTTTTTCAAATTGAGTGATAACTTATTTGTGTTGAACCAACCTTTTAATTTGTCCATTTCTATGTTTGCCACTTCTAAAAGCTGCTGAAGGTCATTTTAATGGCAGAATTTCTTTGGACTTTTGTTTACCATTTCGTTTTCAGTGCGTGCAGCAAAAAAGTTTCAGACTTGTGTCCAATGGCTAATACAAATCTGTATCCACAATTATGATGTACACTCACGGACTCCAGGATTACGTTTGAAGGTTCTTTACTTTCTTTGGGCAGTCACACAATATACAACATCATTCTTCATAGGATATAGATCGAACTAGGATCGATGGACTACGGTCAAAAAGTTATGTGCTTCCAAACTGCATGGGCACTGTCTCACTACTAACTAGGCACTTCAAGTTCACTGCATATAAAGACTCTCGCACATGCGCAGTAACACATCTAACGTACATGTAATGTTAATTCTTAGAAATAATTCGCAACTAAACTATAAATATGGCTTATAGCATACCACAGCATTACAAATTAAACTACTGCTCGTTTTCTATGCAATAACTAAATATATAAAATACAAATATATTCAAAATATACACTTTCAAGGTTTGGCTCTTACAGTCATCCCCCGAACATAAAATGTTTGTGTCATCCGCAAAGACAACAAGTTTCAGTATGTCAGATACTTTACATATATCATTTATGTATAAAATGAACAATTTGGGTCCCAATACTGACCCCTGTGGAACACCACAGGTAATGTTTAAGCATTGTGACTTGTGCTGACCCATCAGAACAAATTGCTGCCTGTTACTAATATAGCTTTTCAGCCAGTCTAGAGCAAGTTAGCAACCCCTCTGACACCAAAACTGTCCATCTTTTTCAGTAAAATCTCATGATCTATTGTATCAAAAGCTTTTTTTTAGGTCAATGAATATTCCTAATACATATTTCTTTCTCTCTATACCGTCCGTTATTTCCTCTACAAGCTCCATTAATGCCATGGAGGTAGATCTAGCTGTTCTAAAACCATACTGGCTGTCCATTAGGAGATTATGTTTTTCAATGAAAGTGTCTAATCTTGCAACATATAGTTTTTCGAGTATCTTTGAGAACTGTGATAGCAGGGATACCGGTCTATAATTGGTAAACAAATGCTTGTCTCCAGCTTTAAATAATGGTATAACCTTTGCAATTTTCATTTTTTGAGGGAATGCTCCCATTTTGAACGAGAAATTGAATATATGAGATAGTGGCTCCACAACTCCTTGAATAATATTTTTTACCAGAGACATATCAATGTCATCCCCATCTGTGGAGGTTTTATTCATGCATTTGTTTACCATCTCAATAATGTCCTCTTTCTCCACAGATCCCAGAGATATTGAAGCAGGGCACCTCGAGCGACAGAAACCTCTACACAATGGACACACCTTTAGCCCCTCCTGTACAGGATCTCCTCTCTGGTAAACAAGAATACCCTGAAGATAACAGGAGCACTCCTTCAAGGCTATGCTCGCACCTCATGGTACCAAAGCACCTCAAAGGCCCAAACATCACAAAAGGCTACAAACAAGGCTACAAACATCACAAAACAAACTGGTCAGACTAGTGCTTGACCTTACTCCTAAAACCCACCTTACCGCTGCCCATTTTGACAACCTAGGATGGCTTAGAGCAGTAGACGACAGAGTACAGAAACTTGCAATGGGCCTGGTCTACAAGA
This sequence comes from Notolepis coatsorum, assembly GCF_963971535.1. Taxonomy (NCBI): domain Eukaryota; kingdom Metazoa; phylum Chordata; class Actinopteri; order Aulopiformes; family Paralepididae; genus Notolepis; species Notolepis coatsorum. Next base: position 293,745,858 of record NC_140165.1, read on the forward strand.
TACACGACTACACCACTAAGAAACCCATTTACACGTCGAAATACTTCCCAAAGGTCATTGAAGTCCACGACCACAACACCAGAGGGAGTTCCACAAATCATGGGCAACCCAGATTCGGCTCAAACAAGGGACTAAACACGTTTCGCAATTATGCCACAATAATGTGGAACGCCCTACCCACAGCCGTAAAGGAATGTGAATCCCTACCCTCCTTCCAAACCGCTCTCAAAGAGCACCTACGGGTGGCTGCGATTAGAAACTGGCCCCGGTATATGTCAAAATCCCCACCCCCCACCCACCCAACCCCCTCCAATGTACAGTTTCTTCCCCTTCAGATGTACTGTATATTTTTTTATGATCTCTTTTTCTTACACAGTAGTACTGTATATTTGTATGTCTTGTATGTCATACATGTCTTGATGAATTGAAAATGGAGGACCCTTATGTAAACAAGACGAAAGACTTTTTCTGGTCTGCATCCTCTTAGCAATTGTTTGTATTGAGCCGTACTGTATTGTACCCATTCTGCAATAACATTTTTTAAATCAATCAATCAAACAACTTTGGCGATCAGGAGCTCACTTTGGATACACTCGGCCAGTGTCCACTCTGAGTCATCCAGCTGTAACTCTTTGATTTACTTGTACCTATTTGGGTATATTAAACCTGTGTTTAATATAAAAAGCTCTGATGATTTGTCTTTCTGCAACATCCAAAATAATCTTGCGACCCCCTGGTTGAGAACTACTGTTGTACATGATTCAAGAGCAAACGTGTCACTTTAATTAGTCAAGTTTGCTTTGACTGTAGACACAAAAAGGTATCAAATGGAACCATAATAGAGGGGGGAAAAAATACAAATTTAAACAAAATATAAATAAAAAATAAACTCATAGGCTATGAATGAGATGTTATTCCCATTTGGAATTTGACAGACAGCAGTTAAGTGATGAGATTTCAAAGCACACAAGGTAAGAGGTTAAAGGGGAACTACACCCAGTTTCAGAAATCATACATGTTATTCATATGGTTGACAGGCCAAATGAACGAACACATAAAACTCTTTCCCAAATCCAAAAACGAGAATGCTAAAACTCAAGGATGTCATCAGGTCTGAAGCTGCTCCATATTCAATGAATTGGGAAAGATAGTAAAGGTGACACTGAGAGCACCCAGGGGAATGTTCTGAGTATACTGGTACATTTTCTGTTCCAGGACTGAGAACACTACTATAGAATAAGGCTCATTTGGTTATAAAAGAAAAAAGAAATCAGTCTCCCATTCATTATCAATGGAGCAGCTTCAGACTTTATACCATGACGTTTGAGTCTTACTTCTCTGGTTCCTGTGCTTTGTGAGAGAGTAGCTCATGTTCACAAATATTGATTGAACTTTTCTGGACCATGGGAATAACATATTGCAATTCTGAATTTGGGGTGGTGTTCCCCTTTAAGAACTAGGCATGTTCATACAGAGGCACATAAAGGCATGGACCCCACAGCCACTGTGGTCAAACTCTGGGTCTGAAACCAACATGGGTCACAGCCACAGGACTGTTTGTGGTCAGTCCCCTCATCACAGCGAGTACTAGTGTATTATTTACTTCTCAATGGGTGCTGGGGTGAAGGTGTACATTTTCTCTTTTCGCCTCCCAGGCTGAAGAAGTTAAAATATCCAGAATATCCAGAAATCCAATAAATAATTCATTCATTCATTCATTGAATCATTACATTTATATAGCTCTTTTCTAGACACAAAGCGCTCACCACAATGTAGGGTGGAAGTTGGCTGTCAGACTGCCCCGTGTTAAGGCGTGGGAACCCTTTATTAAGCTCGAATCTTATTGGCTAATAATTGGTTGTGGAGTCCACAACCACAATGTGGACGCTAGAAAAAGACACCTCCCCCTCTGCAAATGTTCTCTATTCTGCCTGAGCTGCAGTGACTGCCAGGCCGCCTGATTGCTTTTACCAACGCATTCGTGTTTCCGTGTCTCTGATTGGCCAGGTCATGTGACAGGTACGCCCAATCGTGGGACCGCAAGTTTCTACACTGGTTAAGCTTAGGCGCTCTTTCGAAGTTGGTTAAGGTTAGAGTTTGTCTTAGAGCATGGCGATAGAACGCCTGCCCTGATTCCAAACTCTAACCTTAACCAACTGCGAAAGAGTCGCCTAAGCTTAACCAGTGATAAACTAGGCGTTAGGTAGTTTGCAGGCTGTTCGACCCGGAAATAGGCGCAGAACTTGCCGTCCCACGATTGGCGCACATGGCACATAACCTGGCCAATCAGAGCGCAAAACGGGAACCCGGAAACACGAACGCGTTGGTAAAAGCAGACGCTGCCAGGCCCTGTCTCTGAGTCTGACAGAGTGTTAGAGAGAGTGAGAAGGAGAAGAGGGGAAATAAAAATAAAAAATTATAACACAGAGATGAAAAATAATGATTTTTTTTTATTATTATTGTAAACTATATAAAAAAACATTATTATTATTTTTTTTTTTTTTTTTACTGTTCATATTTTTGGGGAAGCCTGGCTTCCCTTGGCTTCCAGGAATATTCACCACTGATATTTGCATATTTTGTATGTCACAAATGTAACATTACTGTATATCTGTATGTCATAAATGTCATGATTAGATTAGATGATTAGATTAGATTTTTATATCTGTATATGTATGACATATATTGTGTGTATATGTCATAAATGTCATTATGAATTGAAAATGGGGGACCCTGATGTAAACAAGACGAAAGTCTTTCTCATTACAAGATAATTATTTGATATTGTATTATTATGTGTGTGTGTGTGTGTGTGTGTGTGTGTGTGTGTGTGTGTGTGTGTGTGTGTGTGTGTGTGTGTGTGTGTGTGTGTGCGTGCGTGCGTGAGTGCGTGCGTGTGTACGCGTGTCGTGACTCGTGTAATGTGTACAGAAGTCAATGGTCAAGAGATGTATGATGAGGTTAAAAACATAAATGTTATGGTTTTATTGCTATTATAGGTAGTCAATGGATATTCCTCTGTAGTACGAGTTGTGCTCATGATCATCGATCGTTTTATTACTGTGGCTAATATCACTGTCCGGAACCAAAGTACAGCCGCTAGCGTTTCTTGTACGGAAGACTATTGAGTTACTCAATTGTTTGTTCCTACCACAACATGCGTGTGGCAACCCGGCTGACGCTTCTGTAGTCAATGTAACGTTGATGACTTAAATAACTACTGTTATTAACGTGGATCCACTGTGAAAACATGGCAACAAAACGTCCTAGTGAAGACGCGAAAGGGTCGAACACACCCGCTAAAAAAGAGAAACTGACAGAGTTCAATGGAACCGTTTTTAAAGCCATGCTGAAAGACCCAATTAAAGCAATGAAGGGTAAGTGTATGAATGAACGCTATCTTAATAAACACATAACAAGTTGTCCACCTGACACAGTAATTAGACTCATGTGATATGCAATCCCTTTCTTTGCTAAACATCCAATTCTTATTTTCTTTATTGAACCTGTATGTCATGTATGTCCCTATGCCATAAATGTCATGATGGAGTATGTTGTGTATGTCATAAATGTCACTATGAATTGAAAATGGGGGACCCTGATGTAAACAAGACAAACGTCTTTCTCTGGTCTGCATCCCCTTAACAATTGTATGTATTGAGCCGTACTGTATTGTACCCATTCTGCAATCTGTTAAATAAAGTTTTCATTCATTCATTCATTCATTCATTCATTCATTCATTCATTCATTCATTCATTCATGCTGGCAGGGTTGGAGACATTCGTATCAACTGCAAAGAAACTGCCGTGTTCTGATCTGTACGATGTTGTTGAAGGCTACATTAAAATATCCATGGAGTGTGCCGACATATTCAAACTGCTGGATGGAGAAAAGCAAAGCGAAAAGGAGGTAAGTGAAAGTGATCATCTCACTTCTGCCAACCCACTTTACCAGCAGTGTAGTCATGTTGTTGTGACCCTGTGATGGAGGAAGTCTATTGCTTTTCTTTCCAGATGATGCTGATCTTCCAGAGCTTGGAGACGATCTTACTGAGGACAGCCAGTGACCTGTCTCACTTCAGCATGGTTGGCACCACCATTGTGAAAAAGGCTGTTTCTAACTACATGAAACTCATACAGAATTCTCTCCCTTCTGAAGATCACAGGTGAGCTGACTGAGCTCACTGCCACATCCTAAAGTATGCTGTTCCCCCAGGCATGGATGTATTTGTGGTGGCCCACCACAAAGCTTTCCTGAATAATACTATTGTCTGTCTCTGATTGGACTGATATAATAATACTATTGCCTGTCCCAACTTGAACTGATAGAATAATATTATTGCCTGTCTCTGATTGGACTGATAGAATAATACTATTGCCTGTCTCTGATTGGACTGATGGAATAATACTATTGCCTGTCTCTGATTGGACTGATGGAATAATACTATTGCCTGTCTCTGATTGGACTGATAGAATAATATTATTGCCTGTCTCTGATTGGACTGATAGAATAATACTATTGCCTGTCTCTGATTGGACTGATAGAATAACATTATTGCCTGTCTCTGATTGGACTGATAGAATAATACTATTGCCTGTCTCTGATTGGACTGATAGAATAATACTATTGCCTGTCTCTGATTGGACTGATAGAATAACATTATTACCCGTCCCAGCTTGCCACCGCAAAGAGCCTAAGAGAACCAGTGGGGAAGCCTGTCATGTTATCAACACTTGCCACTCATCGCTTCTCACTGTGTATTCCTTCCTTGGTAACAGGTTTGTTCGCCAGTGTCTCAGTTTCCTGTCTGCCATGGTGTCCCAGGGCCCAGAGGCAGCCAGAGAGGTGTACAGTCATATACACTTCAACAAGAGCCTGTCTGGGATGGCAAGGAGAAAAGACAAGATGGTGAGAGCGTTTTTCATTAGGACCGCTGGTCTTCCTGGGGTACTCGCAAGAAAATAAATACTCAACATTGAAGAGGCCTAACACATTTCCCCCCCCCTAAAACTCATATCTGACAGCTGCCCTTTTCAGTTGCCGGTACATATTACAGTTGAAGCTTTTAGATACCATATATTGTATATCTGCTCAGATTCTCTTCTGCTTTTTTTCCAGGGGAGACCTGATGTTCGCATGGCTTTTATTCAGTTCGCCCTCTCCTTCTTGGTGTCCGGTGACAATGCAATAATCGGGCAGTTATTGGAGATGAAAGGTAATATTTTGTTGTGGGGTTATACAAATCAGGATTTCTCGATGAGTTGTTTATTTGGTATTTCAGATTTCTTGATTCAAAAGTCACACACTCCTCCACTTTCTGTGTAATTTATTAACACGTTAACGCACCAATGTTTTAGCGCATTGAAAATAGACTTTCATCATAGTGAAACCTCATAACACCTTGACGAAAGCAATGTGTGGAGAGGAGTGTGTGACTTTTTCTTTATCAGTCTCATTCCCAATAGTCACCACCTCATTGGCTGTGCGTTCTGTCTACTTTTTGAATTTCAGATTTCTTGCCAGAGATCCTAAATACTGGGCTGAAGGAGGATAGGGTCTCCAATGTCAATCTGATTTTATCTACACTGAAGACGAGAGTAAGTTGATGGCTTAGCTATTTGTCACACTCTCTTTTTTGTTTTTCAACTTTTAATGTATTTTATAATAGATGGGAGTTCATATTTGCGATGTGCACAATTTCACCATTGAAGATGTTGATGCTCGGGGGGGGGGGGGGGGGGGGGGGGGGGGCTGGGTAGTGTAGAGGTCTAAGCACTCGCCTGCCACTGCAGAGACCCGGGGTTCAAATCCCAGTGTCAGTCGTCCCTACAAACACAATCGGCAGTGTTCACAGGTGGGAAGCCGGTGGGGTATGAGTCCTGGTCGTTGCAATAGTGACTCCTACTGGTCGGTCGGGATCCTGGGATCTGGGGGAGATGGTGTGAACCCCTTTGCGCGTTGCGCTCTCCCAGTGAAACGCCTTGCTGTCGGGTGAAAAGAAGCGGCTGGCGACTCCACATGTATAGGAAGAGGCATGTGGTAGTCTACACCCTCCCCAGACCGACACAATGACCAGAGGGGAATTGGCATAACGACAAAATTGGGGGATTGGACTGATAGAATAATACTAAAAGGCCTAGAAAGAAAATAGATTTTTTTAAGGTATTGTAATTCTATGTTTATCACTGCAGGTTGTACAGAACAAGGCTATAAGCAAGACCCAGAAAGTGCGTTTCTTCACCCCGGCCGTGTTAGCCAACATAGCATCTCTGTATAAATGGAACGGCATCATGGATGTGAGCACCGATGAGAGCAAGGTGAGACTCAACTATAATAATAAACATAAATTCTGGCTTATAATACATTCATAATGCCTGAACAAAAGTTTTCACACCGCCCGCATTCATGTTGAAAGCTGTATGTATGTAGCAGTGCGGTCGACTTGTTGTGCATGAAATAAAAGCCCCTCTGGGGGTTGTCATTTTTAACTGAGCCTCGGACTACTTTTATCTTAATTGTTTTAGAACCAGGATTCTGGGAAAACAGTGGTGCGGGAACTCGTCCACAACTTCCTGTTGGACTTGTGCTGCTCCCGGAAGCACGGCCTCAGCTTCTACGACGCCAGCTTTGGAACAGTCGGCAGGTAATTTAGACTGAGCAACGGAGAGCCTTAAAGGTGCTATAGATAAAATGTTTATGTTGAGTAATCATTTAAATGTTACTTGTCCTTTCTCATGATCTATTGTATCAAAAGCTTTTTTTTAGGTCAATGAATATTCCTAATACATATTTCTTTCTCTCTATACCGTCCGTTATTTCCTCTACAAGCTCCATTAATGCCATGGAGGTAGATCTAGCTGTTCTAAAACCATACTGGCTGTCCATTAGGAGATTATGTTTTTCAATGAAAGTGTCTAATCTTGCAACATATAGTTTTTCGAGTATCTTTGAGAACTGTGATAGCAGGGATACCGGTCTATAATTGGTAAACAAATGCTTGTCTCCAGCTTTAAATAATGGTATAACCTTTGCAATTTTCATTTTTTGAGGGAATGCTCCCATTTTGAACGAGAAATTGAATATATGAGATAGTGGCTCCACAACTCCTTGAATAATATTTTTTACCAGAGACATATCAATGTCATCCCCATCTGTGGAGGTTTTATTCATGCATTTGTTTACCATCTCAATAATGTCCTCTTTCTCCACAGATCCCAGAGATATTGAAGCAGGGCACCTCGAGCGACAGAAACCTCTACACAATGGACACACCTTTAGCCCCTCCTGTACAGGATCTCCTCTCTGGTAAACAAGAATACCCTGAAGATAACAGGAGCACTCCTTCAAGGCTATGCTCGCACCTCATGGTACCAAAGCACCTCAAAGGCCCAAACATCACAAAAGGCTACAAACAAGGCTACAAACATCACAAAACAAACTGGTCAGACTAGTGCTTGACCTTACTCCTAAAACCCACCTTACCGCTGCCCATTTTGACAACCTAGGATGGCTTAGAGCAGTAGACGACAGAGTACAGAAACTTGCAATGGGCCTGGTCTACAAGATACACGACTACACCACTAAGAAACCCATTTACACGTCGAAATACTTCCCAAAGGTCATTGAAGTCCACGACCACAACACCAGAGGGAGTTCCACAAATCATGGGCAACCCAGATTCGGCTCAAACAAGGGACTAAACACGTTTCGCAATTATGCCACAATAATGTGGAACGCCCTACCCACAGCCGTAAAGGAATGTGAATCCCTACCCTCCTTCCAAACCGCTCTCAAAGAGCACCTACGGGTGGCTGCGATTAGAAACTGGCCCCGGTATATGTCAAAATCCCCACCCCCCACCCACCCAACCCCCTCCAATGTACAGTTTCTTCCCCTTCAGATGTACTGTATATTTTTTTATGATCTCTTTTTCTTACACAGTAGTACTGTATATTTGTATGTCTTGTATGTCATACATGTCTTGATGAATTGAAAATGGAGGACCCTTATGTAAACAAGACGAAAGACTTTTTCTGGTCTGCATCCTCTTAGCAATTGTTTGTATTGAGCCGTACTGTATTGTACCCATTCTGCAATAACATTTTTTAAATCAATCAATCAAACAACTTTGGCGATCAGGAGCTCACTTTGGATACACTCGGCCAGTGTCCACTCTGAGTCATCCAGCTGTAACTCTTTGATTTACTTGTACCTATTTGGGTATATTAAACCTGTGTTTAATATAAAAAGCTCTGATGATTTGTCTTTCTGCAACATCCAAAATAATCTTGCGACCCCCTGGTTGAGAACTACTGTTGTACATGATTCAAGAGCAAACGTGTCACTTTAATTAGTCAAGTTTGCTTTGACTGTAGACACAAAAAGGTATCAAATGGAACCATAATAGAGGGGGGAAAAAATACAAATTTAAACAAAATATAAATAAAAAATAAACTCATAGGCTATGAATGAGATGTTATTCCCATTTGGAATTTGACAGACAGCAGTTAAGTGATGAGATTTCAAAGCACACAAGGTAAGAGGTTAAAGGGGAACTACACCCAGTTTCAGAAATCATACATGTTATTCATATGGTTGACAGGCCAAATGAACGAACACATAAAACTCTTTCCCAAATCCAAAAACGAGAATGCTAAAACTCAAGGATGTCATCAGGTCTGAAGCTGCTCCATATTCAATGAATTGGGAAAGATAGTAAAGGTGACACTGAGAGCACCCAGGGGAATGTTCTGAGTATACTGGTACATTTTCTGTTCCAGGACTGAGAACACTACTATAGAATAAGGCTCATTTGGTTATAAAAGAAAAAAGAAATCAGTCTCCCATTCATTATCAATGGAGCAGCTTCAGACTTTATACCATGACGTTTGAGTCTTACTTCTCTGGTTCCTGTGCTTTGTGAGAGAGTAGCTCATGTTCACAAATATTGATTGAACTTTTCTGGACCATGGGAATAACATATTGCAATTCTGAATTTGGGGTGGTGTTCCCCTTTAAGAACTAGGCATGTTCATACAGAGGCACATAAAGGCATGGACCCCACAGCCACTGTGGTCAAACTCTGGGTCTGAAACCAACATGGGTCACAGCCACAGGACTGTTTGTGGTCAGTCCCCTCATCACAGCGAGTACTAGTGTATTATTTACTTCTCAATGGGTGCTGGGGTGAAGGTGTACATTTTCTCTTTTCGCCTCCCAGGCTGAAGAAGTTAAAATATCCAGAATATCCAGAAATCCAATAAATAATTCATTCATTCATTCATTGAATCATTACATTTATATAGCTCTTTTCTAGACACAAAGCGCTCACCACAATGTAGGGTGGAAGTTGGCTGTCAGACTGCCCCGTGTTAAGGCGTGGGAACCCTTTATTAAGCTCGAATCTTATTGGCTAATAATTGGTTGTGGAGTCCACAACCACAATGTGGACGCTAGAAAAAGACACCTCCCCCTCTGCAAATGTTCTCTATTCTGCCTGAGCTGCAGTGACTGCCAGGCCGCCTGATTGCTTTTACCAACGCATTCGTGTTTCCGTGTCTCTGATTGGCCAGGTCATGTGACAGGTACGCCCAATCGTGGGACCGCAAGTTTCTACACTGGTTAAGCTTAGGCGCTCTTTCGAAGTTGGTTAAGGTTAGAGTTTGTCTTAGAGCATGGCGATAGAACGCCTGCCCTGATTCCAAACTCTAACCTTAACCAACTGCGAAAGAGTCGCCTAAGCTTAACCAGTGATAAACTAGGCGTTAGGTAGTTTGCAGGCTGTTCGACCCGGAAATAGGCGCAGAACTTGCCGTCCCACGATTGGCGCACATGGCACATAACCTGGCCAATCAGAGCGCAAAACGGGAACCCGGAAACACGAACGCGTTGGTAAAAGCAGACGCTGCCAGGCCCTGTCTCTGAGTCTGACAGAGTGTTAGAGAGAGTGAGAAGGAGAAGAGGGGAAATAAAAATAAAAAATTATAACACAGAGATGAAAAATAATGATTTTTTTTTATTATTATTGTAAACTATATAAAAAAACATTATTATTATTTTTTTTTTTTTTTTACTGTTCATATTTTTGGGGAAGCCTGGCTTCCCTTGGCTTCCAGGAATATTCACCACTGATATTTGCATATTTTGTATGTCACAAATGTAACATTACTGTATATCTGTATGTCATAAATGTCATGATTAGATTAGATGATTAGATTAGATTTTTATATCTGTATATGTATGACATATATTGTGTGTATATGTCATAAATGTCATTATGAATTGAAAATGGGGGACCCTGATGTAAACAAGACGAAAGTCTTTCTCATTACAAGATAATTATTTGATATTGTATTATTATGTGTGTGTGTGTGTGTGTGTGTGTGTGTGTGTGTGTGTGTGTGTGTGTGTGTGTGTGTGTGTGTGTGTGTGTGTGCGTGCGTGCGTGAGTGCGTGCGTGTGTACGCGTGTCGTGACTCGTGTAATGTGTACAGAAGTCAATGGTCAAGAGATGTATGATGAGGTTAAAAACATAAATGTTATGGTTTTATTGCTATTATAGGTAGTCAATGGATATTCCTCTGTAGTACGAGTTGTGCTCATGATCATCGATCGTTTTATTACTGTGGCTAATATCACTGTCCGGAACCAAAGTACAGCCGCTAGCGTTTCTTGTACGGAAGACTATTGAGTTACTCAATTGTTTGTTCCTACCACAACATGCGTGTGGCAACCCGGCTGACGCTTCTGTAGTCAATGTAACGTTGATGACTTAAATAACTACTGTTATTAACGTGGATCCACTGTGAAAACATGGCAACAAAACGTCCTAGTGAAGACGCGAAAGGGTCGAACACACCCGCTAAAAAAGAGAAACTGACAGAGTTCAATGGAACCGTTTTTAAAGCCATGCTGAAAGACCCAATTAAAGCAATGAAGGGTAAGTGTATGAATGAACGCTATCTTAATAAACACATAACAAGTTGTCCACCTGACACAGTAATTAGACTCATGTGATATGCAATCCCTTTCTTTGCTAAACATCCAATTCTTATTTTCTTTATTGAACCTGTATGTCATGTATGTCCCTATGCCATAAATGTCATGATGGAGTATGTTGTGTATGTCATAAATGTCACTATGAATTGAAAATGGGGGACCCTGATGTAAACAAGACAAACGTCTTTCTCTGGTCTGCATCCCCTTAACAATTGTATGTATTGAGCCGTACTGTATTGTACCCATTCTGCAATCTGTTAAATAAAGTTTTCATTCATTCATTCATTCATTCATTCATTCATTCATTCATTCATTCATTCATGCTGGCAGGGTTGGAGACATTCGTATCAACTGCAAAGAAACTGCCGTGTTCTGATCTGTACGATGTTGTTGAAGGCTACATTAAAATATCCATGGAGTGTGCCGACATATTCAAACTGCTGGATGGAGAAAAGCAAAGCGAAAAGGAGGTAAGTGAAAGTGATCATCTCACTTCTGCCAACCCACTTTACCAGCAGTGTAGTCATGTTGTTGTGACCCTGTGATGGAGGAAGTCTATTGCTTTTCTTTCCAGATGATGCTGATCTTCCAGAGCTTGGAGACGATCTTACTGAGGACAGCCAGTGACCTGTCTCACTTCAGCATGGTTGGCACCACCATTGTGAAAAAGGCTGTTTCTAACTACATGAAACTCATACAGAATTCTCTCCCTTCTGAAGATCACAGGTGAGCTGACTGAGCTCACTGCCACATCCTAAAGTATGCTGTTCCCCCAGGCATGGATGTATTTGTGGTGGCCCACCACAAAGCTTTCCTGAATAATACTATTGTCTGTCTCTGATTGGACTGATATAATAATACTATTGCCTGTCCCAACTTGAACTGATAGAATAATATTATTGCCTGTCTCTGATTGGACTGATAGAATAATACTATTGCCTGTCTCTGATTGGACTGATGGAATAATACTATTGCCTGTCTCTGATTGGACTGATGGAATAATACTATTGCCTGTCTCTGATTGGACTGATAGAATAATATTATTGCCTGTCTCTGATTGGACTGATAGAATAATACTATTGCCTGTCTCTGATTGGACTGATAGAATAACATTATTGCCTGTCTCTGATTGGACTGATAGAATAATACTATTGCCTGTCTCTGATTGGACTGATAGAATAATACTATTGCCTGTCTCTGATTGGACTGATAGAATAACATTATTACCCGTCCCAGCTTGCCACCGCAAAGAGCCTAAGAGAACCAGTGGGGAAGCCTGTCATGTTATCAACACTTGCCACTCATCGCTTCTCACTGTGTATTCCTTCCTTGGTAACAGGTTTGTTCGCCAGTGTCTCAGTTTCCTGTCTGCCATGGTGTCCCAGGGCCCAGAGGCAGCCAGAGAGGTGTACAGTCATATACACTTCAACAAGAGCCTGTCTGGGATGGCAAGGAGAAAAGACAAGATGGTGAGAGCGTTTTTCATTAGGACCGCTGGTCTTCCTGGGGTACTCGCAAGAAAATAAATACTCAACATTGAAGAGGCCTAACACATTTCCCCCCCCCTAAAACTCATATCTGACAGCTGCCCTTTTCAGTTGCCGGTACATATTACAGTTGAAGCTTTTAGATACCATATATTGTATATCTGCTCAGATTCTCTTCTGCTTTTTTTCCAGGGGAGACCTGATGTTCGCATGGCTTTTATTCAGTTCGCCCTCTCCTTCTTGGTGTCCGGTGACAATGCAATAATCGGGCAGTTATTGGAGATGAAAGGTAATATTTTGTTGTGGGGTTATACAAATCAGGATTTCTCGATGAGTTGTTTATTTGGTATTTCAGATTTCTTGATTCAAAAGTCACACACTCCTCCACTTTCTGTGTAATTTATTAACACGTTAACGCACCAATGTTTTAGCGCATTGAAAATAGACTTTCATCATAGTGAAACCTCATAACACCTTGACGAAAGCAATGTGTGGAGAGGAGTGTGTGACTTTTTCTTTATCAGTCTCATTCCCAATAGTCACCACCTCATTGGCTGTGCGTTCTGTCTACTTTTTGAATTTCAGATTTCTTGCCAGAGATCCTAAATACTGGGCTGAAGGAGGATAGGGTCTCCAATGTCAATCTGATTTTATCTACACTGAAGACGAGAGTAAGTTGATGGCTTAGCTATTTGTCACACTCTCTTTTTTGTTTTTCAACTTTTAATGTATTTTATAATAGATGGGAGTTCATATTTGCGATGTGCACAATTTCACCATTGAAGATGTTGATGCTCGGGGGGGGGGGGGGGGGGGGGGGGGGGGCTGGGTAGTGTAGAGGTCTAAGCACTCGCCTGCCACTGCAGAGACCCGGGGTTCAAATCCCAGTGTCAGTCGTCCCTACAAACACAATCGGCAGTGTTCACAGGTGGGAAGCCGGTGGGGTATGAGTCCTGGTCGTTGCAATAGTGACTCCTACTGGTCGGTCGGGATCCTGGGATCTGGGGGAGATGGTGTGAACCCCTTTGCGCGTTGCGCTCTCCCAGTGAAACGCCTTGCTGTCGGGTGAAAAGAAGCGGCTGGCGACTCCACATGTATAGGAAGAGGCATGTGGTAGTCTACACCCTCCCCAGACCGACACAATGACCAGAGGGGAATTGGCATAACGACAAAATTGGGGGATTGGACTGATAGAATAATACTAAAAGGCCTAGAAAGAAAATAGATTTTTTTAAGGTATTGTAATTCTATGTTTATCACTGCAGGTTGTACAGAACAAGGCTATAAGCAAGACCCAGAAAGTGCGTTTCTTCACCCCGGCCGTGTTAGCCAACATAGCATCTCTGTATAAATGGAACGGCATCATGGATGTGAGCACCGATGAGAGCAAGGTGAGACTCAACTATAATAATAAACATAAATTCTGGCTTATAATACATTCATAATGCCTGAACAAAAGTTTTCACACCGCCCGCATTCATGTTGAAAGCTGTATGTATGTAGCAGTGCGGTCGACTTGTTGTGCATGAAATAAAAGCCCCTCTGGGGGTTGTCATTTTTAACTGAGCCTCGGACTACTTTTATCTTAATTGTTTTAGAACCAGGATTCTGGGAAAACAGTGGTGCGGGAACTCGTCCACAACTTCCTGTTGGACTTGTGCTGCTCCCGGAAGCACGGCCTCAGCTTCTACGACGCCAGCTTTGGAACAGTCGGCAGGTAATTTAGACTGAGCAACGGAGAGCCTTAAAGGTGCTATAGATAAAATGTTTATGTTGAGTAATCATTTAAATGTTACTTGTCCTTTCAGATAGGGATGCTCGATATTGGCTTTTTTACCGATACGATATACCGATATTGTCCAACTCTTAATTTCCGATACCGATATCAACCGATACCGATATATACCCCCCCCCCCCCAAAAAACGGAATAATTTCAGGTAATTAACATTACATATCTCTTGTTGTGGAATTAACACAAAATTATGCATACTTTTGACAATAAATAAAATCAATTTGTTCTTACTTGCTTGCCTGGGTAAATAAAGGTTATAGAAAAAAAATATATATATATTAGAGGTGGGCATAGATAATTTTTTTTAATCTAGATTCATCTATCTGCAATCCTGGATTTAATCTAGATTAAAATGGCTAAAAAAAACCTAAAAAAAACCTGCCGAAGGCATTCAAAATATGTGTGTTCTACCCAAATAATGACCAGAAGTAAGTCCTTACTTTTTCTTTCCTCCTTATGTTTCTCAGGCCAGGTGGCCCATTACACCATGAGCCCATCTCCCGTTTCCAAAATGCATTACAGACTGTTTGAAAAAGCTGTTTTGCTATGATAATTGGTAATGAAATATCAAAATAATGTTCAATAAGATGTACTTGTGTTTAATAAGTTGTTTTATTCAGAAGTTAACACAAATAAATAATATTACCAGTACAGTACAGTATCTAGCACACTCTCAGGAGCAAAACAGAAAGAATCATTTCAAACTTTAACTATGTGACATGGCTTGAATCAACTGCTCCAGTGGAGTTGCTCAGTGGCCAATGGTGTCAACTGTGGTTGTACTGGGCAGCTCCCAGGTGTGAATGGAACTGTGTGAATGTGAAGCAGGGCGTTCCTGAAAAAGAGCATCTGTGCTCAGCGAACCTACCCTGGGTAAATAAAGATTAAAAAAAAAAAATTATTTAGATTTTTTTTAGATTAATGCGTTAATTATATTATCGCGCGATACTAGTATAGCGTTAACGCAGCACGTTAACGCCGTTAACGGCCCAGCTCTAATATATATATATATATTTTAAACCGATACAGATATTTTCCAATATCACATTTTAATGCCAATATCGGCCGATAATATTGGTAGGCCGATAATATCGGACATCCCTACTTTCAGACAAGTTATGTTTTTGTAGATTTTTTTTTTTTATTGGGTTTTTACTACCGGGCAGTCCGGTAGAGAGAGAGAGAGACGAGGAATCGGAGACAGAGCAGGGGAAGACATTCGGCAAAGAACACCGGGTCCGGGAATCGAACCCGGGTTGGCCGTGTTGCGACGCAGCGCATTACGTGGTTCGCCACTCGGGCACCCCCGAGTAATCATTTAAAAATAATATTACATCCACAGAGCTTTTAGAAATGTGCAGAATAAAAGTAAAAAGTATTTACCCCTCAAATAATTCTTGAATTTATCATTACAAAATATTGGCGTGTCCAAAATGAATGTTGTTGTTTACATGTATCCCCTCCCTAGTTCCAATTTGACCACGTGGAATGCACCTGATTGGATACAATTGGATAAAAACATGCTGGTGCTCTAGTGCGACATCTAGTGGCTGAATGTTATCTTTAGCACCTTTTAACTTGTCCTCCTGGCAACTTGTTTTGGTTATTGACTTGTAATTGTGTTACTTGTCCACCAGGGCTGGTAACATCGTCCTACTGCAGTTCCTGGTGGGGCTGAAGCAGGCCACGGAGGACGAGCTAGTGGCAGAGCTGCTAGTCAGCATACTGAGAGTTAGCCCTGATATTCTGACCAGATACTTCAAAGAGACTCAGTATTCATTCGCCCCACGTCTCAAAAGTGCCTGGCAGGACAACATCAATCTGCTTAAGAAGGTAATAATTGCTACTACTAATATATATATATTTAAAAAAAAAATCTCAGGTTTTAACATTTGCTAATTCATTTCTCGTGACGTGTCTTTGCCTCTCCTGTCGGTATGGTGCAATGCCATAGAAACGGTCATTTAATGACCTGTCGTTTCCTGTTATTTCATTCACCTGTTTGCCTACCAATATGTCTGTGGTGAGGATGTATTGGTGTGGAGTCTTATATGGATACCTTGCTGGGATTTTATGTAATAGTTAACCTCCTCACAATTGCTCTTCAGATCTATGAGGCTCAGCCAGATGTGTCCAAAGTCTTCCGGACCAGAGAGTTCATTCCTCTACCTCGTCTGCTGTCCATGGTCCTGGTGACGTCTCTACCTCCAGTCTGCAACAAGGCTTTCTTCAGAACAGGCCTCAATGTAAGTCAGTAATCCTCATATATATATATATATATATATATATATATATGGGTGATATGGAAGAAATCAATATCACAATATTCATAAGGGCTTTTATCTCGCGTGTGTGAAATCACAGGGTTATGTAATCCAGTTAATCTCATTGAACTGCGTGGTAATGTAAAGTGTGACATAAAACCAAATCTACAATATTCAAATGACGGTCCCTCAAAATATTTCTGATCAAGTTTTATAGTTCTTATCAATTTAGTCAATAGAATTGTGTATACGATATCGCAATGTTAGGACCCCCCCCCCCCCCCCCCCCCCCCCCCCCCCCATAAAGAAACCCAAGAAAAACATGTAATTTCTGATTGTTCTCTCTGGCTTGTGTCTGACAGCTGGCCAACACAGCCGTACAACTCACAACCCTGTCTATGGCGTCGTTCATCTTGAAACGAGCCCACAAGAACATGGAATACTGTTTAGATAAGTCAGAGTGGCAGAGGTCAGACATATACTCTGCGGACATGATGGAGGACTTGGTGCAGCAGTACAGGGAGACACTAAGCAAGGTAATGGAAGTGCCCCACGATGATACCTGCAGAGAAGTGATTATGTGTTTTTGTATTTTTCCTGTGTTTGACAATGTGCTTCTTAAAGGATCATACCGGTGTGGTGATGAACCTATGATGAATTAATCTCCTGGTCGCTCTAACGAATAGTTTGCCTCTTATCAAAGAAATCAGTGCGCAGGTTGGAACCAGAAAGATGCCACGGAAAGAGTTCATGATCGTAAACAAAGAAGTATATGCGCAGAGTGAGATACACGTTTTCTAAAGAGCTATTGTTAGCCCGACCAGGAGATCCTTTTGAGTAGGTTTCTTCTATATATTTCTATGGTTTATCACCATAATGTTAACATTTTTCAAAAAAGGCAAACAAAACAAAATCTAAAAAGTAAGCTATGCTAATGTATATGTGGTGCTAATTAGTAAACAGGCTAAAACTCATCTCTAGACCGATGTGGTCCTTTTTTTAAGGTTAATGGATTAAAATTGCCACCTTCCCTGTTTTTAGATTTTGCCAGACATTGAAGCATCGTGTCAAAGTGGCAATCGCTCACAAAGAAGGACAAGGACGAGGGGGAGGATAAGAAGAAGGGCAAGGACGAGGGGGAGGATAAGAAGAAGGGCAAGGACGAGGGGGAGGATAAGAAGAAGGGCAAGGATGAGGGGGAGGATAAGAAGAAGGGCAAGAATGAAGACGTCTCCATAGAGGTGGATGCTCAACCTGAAGCGCTGGGTAATAATAACATTATTAATCGCATGTCTGTTGCGTGTTCTGAACAGTGTTCTCGAATAGATTAGATTAGATTAAAATGTAATGTCTTTATACTGCACAAGTACAGTCCAATGAAGAAAAGAAGCTTGGCATCCAACCAGAGTACAAATGTAGCAGTAAAGTGCAACAGCAATATACAATGTACAGGTGATTAAACTGTGTAGAAAATATACAAATGACTACTACTGAGTGTAGTGCTAATCAGATGTATGTACAGAGATGTAGTATAATAAATAAAGACCCTATGACTACTACTGGCCAGCAGCGTAACTAGTAAGAGTAGGATATGTACAGATATAGATATAGTAAAGGACTATGTGCGCGTAAGTACAGACAGGTGAGGATGGGTATATATGCTGTGAGAATAAATGTATGGTATATACAGCGTTATTGTACATGCTATTATATGGGTTATATGCAGGTGTAAAAGTGTATATAGAGGGGTTATATTTCTTTATTTCTTTATTTCAGATCCCCATTAGTCACTGCCTCAGCAGCGACTATTCTTCCTGGGGTCTGGATACAAACATATACAAATCAAACAAGAATAATCAATAAAACAACATAAAATAAAACAAATATCAATAAAACACCAATAAAATATACAAACAAATATAGAACAATAAACAAATCAAAATCAGACATACAAACAAATATAGAACAATAACAAATCAAATATCAATAAAAGAACAAATATAAATATGGGTATATGTATGTCTTTTGTCCTCTTCCTGTTTTCCTTCAGTGTCAGCGGGCACAGACACGGCTGAGGTCATCGTGCTGAAGGCTCTCATCCTCCGGGTCATATGTCTGTATCAGAAGGTCGTGCCGCATCTGGTGAGCCAGTGCAAGTTCGACTTCAGCAAGCTGTTGAAAGGTAACGGCTTCTCCGCCGAATAGACATGGTTCGCATTCAGATCATGTAGGTTAGATCATGTGATGACAGGGCTTTGAGCGGCGTGTTTTGTTTACCCTCTCCAGGCATTGTGTCGGAGAAAGGGGTGAGGGAAGGGGTTCCCCCTGTTCTGCAGTATCAAATACTGCAGCTGGCCTTGGATCTTCCTGCCAGCAAGTTCACCTGGTTCAGCGTACAGGTGATGAAGTAACAGACCTCGCACCAAATATGTAAGGGATAATGTATGGCTACGAGGTCATTGTCGCAAAATAATTGACCGACACGGAGTTTAAAATACCGAGGCGCCGCGCCGAGGTGTTTTAAACGTAGTGAAGGTCAATTATTTTGCGACAATGACCGAGTAGGCTATACATTATCCCGCTTATTACATGGCTAACTTACTAACAATATACCTAATTCATTTGACAAATCGCAGTTGTTCTGTGGCTCTGTCAGCCCAAATAAAGTGATTATTATTATCGCGGGCAGCCTCTGTTCTGGGCTGGCTCCGCTGACACTCCGCTGTCAGTGCAGCGCTATACATTATCCCGCTTATTACATGGCTAACTTACTAACAATATACCTAATTCATTTGACAAATCGCAGTTGTTCTGTGGCTCTGTCAGCCCAAATAAAGTGATTATTATTATCGCGGGCAGCCTCTGTTCTGGGCTGGCTCCGCTGACACTCCGCTGTCAGTGCAGCGCGGCAGGTGTGTCTGATTTGCTGCACTGATGTGGGCTTGATTGCCAACAGCTGCGCACAGCGGTCATTATTGAAAAAACAGCGGTCATTATTGAAAAATAATGACCGCTGTCGGGGGGCTATTGACCAATCACAAGCAAGCATTTCGGCGAATGTGAAAACGCCATGTAATAAAACGCAATTATTCTTTCCGTTTTTCTTCTTATTTTGTTTATCTTTTTTGATAAGTAGCTATTATATGTTTTATTATTAGCATGTCTTTTCTCTTGTTGTATTTAATGTATGTCTGTTCCTACAGGATATTGCAGACACAGAATCAACATCTGGAGAGAAGTCTGTGTTTTACCTGCTCCTCAAGATGTTTGCGAGTAGCAACAACAACAGCCACCTGAAAACCTCCACCAGGATGCTGGTCCTCAAAGTAAGGAAGTATTTCTCTCCTGGCACAGTCACAACAAGCATAACAATATCATAGCAATCTGTCATATCGCCTCATCTGCATTTGTTACAACATTGCAACCACGCAGTAATAGCCCCTTGCTGTAAAATCAACCCTAAATTGAAGTACCCCCACTTCGCTAGTCTCTTTAGCTTTAAATCAGGATGCAGCACCAGGAAAGCATCCATGCCATTTGGCAGCACAGTTTGAAGCACAGTGATGCTTTCATGACATTTTATTTATGTTACATTTGACATAAATGGAGGCATTATGGCTCGATGTGGGACCAGCCCCATGTGACAGGAGGCATTATGGCTCGATGTGGGACCAGCCTCATGTGACAGGAGGCATTATGGCTCGATGTGGGACCAGCCTCATGTGACAGGAGGCATTATGGCTTGATGTGGGACCAGCCTCATGTGGCAGGAGGCATTATGGCTCGATGTGGGACCAGCCCCATGTGACCGGAGGCATTGTGGCTCGATGTGGGACCAGCCTCATGTGGCAGGAGGCATTCATCTTTGATGTGAGACCAACCTCATGTGACAGGAGGCACTGCTTTACATGCATTCTATACATTACTAATGATGCTCAATTAAATGCATTATTTTTTTTAAATCACAAGCGTTTTACATACAAATACATTTCACCATGTAATGGTTTGATTAAAGCACAGTTTCTGGTGGAAATGGCCCCCCTAATACAGTCATAATAATGTTTTGTGTTTCCTCTGTTGAATACAGGTGCTAAAGGACAGTGGTATCTTTGAATACACCTGGACTGAGCTGGAGCTCTGGCTCAACCACCTGGCCAGGCTGGAGACGGCTCAGCAAGAGACTGTCATCCACTTCCTAGAAAGAGTGAGACCATCTCTGTCCTCTTTAGAGAAATCCCTTTTCTGTCCCTATTTCTATTCCCTACCTATTAAATCTTTTGTCCAGAGGTTATGGGAGTGGGCATGTCATAGTCTATCAGTATTCTAGAACATGGGATGGGCAGCCATATTGGTTAGGAGTAAGCTCCAATAGACCACACTCCCACAGATTTTAATCTTAAAGGAACACGCCAGCATTATGGGAAATTTGCTTACCATCTTCTCCAGAGTCAGGCAAGAAGGTAGATACCAGGCAGTTTACTCTGTGCGTTCAGTAGAAAGATCTCTGGCTGCACGTTAGCCTAGCCTAGCACGATGAATGTAAGCGATTGGCCCAGGCTAGCCTAGGCGTCGTCCCGGAGTTTTAAGCTAGGTTAGCCTGTACCAATCGCTTCAAATCCCTTCCATTCATTTAAATTTATATTTTGTCATTTAGCTGACTCTTTTATCCAAAGCGACTTACAAGTTTTGTACGACAAGTCAGTAGGAAGCATTCAGTGTACTAAGCTTGGCTAGCGTGCAGCTAGATAGCTTTCTACTGAACGCACAGAAAGGAAACTAGTATCTATCCTTTCTGACGGTCAGCAAATTTCCCATAACGTTGCAGTGTTCCTTCAACCCCCCCAAAACCCAGTTCTCCATCCCTGTTCCTCTTCTCTAACTGGTCTTTCCCCAGGTGTTCCTCTTCTCTAACTGGCTGGGTCTTTCCCCAGGTGTTCCTCTTCTCTAACTGGTCTTTCCCCAGGTGTTCCTCTTCTCTAACTGGTTGGGTCTTTCCCCAGGTGTTCCTCTTCTCTAACTGGCTGGGTCTTTCCCCAGGTGCTGGTGCGTCTGGTGTGCAACCCGTACACGTACACGGATAAGGTGGCCAGCCTGGTCCAGGAGGCAGCCTACCTGCAGGCTAACCTGAGCGGCCAGGAGGGAGACGCCGCCAGCATCCCCATCTCACACATCGACGGTGAGACGACAAATTCAGTAGATGTCGACTTGTCTTAAACCTATGTGTAATGTGTGGCTTCCATACTAACCTGCCGATGTCCTCCAGATGTTCTCGACATGGTGGACGTCATTATGGAAAGCGGCGACGGAAAGACGGAGGAATTTGGGCCGTCCCTTAGCGACGACCTCATCGTCCAAACCTTCCCCTTCAGCGCGGTGGTACCCGCTGCTCTCGAGGCCCGCAACAAACTGCCCACAGCCTTGAAGGCACAGGAGGGTAAAGATGTCCTACCTCAGATATCACGGCAAATGTATGGATGATGAGACCATTTCAGAATAGTTTTATTGGGGCTAGTATTATGACATTTGTCAAGGAAAGGTAATGAGTGATCCCGAGGGAAGCAACAGTTGTGATTGGAGGATCAAGAAAAGAGGACAGGGTTTGAGATGGGACAAGTATGCCATTGGTAATAATGTCTAGTACGTTTTTAACCCTAGGTGTGGTGTATGAATACATGGCAGCAGTGCTCTCAGATGTGCTCCACTGCCAGAGAGAAGCGCTCCCCCTGTGTCTGGCTCTGCTGCAGTACGACAAAGAGCTTGGATCCTTGGAGGGCTCTGGTGCTCCCCACTCCTCTATCATACGCCTTCAACAGTATTACTCCAGATGGCTGCCCCAAGAGTGCCAGAAGGAACTGGTCAGTATTTCCTAGTATTATGACACTTCAATCATACAAACAAAAACAACACTTAAGTAAAAAATTAATATATATGTTTTTTATTTGACCATTATTCTTTTCCATTCAAGATACACAAATACTCACACATACTCGCTTTGTGGGCCTCACCAACTCCCACCATCTCCCCCACCTCTCATCAAACCCCTCCCTCTGTTGTCTCAATGCATACGTCAACCTTTCCATCACATAGATCTCATAGATCTATCCATTCTCTCTCCATCAGCACCACCTGACTCATCCACTTCCTTGTGAGAGTCTCTTTGGTTGCCACCCTTAACTCTTTCTGCGCCAAACCCGGCACATGGTGTAGTGGTTAACACTGTCGCCTCACAGCAAGAAGGTCCAGGGTTCGATTCCCGCTTGGGGACCAGGTTTCCATGATGCCAGGTACTCAGGTGGGGTATCTCCCAGGCCTTTCTGTGTGGAGTTTGCATGTTCTCCCCGTGCTCGCAAGGGTTTCCCCCCCGATAAGATAAACCCAATGGAAAAACATGAACAACAGATCGCTAACGCTGTGGCGTCCTTGACGTAGACGGACAGGAGCACTTGGATTGGTCCATCTGCTCCTGGCTGCCCATGGGGGGAAGGACAACGGGATGGGAAAAGTGCAGAGAGACATTTCATCGGCGACTCAGTGCATGTGTGTTCCTGTGATGATTTTGTGAAGAAACATCTATATATGGTATATACCAGGGCTATTCAACTGACCGGCCCGCCAAAGATTACATGATAATAAAAAAAAATTAAAAAAATTAAAAAAAAAAAAAAAAAAAAATCTTTTTATGTCAACGTTAACACGCACAATTGAGCCTAAAGTCACTCAATTATTGACAGATCTCATTGATAAATTGAGGGAAAACTTTGCAAGTCGATTTGATGAATTTGACATGTCCAGAGAATTGATGCATTTTGTGAGCAACCCATTTGCCAATGTAGCTGCTATTTCCACAAAAGGACAAGAGTTCCTTGCATCACTTCACATTGATGAAGGTCTCCTGCAACTTGAAATAATTGACATGCAAGCATCATCTGCTCTGAAGCAGGCACTTGGAGAATGAATCCACCACAACATTTTGGATAAAGTGTATTCATGTCAAGACATTCCCCAAAATAAAAACGCTGGCAATATCTGTGCTAACAATGTTTGGCTCAACATACACCTGTGAATCCAGTTTCTCTCACATGAATGCCATTAAAACAAGCAACGTGCCTCCTTGACAAATGAGCATTTGCATCACTGTTTGCGGGTAGCCCTCACTTCCTATGAACCCTCTTTCTCTGCCATTGCCCAGTCAAAGAAGTGCAATCGCTCTCATTAGATGTGTGTATGTAGGCTAGGCCTGTCTGCCCCCCACCCCCCTGATGTTTGAGAGTTAAGAGTGGACAATAAGTGCTAATAAGATGCTGTGATTTGCTGTTGTTGCACAGACATGAAGCACTTTTTCATAAGCTCAGCTGCACTATAAATGTGTTTTTTTGTTCAAGTGTTGATGTTAGAATGTTCAGATGCACATCATGCACTTGTTTGTTTTTTATTTTATTTTTATATTGAAATGTTGAAGAGGAGATGTTGCAGTTGTTGCACAGTCATAAATGAAGCACTTTCTGCAGGAGATGTTGCAGATGTGGCACATAAATGAATCACTTTTTTTGAAAAGTATACTACTTTTGCAATGTAGTTAAATAAAAGTTGTGAAAATGTGGTTGCGTGTTGTGTCAAGTGTACATATATTCATAGCACGGGGAGGCGCCGTGGCAGTCCGGCCCCTGGCCCCTTGGGTTTCTGACAATGTGGCCCCCTGAACAATTTAGTTGAATAGCCCTGGTATATACCTTTGATTTGGAAATAATCTAGGTTTCAGGCGGGCAACCTGAACGATTTGGGCATATGCATAACACGTCATATCTCGCAATCTAGAAAAAAATACTGGATTATTTTGGAAAGGGGCGATGTTTAGCGTGGAATAGCGCACAAACTAAAGTATGTAGAAATGAACTGGTTTGTCAGTGTTGCACTATAAACAATGCCTGTCAAATGAGCCATACTATTGTCTCCATAGCTATAATACAGAATACACGATGGGTCCGCAAACATCGCGAAAATGGTCAATAACGCTGGCGCCATTGAATAAAGATGGGAAAACAGCGTGGCAGTCAACGAGTTAATGTGTTAAAAATATACTTGTCATCATTATCCCTTATATCGAAATGTATTTTCCCCAAATCTGATATAACAATTATCTAAGAACTTTTTTTCTGTTTCACAGTTCGAGTCTGAAAGCCCTTCCACAGACTTACCAGCCTCTACTTCTTTCGCGGAATCCCTGAAAGCTACATACATCCGAGGACCCCCGGCCTTCCTGGACGACACCTTCAGGAGCAACGCGGAGGCGTCTCTGGTCACCATGGAGATGGACGAGTTTCCAGTGGCGATCAAGCAGATTCTACTCTACGTCAAGTCCACAGTGGACAACTTTGGCACGGTGAGCGCGGAAATCAGCGTTGTATTCCCAACAAAGTCAACTTTCAAATCCAACCAAATGTATTTTAATGAGTATTGTTCCTTTTTCTTTACACACAGCTCCCCAAAGGCACAGCGGTTCCGGTTTTGAGTGCTTTAATGGGAATACTCAAGGACGTGGTGACCAAGCTCCAGGGATGTCAGCAGGTTGTACCCTCGGAGCCGGTGGCAGTGAGCGTCCAAGAGGGATCTGACCTCTTCCTGGACACCAGCCCGTCATCTGCACCGGAGACCAACAACCAGCAGGTTGGAGACGCCAAGTCTGTTTGTTTGTTTGTTTTATTAGGATCCACATTAGCTGTCAAATTAATGACCAAATACAGAATGCAATTAGCAATACAATTAAAACAAGAACAATTTAATTTAAAAAGTAAAATAAAAACATTAAATAGTTAATCACATCATACTACATCACATCAGTCAAATTTACATCATTTCACCTTTTAATATCTTTTTAAAACTATATATTTATTCTTTACTAGCCTTGTGGAGACTGGTAGATTGCTCCAGTCGAATGTGGCTCTATAGCGCACTGTAGATTTTAAATTATTAGTCCACTTGCTTGATTTCATGTTGTTTGATAGAGGAAATGTCTCTTGATGACCATATCGAGTTAATTTCTTCTTTTCCTTACGTGACACTGTACATGACATCACCACGTTTCTGTGTTTCAGATCCTCGTGGCCGCGCTGAGCTCCATCTTCAAGCATCCGTGTCTGGAGCAGTGGTTTCTGGCTCTGGAACAGTCTGCGTTGCCTCCCCACACTCTGAACCCCGTCACACTGAAACACCTGTGTGGCCAGCTGACCGACGACATCCTGGGCCTCCTGGAGGCCGGCGCTCCCGCCCTGAGAGACGCCGGTCACCCGGAGGTCCTCGACGGCTACCTGAGGGCCGTGGAGAGTGCCGTGCTCCGAGAGCTGCGAGAGAAGGGCTCCCGGGCCCCGAAGAAGCGGTCCCGATCCGTCCAGGCCCTCCTCTCTCTGCACGGCTACATGGACTCCTCTCGTCTGCGGGAGGTGATATCCTCCCTGCTGCTCCTCCCCCGGGAGAGCCTCATCACCCCCGCCGGCGCCGGCGACCGCTCGGCCGAGCTCAGCGAGTACGGTCTCGCGGCGCTTCACGTCCTCAGAGAGAGCACGGCCAACCCTTCCCGGGACCCCCACCTGTCTCTGTCCCAGGCGCATCTCCACGGCCTGGGCGCCCTGCTGCTGTCTTGCTCCAGCCCCTCGCTGGAGGCCTTCCTCCTCCAGATGCTCACCAGCGAGCCGGGCAGTGCCAAGTTCCTCCAGCAGGAGGTGCTGCTGCACTGCC
The DNA here is from genome assembly GCF_963971535.1 of Notolepis coatsorum. NCBI lineage: Eukaryota > Metazoa > Chordata > Actinopteri > Aulopiformes > Paralepididae > Notolepis > Notolepis coatsorum. Next base: position 293,772,133 of record NC_140165.1, read on the forward strand.
TGCGGGAGCCTCTCCCGGCCACCCGGGCCATCGGCTCCCTGCTGCTGCAGAACTGCTCCACCCACCGCCTCCGCTTTGAGCTGTGGTGCCTGGAGCCGGCGAACATGGAGCAGCTCTCCGTGAAGACGGAGGCCTTCCTCCCGCTGGTCAACACATACCTACAGATGGCAAGCAGGGAGGACCCTGCCAGACCTAAAGATGGTTTGTAGTGACAAGTTCAGTTAAACTAGAAGCCTTAGTAGATGGCAGAATTATTATTTTATATATATAAAAAAATTAAAATAATACGGTACATTACTTGATTGCATTTGCCATTCATACCTTTGTTTACCCCCCCCCCCCTGTGCCAATGTTGTTCAGTGCAAATCAGTGTTTTGGAAGCCTTGAAACAAGCTCTGCTGGCCAGGTTGTGTGCGTCAGTGCTGTGTGACAAGCCAGAAGACTCTTTGTCTGAGAATGTCCAAACTCTGGCGAGCTTAGTCAAGCTGGTCGCACAAGTCAAGGACATCGGGGACTTGATCAACAAACTGCCAACGGCGCTTCAGACAGTGGGCCATTTTGAAAGGTAACATCTCACTGACTCAAAAAACTTGTCAGAAATGTTCTGTTGTGATGTGCTTGCCCGTCACATTCCTTGGCTGTTCCTAAATTAATTGGTTTCATCTTCAGGTGGCAGCTAGTGGATGCAGTCACTGAAAAGCTGGCTGATCTTCCAGAGGAGAAAGAAACCTGGAGGACATCCGTGGTGACCTCTGCCCTCAACTGGCTGATCTCCTCTTACAATCACTCCAAAGAGCAGGCCAGTGCCCCGTCTGCTGAAGAAGAGAGCATCCTGGAGAGACTGCAACGACTTGTCGTGGGTTTATTTTCCTCACTTTTTTTTTTAAGAATGTAAAAACATTTATTTCATGCATGTGATAATTAAGGATGGTCCGATATTGATATCGGATATCGGCCCCGATATGACTAAATAGCTGGATCGGGTATCTAATAAATAATTTTTTTTAATATCAGATTTTTTATTATTATTTGTTTGGTCCACTTTTTCTCCTCCTGTTTTTCTGTATTTTCCTCTCCTCATCCCAATTTAGTCGTTATGCCAATTCCCCCCTCCCCTTCATGGTCGTTGCGCGCATGTGCCCCCCACTGGTCGGTCTAGGGAGCCCTGAAGTCTATCACATGCTTCCTCCGATACATAGGAGACAGCCAGCAGCCTCTTTTCACCTGACAACGCGGACTCTCATTGGTGAAGTGTAACGCGTGGGAGGTCACACTACCTTCACCATTTCCCTCCCTCGCTGTGCAGGCGCCCTGACCGACCTGTAGGAGTTGCTGTTTACAACGACCAGATTACCACCCACCGGCTTCCCTCCCGCTGACACCGCCAATTGTGTCAGTATGACGGCCGGCCAAGCCGGAGGCACCGCTGACAGCCGGATTCGATACCATTGTCTCTGCGGTGGTAGACGGACCCTTTAGTCTGCTGTACTACCCGGCCACCCAGATTTCTTCTTATTATTATAATAATAAATAAAATAATAAATAACAATTCAGTACATTAATATCTCTGTGTTAATTTGTTACATTTGGTTTCACTAAGTTAGGAAAGTAATGTTTTAAGTCAAGCCCGATGTTGCCTTGCACAAAAGAATGATCCCAGTCTCTTCCACACAGTGACGCATACAGTTTATTGATTGAACAATGGGTATCTGATCGGTACTCTGTATCGGCCGATACCCAAAGCCCAGGTATCGGTATCGGGACTGAAAAAGTCGGATCGGTGCATTCCTAGTGATAATTGATCCCAAAATGTCTTTCCTCAGACTTTTCCTGAAGACATCATGGCGTCCAAATGGAACAGTTTTGTGAAGACCGGACTGAAGTGAGATGTTCGATATAAATACCTCATATAATCACCGCTTCATCCATTTTGCTCGACGTTGTGATAAAGATCACGTCTTAACCTGAAACGTCGATCTCCCTCTCAAAGATATCGCTATAGAGACCACCGCTTCCTGAGCGCCCTGACCCACCTGCTGGAGCTGATGTATGGAGGCAGCGATGACCCCAGGGACCTGCTGCCCTTAGCGACCATGCACATGATGGCCAGTAGCCACTCCCTCTTCCTGCCCACCATGCTGGTCTCCGAGCAGGACCTTAGTGGGGATCACCAGGCCAAAGGTAAATTATTACGAGTTGGGGGTGTAATGAAAGTTCACAAAATAAAATTGCCTTTGGTTCAATGTATCGAAATTTCAGACTGTGTGGATGATTCAACTTCTCTTGTTCTCTTCACTAGGTTTTTTTTCTCTTAGTGTAACTGGTGGTATCGTACGGCTACCACTATTGGCGTTCAGTTTCAGACACATTTTTATTGTTTACGATTTATGAATACATTTTAACGAATAAAGAATCGAAAATCGAATGGAATCGTGACCTCATCATTGGAATTCATATATAATCTGAAGGCATGTGTATCGTTTCAACCCTAAAAACAAATTGAATGTAGTAAAGGGATGGAGTACAATACTCCAATGTCCTGCAAATTATATTAAACACAAATATATTCTCTGTGCGCCCATTCTAGAAGCGTTGGTGTCCTTCCTTCTCTGTCTGGTGAAGAAATGTCCATCGGTCTGTAACATCAATCACTTTGTTGTTCTACTGGGAGCATATGGAGCCACACTGAGCATTACAGGTAAATACATTTATTGGTGTGTGTGCGTGTGTGTGTGTTTCAACTGACCTTTTAAATAAAAAATTTAAACAAATACATTTTTACTTTACTAATTTACCTGCCAATAGGTTGATTGATACATGTGATACATTTTTCTGTATTTTAATTAGACAGAAAATCCACTCCCTGAATTCACAGAATTGAATGTGAATTGATCCCAAACCCTGGTGTTTTTTGAAGGTCTTCCCGTCTCCTCTTCTCCTCACACCTGTTCTTGATTTGCAGATCAGAAAGTGTTACTGCTCCTTCAGGAGTACGAGAAGAACAACATCAGTCTGTTGAAATTCCAGTAAGTACACAGTGTGCGTAATGCATGCGTGCGTGTGAGTGAGACAGTGTTGTAGTCGAGTCACTAAATCTCGAGGTCGAGTCTCGAGTCCCCAGTGTTCGAGTCCAAGTCCAAGTCACCAAAGAAGAGTCCGAGTAGAATCCCCATTACCCTAGTCCGAGTCCAAATCATCAAGGTTGAGTCCACTCCACTCTGGCAGTCAAAGAGCTGACATACAAAAAAAAAAAAAGTCTACATTAAACCTAAATGACACAGCGGTCACTGTTTCAAAGGGAGTTTATTTACTTTGTGACACAATAGCCAAACTAATGCACTAGCCATCAATATCTTATGCCAAATTATTAATGCCTATTACAAAAAATTATTATAATAATAAAATAACTTTATCAATTAACCTTCAGAGTTCGAATGCAGTCAATTGATTGAAAACCTTTATTTATCCCAGAGGGGAGATTCAGATGTCCATCACAGCATAACAGCAATTTAAAAACAGTAAAAACAGTTAATGGAAACAGTTAATACATAACATACACTTATTAGTATGTGTTAAAAACAAGATGGACAAATACATAGGGATAAAAAAGAGCTAAAATAGAGCTAAAAGTGGTGAAAAGAAAAAGAGACAAGTCCAATCATGATGTTAAATAATTCAATGAATTGGTTACAGTCCACAACCCAGCTCCTCCAGTCCACGGCAGTTAGCCCGTCCTAATGCTCGAGTCCGAGTCATCAGTGCTCAAGTCCAAGTCGAGTCACAAGTCCTGAAAATGAGTCCAGGACTCGGAGTGGAGTCCTACAACACTGGTGTGAGAAGGGGCCATGGATGTCACGCTGTGTTCTGACCTCCAGGTCTCTGCTGTGGGGCCCGGCAGCGGTGGAGCACCACAAGGCCAGGAAGAGCATGGGCGCCTCCTTGTGGCAGCAGCCCAGCGCTGAGGACCTGCTGGCTCTGCTCAGTGAGGACAGGATGCTCCACACTGTCGCACATTTCCCCCAGCAGCGCAGACTCATCCTCCAGGTTGGCATCCGACTCTCATTCACTTGCACTTGTTTTCATTTAATCCAGAATTTTCTTTGATTTTTATAAATGGTATTTTTCAATGGTATTATTCACATACATTTCTCTCTTAACCCATTGTTAATGATAATATAGATCTGTTTTATTCTAGTGTGTACAAATATTACCAACTGAATATTATAAACTGACTTCTTGCAGCCACTAAATTCAGTGAATACAATTGATATGGTATACAATCCCTCTATATACTTCTATATACACCTACATATAACCCATAACCCACAATAATGCTATACCATATACTGTATATTTATTCTCACTGTACATTTATATCTATCCCCTCCTGTGTGTAATTACCTGCGCATAATCATTTTACATATCTGTAGACACCATAGTATATATCTGTACATATCCTACTCTTACTAGTTACGCTGCTGGCCAGTATGACTACTACCATACTGTCTTTATATCTGTATCACTGTACATATTAATAATACTCTGGTTGGATGCCAAACTTATTTTCATTGTACTGTACTGGTGCTGTATAATGACAATACATTTTAATCTAATAATAATAATTCATTACATTTATATAGCGCTTTTCTCAGACTCAAATCGCTTTACAACGTAGGATGTTACGGAAATTGCCTCCTTCACCACCACTGGTAGCACCCAACCTTGGGCTACCAGGCTCAATGGCTACCATACACTGGCACCAGGCACACATCACACTACACAATGGCTGAACGGCTCAGGAGACGGGGATTGATCAGCCAATTAAGAGGAAGGGATGATTTAGGTGGCCTTGATGTCAGAGACCTGATTGGGAATTTGGCCAGGAACGTTGGGGAACCCCCTACTCTTTATGTTAGGCGTCCTGGGTTCTTTAACGACCGAATTAAATATTAGTCAATCTAATCTAATCACATTTAACTGTTTTCCAGTTCATTCAACTAGAGAATGAAAAGATGTCTCCAATGTTATTTCTTCTTGTGGTGGGGCTACCCATTCGTTTACATTTGGATCACTGATTGGGCCTTTAAGACATGTATGTTCATGGTCTCCTACTTACAGGAGGGCAAAGAGCTGCTTTACAAGGACGAAGGTGACACAAAGGACCTGGGGAACTCTACCTATGACCCCTGTTTCCTGTTGCCTCTGTTCAGCGCCATGCTGCGGCCAGGTGAGCGTATTCCACTGTCGCGACTCTCTTGTATTGACTGTAAAGTTGCTTTACCGCAGAGTAAAACGAGGCCACAGCCAGCTCTGTACTCATCATCAGGCCACATATAGAGCCCTTAACTACTGCTCCTGAACTACTGCTTCCTGCTTTACAAAGGACTAAACTGAGGTGAAAGCGGGCCAGGCGTCGGACATTGCCAGTCAAAGGTCGCCACTCCTATCAAACACACACGAGGAGGGGAGGGGCTGAGCTTTTACCTCCGGCTACTCATGTTACCTGGCGAGAGGGAGAGCGTGGGAAGCTGATCGAGAGGGCGGTCGAAGTATCGGGGGAAACTCCATTGCTGTGGTTCTTCAAAACGGAATGAGGGTAGAGCTATGTGTCATTATGACATAATGGCTCTTCCAAATGAGTAGCTTCCAGTTCAGTTCACTTTCCCACTGCCGATATTTCTGAGTGGTGGATTTTTCCTTTTTACGTCAAGTCAATTGATTGAGTTATTAACACTTTCAGTGCCATAAACGAAGATTCTCGTTTCTGGGCCTAAGTCGTTCAGTGCCATAAACGAAGATTCTAAGGCTGAGGTTACACCTTTCGTATCATCTTCGTATTGTTTTCTTATACGTATCGCCGCGTATCGCCGCAACGTCATGCGCCTCGAGTCACACTTTCGTTTTTTTTTTGTTTTTGTCAGCCAAGCACACTGATGTAGTACACTGCCAAAGCAGTAGGTGGCAGTAGGTGGCAAACATGAAGGCAATTTCAACCAATCAGAACGAATGTGCCAATACACTTCCTGGTGGAAGCTCCAGCAAAAGAAAATGTCAATAAGGCAGGCGCCTATGCCGCGCCACCATCTTGCTTTACTCAATGCAGCAATAATTTTTCAGCAAAGCCTAATAAAAGTGCAATAAACAAAACGGATACATTCACTGTGTGTTCTGCCTGTCATTTGTTGATGAAACAAAACTAACATCAACACAAGTGACCACCAAGAGCGGATAGTTTAGGCTAAAAAACGATCGGTAGCATTGTAGCATTGTTAGCTGCATGCTAACGTCAATGGAGTATGCCATTATAACAATATAGCATTGTGGCTAGAAGCTAACGTTAGCTCACGCTACTTAGCCAGCATCAAAACTGATGATATCGCGAGCTATCAGTAGTTAGATAACATTAGAGACAACGCTGTGTGTATTAAACAAAGGTGAATAGATGACTGGGCCATTTTGTTTAATGCTTCTTAAGTTGAAAGAGGAACTCTGAGCTAACAGGGTCTGAATCCTGATAGCTCACGTTAGCCAGCTGCTCATGCAATCGGTAATGCTAGCAGAATGAATGGATGTAAACTTTATTTAACATATTGCATATGGGTACAATACAATACGGCTCAATACAAACAATTGTTAAGGGAATGCAGACTGTTGTAGCTTGGACTGGGGTCCTTATAACAATAACTTGACAACACATGGTAGCTGAAGCTATTTGGGACACGGAGCTCTGTCCCAAACACACACACTGTACACAGGAAGGGCACGCAGATGGTATCTACTGCGCATGGGCGTTTTCGCAACAACTGCTCCGTGCTGACTACACGCTGTTGCCGAAGCGTTTTTTTTGCGTATCTCCAAACGCAAACACAATTTTGCGTTTCAGCCGTATCCACAAAAAAACGCCAAAAAACGCATTTCTGTGTAGATAGGACATGAAACGTCGTCAAAAACGTATAAAAAAACGCCAGGAATACACTAGTCTAACCATAGCCTAATTTCTGGGTCGTTTTTCCTTTTTTTTCGATTTTAATACCCTATTCAATGTCAGGGAGCTGTATGTTGCCTGTAAAAGCCATACTGGGACTCCGAAGGTGCAGTACCGGCCGCATCGTACCAGGCGGCGACATCGAGCACCCTTTGAAACATTGTGTCTTTCTTGGGCTGTGCATCGATTATATGGGTCCGGCTTGGCTATTTTTCTCCGGACAAGACAAGCGTTTAGAACGCTCGGATTGAGAAAAGTCAGATACTCCAGATCGGTGTTGTGGGATGGATTATGTTGGCGACATGATGGGCATCAATACTTGGAATGCCGATCAGATAATTGGAATATTCTTTTCGGGGTACATCCTAGTCAAGGTAAGGGCTATATGATATCAATCTTGCGTTGATCCAAGAATGTTTTCATTGCGATCCGAGAGTATGTGTGTAACGATAGTCCACAATGTATGCCGCATCAAAAAACTACCCCCCCCCCCCTTTCATGCATTCATGATGAAACATAATACCTATCATATGCATTTGATTTTTTAATTGTAGCATGTGTAGGGACAAAACGCCAATGGATTTAGTATAATACACGTTCTGGCTTATAACCAGCCTCCCAGGAATTAGCCCAGATCATTCCGAAATAACACTCATATTCACCACGGTATAAAACGGGAACGTATGGATGGAATTTTTTTTCTTTTTTGCATCTTGACCGTTAGAAACTCAGTGTCAAATGACCATAGTATTGTATCCATAGCTATAATATAGAATATAGTTATAGCTCTACAAACAAGGTGACGGACTCCATTAGTTTAATGCGTGGCCTCGTATAGCCGTCGCCCGAAAACAGCGCGGCACAGAAAGTGTTAATGCTTACGACGGCCACCCTTTCCTCCCTCTCTCTACGTGACAGAATCTGTGATCGACTGCGTGAAGTTTGTATCCAGCCATGCCCTCGGGGTGACCGTCATGGCCCTAAGTAGCTACGACCCCAAACTGAGAGCGGCGGCCTACCATGTACTCGGCGCCTTCTACCAGCACCTAGACGGAGCCCGCTTCAGAGAGAAGAGACAGGTAGACGGAGGATCTTGAGTTAATGTTCACAAATGTATAAATCAGAATCACCATAGATTACGAGCATAAACACCAGCGTAATAATGAACACAATAACAGCGAGGGGTTTCTGTCTGCAGCTGCTCTACTTGTTGGATATGGCGAAGAATGGCATTCGGCAGCAGAATCTCAGACTGCCGTTCGTCTTAACCACGTATATCGCCAAGGTTGCCCAGCAGATGCTTAAGCCAGGTCTGTATATATATATTTTACAAAATCTTACTTTTACTGCTCCCGATGAGCAGGTTGCCACTGTGAGGGAAATCAACCCGATCAGAGTAATATGGTCTGGATGACCCAAACTGGGACACCAGCTGGTGTGTCCCAGGTGATGTCACGAGTCCACTCAGGCGTGGCTCTTTATAGGGTGAGAGAGGGGGGAATTCTGGGTAGAATTGCTAGGTTCAGGATTGGATGAGGCTTAGGGTGAATTAGAGGGGAGATGGGGGGAGGAATCAGGAGGAGGAGGGGTGAGGTAAGGAAGTGGGGGGGGGGGGGGTTAGGAGATGGAGAGGGGGGGGGTGGTATCAGGTGAGGGGGTTGAAGGTGAGAGAGTCGGGGAGGGTAGACAGAACTTGAGTATTGGGGACAATGGGCTGTTTGTCAGGGAGGGGGGGAATTACAATTTGGGATGGCGGGGGAGATACAATTATTCCATATCACCTCTGTCATCAGTGTGTAAATGTCTGAGTGAATGTGAGATGTAAATTGTAAAGCGTTTCGGATAAAAGTGCTATATAAATGGTAAATGGACTGCGTTTATATAGCGCTTTTATCCAAATATATATATATATATTTTTTACCCATTCACACACAGACGGCTGAGGCAACCGTGCAAGGTGCCAACCTGCTCATCGGGAGCAGTTAGGGGTTAAGTGTCAAGGACAATTCGACGTGCTTACCAGGAGGAGCGGGAATCGAACCGGGAACCTCCAGATTACCAGAAGACTACAATATATAAATGTCTATTTACTTGTCGATGACCTGTGTGATTGCGAACGTTGGTGAATTTTTAAATAAGGGTGTTTGTTTGATATTTGTCGTCTTGATCGTTTCTCAGAGGATCACATGTACATGGTGGTGAACAGGTTCCTGCTGTCCCATCAGAGTCTGGACTTCAACCGAGTCCCTGAGTTTTTCAAGCTCTTCTACGGCTTCGACTTGGAGGTAAAGTACTGCAGGCAGGCTGCTGCTGTTTTTACAACCGATGGACTTCAGCCTGTCAAACTGACTGTTTGTCCAAACACACTCTGCTTACATCAACAGCAGACAACCTTCGTCTGTGGTTTGTTTTGCCTCATGTTTATACAGACTCACGTTATCTGTCAAAATATCTGAAGAGAGCAGAGGGCTAGCCTTGAGAGCTTTTACATATATTAGGGGTGTAACGGTACACGTATCCGTACTGAACCGTTTCAGTACTGGACCTTCGGTTCAGTATGCGCGGTGTACCGAACGAATGCAACGGTATGTTAACCACCAATGGAACGCGCATGCAGAACCTTTTTTTGCGTGCAGAATTGAATTCAAAACTCCCAAGTTCACCCCTTCCCAAAATATAACTTGCGCAAAGGGCCGGATGTTCGTTCAACCCACGCACAAGTTGCACAACACTGAGAGATGACCTGTAATTTAGCATAGCCTCATAGAGTGGCGAAGACACAGATGCACACGCACACACACGCACGCACACGCACACACACACACACACACACACACACACACACACACACCCTCTCTCTCAGTGCATGAGGAGGATTGGTGCTAGATTGAGAAGGGGCCGTCTCTCGGAGATCAAATTAATGATAGTTTGCGGCATATATAACGGACATTCATACACAGCAACGCGCCTCCAAACAAGGTGTGATAAACATGAATTGATATATTTTCCTTTGCATGAAACAGGAAATATGTACCATTAGGGGACCTGCATGACGCTTCTTTCTCTATTCAATAACGTTTTACCCTGAGGGATGGTGGTCGCGGTTGTTGTTGTATTCAGTTCAATGTCTCCTATCCGTCATGCAGCGCATTCAGGACCACACTCACAATCTTACATTTTTTTTATTCATTTGAATATTCAATGACAGCCCTACTTAACAGTTACTGCATCACCCCTGAGTGGAACATGGAAAGCCAAATAAATAAACTTAAACTTTCCCCCACTGTACCGAAAACATGTACCGAACCGTGACTTCAAAACCGAGGTACGTACCGAACCATGGTTTTTGTGTACCGTTACACTTCCTAATATATATATATATTTTAACTTTTATTTATCATGCGAAGATCTGCTGAGCATGTTTGCTCTTGTTCAACAAGGCTGTACACACACACACACACACACACACACACACACACACACACACACACACACACACAGTTACACCTCGGAGCTGCCCAGTCTTCTACTGCCGGCCTCTGAGCACCTCATTTGGCACAGATAAGGGTATTAAGTGCCTTGCTCAAGGGCACTTCCGTGGTTGTCGTTGAGGGATGGTAGAGTGTTTCTCATTCACTATTCCACCAATGATATATCCTCCTGCCACGGTGGAGATTCAAGCCTACATCTCTCTTGGACCACCTCTGGCCAAAACCACTAACACTAGGGATGCACTGATAACCGTTTTTAACATGTCTGTTATGGCCGATAACCGATATTATGATCTGTATAAATAAAACTCATTTCTACGATAATCACATTTTGTACAATGTTGGCCCGCAATCCTGTGATGCGTCATTGTCACATGCAAGTAACTTTACCCAAACAAACTGTGTGGCCAAAAGAAACAAAAAAAAACACACACATACAGCTAGACAGTGAAATAAGCATCGGCCCAGTTTTGCTCATTGGACCAATGCTATCAATAAAAATAATCACTATAACCGATATGGTCACCGATATACCGTTCATGCCTAACTAATACCGTGCGACTCCTCCTCCGCAGCACAAGGTGGAGCGGGCGTGGATCCTCGGCGTGCTGGAGGAAGGTGTTACCGATCGATACTGCTATGAGCTGTGTGACCAACAGGGCATCTTCCAGACCCTGCTAGGCTTCAGCAGCAGCCCCCTCTGTGACGAGCACACGCAGGTACACACCGTGGGAGCCAGACAGATGACGTGGTGGAACCTAGCTCTGTGAGCCTCCAACGGTCCCTGAAGCAAGATGTCTGAAGATGATTTGATTTGATTTGATTTATTTTGAAAAGCAGTAAAAACATATTTACATCAAATCGAGGATGTCACAAGAAAGTCCTGCGACTTATTTCCATTGAGGTCCTCAACTCCTCATACAATTAACAGTTAATACGTTAAAGATACATTCAATACAAAAACATATGACATATACAGTAGATACACAATAACATGTGCTCCCTCTTTTCTATACTAATGACATCTGCTACACTGGCTCTGGTGAAAGAATTGTGCACTTTGCTTACCTGAGTAAAGCATCTCTTTAAGAATATGGGGACCGCGCCATATCTGATCTTATGTACCATGGTCAATCTGGCCATGGTAACCCTGGATTCCACTGGTAGCCAGTTGATCTCTCTAAGTTGGTTCCTACCTAATATGGTCTCTGGGCCCCAACCGTAATATGACCCTGATCAGTCTGTTCTGTGCATTGACCATACGTCATGTTTTTGTTTTATCCACCAGGTTCAGATCGCCAGGGTGTTGCGCCAGGCTGCCCACGTGACCAAAGCTGCCTATAACCTCACCAAGAGCCACGGGCTCCTGATCTGGATACTACAGGTGGTGGAGAGAAGGTGGGCTCAAGTGTGGTAAAAGTGTCCTGCAATGAAATCAATTGTTCTATAAGACATTAGGCATTGAATTGGGAAAGGTTGAGAATGATTGAGGGGGGGGGGGGCAGCCAGCATTTACATGTGGAATATTTCTACAGTGTAGGCCATATATAGAGGGGCCTGAAGCGTTGGTCTGTAAATGCAAATGGCTGTATCTGAAAATAGCCTATCAATGATAATAAATGGAAAGAGTTGTCATCGTCAATAACATTGTTTACCGCACATCCCTACTCAGGCATCTGGACCAGTGTTTGTTCGGTACGGTCGTAGATCTGCTCCATGTGCTGTGGTTCACCAACCTGGGGCAGAAGGAGACTCAGACGGAGGACAAGCCGCACGGCTCCACCAAGTGCCTCCCGCTCCCACTCATCAACGAGTTCCTGTGTGCCGTGTCCAGCGTCATCAGACACCTGAGGTAACCTATCCAGTCTTGGCTCACACTCTGTGTGTGTATATAGAGCTGCTACCAACGATTACTTTATGATTTAATTGGTGCATCTAAATGACATATTTTCACCCCAAAACACAATTGAACATTTCGATTTTTCAGAAATATGTTAAAGGAAAACTCCAACATTTTGGGAAATTAGCTTATTTGGCATCTACCCTGGAGTTAGACAAGAAGATACATACCCTTTTTCTTCTCTGTGCATGCAGTAGGAGTAGGAAGACATGCACCGTTAGCCTAGCTTAGCGTCAGTCACTGGAAGTAGGTTCCTCCATTAGCCTAGTTCCCAACGTCTTCCTACTCCTACTGCATGCACAGAGAAGAAAAAGGTATGTATCTTCTTGTCTAACTTCAGTTTTCCTTTAAAGCGTCCACTTGAACAGGGTCTTGAGCATTTTTTCTTCATTTTTTCTTGTATATCTTCTGAAATCAAAATAGAGAAAAACAGACCGCTCGCCCGATATCAGACAGAGAGGTGCAGGAGCTAATGAATAGCAGACTGAATGAAAAGAGCATCCGCACACTCAAATCTGTGCAAGAATGATATGTATTTGCAAGCTAAGTCAGAGACCTTCTTCAAAGCGATCATGGAGGTTTGAAGAAGGTCTCTGACCCCCGAAAGCTTGGAAATAAATACGATTCTTGCACAGATTTGAGTGTGTGGATGCTCTTCTAATACTCTGAATGAAAATATTCTTCTTCTTTTGTATTTCTGTCAGACTATATGCTTTGGAACATTTAACCGTCACCAATGAGAAATGCTTCAGCAATCGATGCTGTCATTTTGAATCAGTCCTTTTTTGTAATCGATTTTATTTGGATTCAGACAATTAATCTCGACGCCCTTTGTCCATGGATTTACTGAAGTGAAAACACTGAACCCTGTGAGAAGCAGAGATTGTATCGTCAGCGAACACGATGCACAATAGATCTTGTAGCCCGTCCTCAAGGTTTCCTATATTTGCTCTGTCGTCTTCTTCTTCAGGATCGGTGTGAAGGCCGGTCAGCTCAGCCTGTTACTGCAGACCGTGGACTCTGTGCTGCAGCATCGTGGGACGGTTCTCGGTGTGCACAGAGAGGCTGACTGGCTGACGCTCCACCCAGAGGCTCTCTCCTGTGCCCAAGCTCTCACTCTGCTCCAGCACTGGGCCCTACTGTCCCACGACGTAGCCCTCCTCAGCCAGTTACAGACCACGGCTGAGAAGCACCGATTAAAAGACCTGCTCGGTGAGTTCTACGAAATCCTGTGACCATGACTGACGCCTGATGCTTTCCTTGTACATATAGTGGGAGCTTTAGAGTCGCTCCCTACTTCATAATCAAGTGTGTTCCTTGTGGGGAGACGGTGGCTCAGGAGGTAGAGCGGCCGTCTGGTAATCGGAAGGTTACCGGCTCCTCCCTGCAGTCCTTGAGCGAGACACTTGACCCCTAACCTAACTGCTCCCGATGAGCAAGTTGGCACCTTGCACGGTTGCCTCCGCCGTGTTTGAACGTGTGAGTGAATGTGAGGCATAAGTTGGATAAAAACGCTATTTAAACGCAGTCCATTTACCTTGTAGCAGACGTGTAAAGTAAACGTCTGAAAGTAAACGGAGATTTGTTTATCCTCTCTTCAGGGACGGGGAAGGATAAGGCCAGAGGCAAAGGCTCCCAGGGCCGCGTCAGAGCGGAGGAGCTGGGAGACGACGCCGAAGCAGAGGAACAACAGCAGCGTGTGCTGACAGAGTGTAAACCTCTCCTCTGCAACATCTTCACACACTGGAGGCCTGCGGCGCGGGCCCTCGCTCGACCCCGGAGCGGTCAACCCGCCCCACCGAGCGACAAACAGGGCCCTGACGGGTTGGACAGTGACACCGCACACCTGCTCACCAAGTGGTCCTTGAGGTTCGTGGCGGAGGGCCCGTACGATGAAAACAGAATGGCGGACTTCCTGCGGTGGTTCCAAAAGGTTGTGATGCCACACAAAGAAACGGTGGGAGTGGTTTTACTCGACCGCGGCCTGAGAGCCGATCTCCTCAGACTCTACCATCAGGCCTTGGAGTCCCAGGATCAGGGCTGGTCCCGGTCAAGGCTGGAGATCCTTCACCTGTTCACCACCATCATGGTGCATCTCCTAGAGTCCCAAGGCTGTCCCCAAGATGACCTGCATCAGGCGGTGCTAAGCGCTTGCTCGCTAGAAACCGCACATGACCAGTCCAGAAAGGGTAAGAGGCTATATACCATCTATTTGAGCACCTTATTGTTCTATATCTGAGCAGTTATAAATATACAGCGAACGGCAAATATACAGAAAATATACAGACGCTACTGCTGACAGCTTTAGATTCAATATTTTATTGCCAATAATATTTATAAAGTACATTCATTGTAAAGAACATTTAAAGGAACACGCCAACATTTTGGGAAATTAGCTGCATGTTAGCCTAGCACAGCACAATGAATGGAAGCAGACATGACCGGTTAGCCTAGGCATTGTCCAACTAACACCTCTCCCGAAGGCTAACCGGTCATGTCCGCTTTCCATTCATTGTGCTAAGCTAGGCTAACATGCAGCCAGATAGCTTTCTACTGAACGCACAGAGAGGAAACTGGTATCTATCTTCTTGTCTCTCTCTGGAGAAGACGATAAGCTAATTTCCCCAAATGTTGGCGTGTTCCTTTAAATATCCCCTTTATTTTTTTACTGTATTCTGTACTTTCAGACCTCAGTAGTGGCATGTGTTCTTGTTGTCATTGGATGTGTTAAATGTTGTCATTGTGGAGAGTTCCTACAGCATGTCGCCGTCTCCTTCCCAGACGCCGGGTTGTTCCTGTTGTCCCTGTACATCCATGAGACGTGGAGCGGAGCGCCGTCGGCACAGCTGCTCCTCTGTCACGCCAGGCTGGTGAGCGGAGCCGAGCGGCGGGGCCACGAGTCGCCGGATAGCTCGCAGACCCACACAGCCGCCAGGGCCATCTGCAACGACATCGCTTCCTCAGTGCACTGCTCAGAGTCACTGTGAAGAGTTGGATTTGCCATCTGAACATTTTCAGTTCCTTTTTAACCCATTCTCTGCCACGCTTATATCCATCGCTGTTTGATCTCTGCCAGCACTGTAAGTCTATGGAGATGTTCACCTTCTTTGCAGGGCTATAACTTTTTAAATTGTATTGCTAAATTGACATTACTATGGCCCATTCAACATCGATTATCTATCGTTCAGGATGTAGGAACATTTAACTTTTTCATTCACACATTCATACGAAAATACCATCTAGAGTATAAATATGTTTTTAACGTTTTCTGCAGTATTTCCCAGAACGTGAGATATAGGCACAAATGCATATATTAGATCATCAAATGCAGTTTGATACCGATCGACGCTATATTAAAAATGTCAACTGTACATGGTCCTAAACGGTATGACTGATCATGCGCGGGTGAACGGAGGGGGGGGGTCGTTTATAATTCCGTGATAGTCGTTCGATGCTTCATGTAGTATGGGTGATATATTGATCAGAGCAGTTTGTATAGAAAATGATAAACAAAAACGCTGAAACTCACGTCAGTCTCCTCGTACCGTTGGGCGATGAGAGTGGAGCAAACAGATCCCAGTTATGTGGTGGGGATCGAGGCGATCCATTTCCGGTTTGTATATTACTAATACACGCCCAAATCATGTAGATTATTGAGTTATGGCAAAGATCCATATCCACGGTGTGTGTATTGAGTCCCGCGACGATAAACGAGTGGCCGGACGGAATAGGGAGACGCACCGGGATCCGACAAGGCTCCGTGAGTGAAATATGAATACCATGGCGAAAATATGAAATTATTATCAGAATCACGTCGTACTCCGTTATTGGCAGAATTCGCATGAACTTGAAACCCGTTGTACGACGTTATTGGCGGGGAAAGGGTTAACTATGAATCTATAGTTTTTTCTCTCAAGGTGACTGAATTATGAGAAGGGCTCGAGCTCGTCGGTTTCCTGAGGTATTTGATTTTTGTAAACATTTGTAAGATGTTTTGTAATTACAGTATTTGTAAAACCTTGGCTATAAAAGAAAATATCTTGTTTTACAAAGTCAGCGAGTTTGCTTGATTGCTTTTTGTACTTTTACACATTGCTGCATCGTGCATGACGTAACAAGGTACATGTTCACTCAGTCTTCAGCAGAACTGGGTAAAGTGTGGAAGACTACATTGTTTTTGTTTTGTTTCGATGTCCAGAATTGAAGATCTGATTCTATATTGCAATTCTTCGGCATTGCTCCTAGTTCCTTTCCTCTGTTAACCCAGAGCTGGATGTTTCTGATGCTGTTTCTGATGCTGTCCCAGTGTAGAGAAGAATGTTTGGCTGAATGTCAACGTTGAGACTCTGGACTTAAGGACAGAGCTCTTATGGACTTGGCTGACATTATCTCTGTGTTCTCAAATGTGTGCATCCCAAGGGTCTGAGTTAGAGGGGATTTGACAGCCCCGCTATATCAAATCAAGAGCACGAACATCAGCTGCAGAATGAATGTGGGGCATCGGTCACGGCTGACCAGAAGTCACTCGTTCCAATTACCCATCATTTATTATGTGTCAGACTGGCTTATTAAGTGAAATACTGCCTTTAGCCTGCAATTATTTGTCCTGATCAAGACCATGTGTTCAGGATTAGATTAGATTCAAATGTATTGTCATTATACAGCACAAGTACAGTAAAATGAAAAGAGGCATTCTCCCCCCCACAGTCTCCACATCACGTCTTTTCATTACACTTGAGTTTGTATTTTTATCGCCTCGATTTTCATCATTTAAATGTAGTTATTTTCACCCTCACATTCGTAAGAGGTCACAGGTCAAGCAGCAGAGGTCCTTGGATTCCTTGTAGCTGAGGACCTCTGACCTGAGGACCTGTACAAAAGAGAGAAGTAGAAGGGCCTGTATTTTCACATCCATGTTTGATAATATAAATATAAGTATAAATGTAGTTATTGTAGTTATTTCATTCGTTGGATCTAAACAAAGGGATTTTAAAGATGGATGTGCTGCTTACCTCTGCAGGCTTCCGCTGTGAGACATGAAAGTCAAAACGAGGAAAAGGCATCCCACAAAAACAGCCAGACTTATCCAGAATATTATAACAATTAAGTCTGCAAAGGATGATATCTGTGTTAATTAATGTTCTGTTTACAACGATGGGAAAGAAACGTTCTTTCATTAATTGTGATACTTACATTTGTTGTATTTCAGCTTGCTCTGGTCCACAAATGGGGGTTGAATGTAGTCATAATAATATTCATATTGAATAGTCGGCGTGATTCCTAATGTTATCTGGGAGTTGTTCATAGTCTCTCAATCCAAGAATAAAAGTCCCCAGAGATAGGTTACTGCTTTAAGCTTCTTATGGCCCCCAGGCAGCCTTGGAACCTTGACCCGCATATATGTATCTGTTCTACTAGGTAATCGTTCACATCCGTTCTACTGCAACTCGACTCTTCTACTCGTTTCCACCCAGAGAGTTCTGTTTAGTTCCACCCTATCCGTGCAGTTTACAGCTGTGACCATAGGGTGACAAGAGTGGCCTGCTAGAGACAACGGAGGGAGGAGCATAGCTTCTGCTGCCTGAGGGCCAGATGAACGGTGATGGATGGTGTTTATAGAGGCCACCATGAAGGTCGGCGAAGGACCACATAGTGAAGGTCATTAAACTCCTCCATGAAGGTCGGTAAAGCACTACATGGTGAAAGTCATTAAACTCCTCCATGAAGGTCGGTAAAGCACTACATGGTGAAAGTCATTAAACTTACGTTCCTTACATTTATGCATTTAGTTTAATGTAATATACCTCATAATCAAAGTATACGTTTATGCCACAAATAATAGTCTTAATTATATTTGCTATAATAAGTCCATTCTACTACTATACCTGTTCACTGTATGTGTCTGCTTGCGTCATGTGTCAGAAGTGTCCTTAAGCAAGACACTTAACCCCCTCCTGATGAGCAGGTTGGCACCTTGCATGGTTGCCTCCGCCGTCAGTGTGTGAGTGAATGTGGTGAACAGAATTGTAAAGCGCTATATAAAATGCACCATTTACCATTTGCATAGCCCTGTGAATGTGTTTGACTGTTTCTTCCTATAAAAGGGCTATACACCCAATGTAAAGTTTCAGCAGTTTGCAGAGATTGTACCATCTTTCTGCTCCTTGAAACTTGGCTGGAATAAACCTCTATTCTCCCAGAACTCAGGGGCGTTTCTTTGTGTCATCTTTGCCTGAGGACTGCTTTGTCTCCTGGGGTCCGTTTCTCACAACCTTATACTTTAGTTATAATCTCTTTTAAAAATGTATTTCCCAGATTTGTATGGAGTCAGTCTGTCATAAATTGTTCAGAGCCACTGAGCCAGGAGAGCTTGAGAGGCAAGATATGTTCAGCTGAGACTGGGAACAATCAAAGTATGTAGATTATGAGAGAATGACTATGAGAGAATGACGAGGAATTCATCTCCACGCATATTTTGGTACTGCTGCCCAACTGTGGCTCTGTTTTGGAGACGGTTTCACTTGTGGTTGTGGAATTATAGCAGGAATTAGTTAGATATTCTATCCATGAGCCATGATACAATCCCACTCATATGCACAGCCAACATTAGCAATGTTGATTATATTTTAGAAGATCAAGGACGATCCATCCCAAGTTTGTCGACTGCATCTTTGTCATCAAAACTGATGGTTCTCAAAGTGTGGTCCAGGGGTCAGAGGAGGTTCAAGGGGGTCCCCAGCAATGTTGGGAGTAGTTTAATTTCACTAGAAGTTGTCACAACAAAGAGAATGCATAAGAATGACTAATCTGATCATAGGTTCCACTCGCTCCTCTGTTGTCTCCCCACCTACAGTGTACAGTTATGGAAGGGACCTATGTTAAACCCCGCCCTATTTTCTCGATCCTCCAATCACAATTGTTTCATTTCATTTCAAACCTTTATTTAAACTCAAAAGGCAACTGAGGTTTCCCTCATTTACAGTCACGTCGAATGTAAAAAAAGAAAAGAAAAGGCATATAAAATCATAACAATGAGACAATTAAGGATAACAATCAATTAAAACATGTACAACTTGATTGACAATGGTTGGAGATCGATGTTTTAAACTGCAACAGAGGGGAGAATCTCAAGCTTTAAGGACTGTTGGAGTTCATTCCATGAGCTAGAGGCATCATAGCAAAATGCAGATTTACCCTGTTCAGAGCAAACTCAAGGGACCATAGGGACCAGCCAGTCACTAGAACGGGTTCCATAGGTTAGGGTAAACATTAACAAATACCAGTGTTTGTTGCGCCTCTCCATCAGCGAGGACCAACCAACCTTCTCATAAAGGACACCGTGATGAGTGTCGTATCTATCATTAGTGATGAATCTGAGGGCAGAGTGATATACAGAGTCCAATGATTTAAGGGTTGAGGCCGCAGCATGCCTATAAATTACCATTACCATAGTCCAGAAAACTGCTTTGACAACTCACTTCCTACTAATAAGATAAGATATTCCTTTATTGATCCCCTTGGGGAAATTCAGGCAGCATGGGGGGGGGGGGGTACAGGTAGTAAAAACAACACAAGCAGTGTAAACAAATAAGTCAATATAATTACTATAATAAAATATAATAATATTATATAGGAAAGCTGGTTCTGTTTCTGTATAGGAAGCCAATTTCCTGTCGCAATTTGGAGGCAAGGTTGTCCACATGGAATTAAAATGTAAATTTCTCATCGAGCCACACACCAAGATATTTATATCCAGTGACTCTCTCAATGCTAGAATCACTCACTGTAGATATGTGTAAACCACCATATTCAATGTTTCTGGCTCTAGGAAACAGCATACATTTACTTTTACTAGCATTAAGAACCAATTTAAGTTTAATAAGAGCTTCCTGGAGGGTACTAAAGGAAAGTTGTATGTTCTCAATGGCCAATTGTACAGAGTCAGCAATACAATATACAACAGTATCATCTGCATACAGATGGACTTGACAACCATTCAGAGAAGACACAATATCATTTATATAAATAGTGAAGAGGACAATACCTAGAATTGAACCCTGTGGCACAAGTTTAGTTATTGATACAATTTTGATTGGGCATAACCTGACTTCACACACTGACGTCTCCCTGACAGATAATCTTGGAACCAATCACATGCATTTCTATCCAAACCAATAGTAGCTCATCTTTTTAAGAGTAAATGGTGATCGACTGTATCAAAAGTTTTTCACGGATCAATAAAGAGGGCAGCACAGTATTTCTTCTTGTCTGAAGCTGATATTATGTCATTAGTAACTAAGGAGATGGCTGATAATGTGCTATGATTGGCTCAAGTCAAGTAATTTATTTATATAGCACGTTTAAAAGCACAAGAGCCAACCAAAGTGCTGTACAATCAAAGCTTAAAATCAATGTCCTAATATAAAATACACAAATACAAAAATACAAAAAGGCACAGCAGGACAAGACAGTACATTCAGAGAGTAGGACAGTAGGACAACACACGAATAGGGGAACACAAAGTACAGTAGCACAGGGGACAGAGGAGCATAAGAAGAGATACAAGAGGGAGGGGGCAGGATAAAATTACATGGGAGTGTGTGAGTTAGGGTGTGGGAGAATCAGGGTTTATTGAAGGCCAGGCTCTGAACCTGGATTGGTGTGGGTTTAGTACAGAGTGATTTGAGAGAAAGGACTTAAGTTGATTATTCACTAAAGACTCCAAGACTTTCGCTAAGCAGGGTAACTTGGAGATAGGACAGTAGTTATTTAAATAATCTCTAACACCACCTTTATGTAATGGGATCAAATGGGCAGATTTCCAGACACTGGGAAATCTTCCTGTTGAGATAGAAAGATAAAAAAAAAAATGCGCCAATTGCTCAGTAATTAAAGGAGCAGCCAGTTTGAGAAGAATAATTGTCCAAATTATCCTCACCAGTAGAGGTCCTGAGATATATGGATTGGAGAGTGTCTAATACTTCATCATGTGAAAAGGGACTAAAGGAGAATTGAGAGGTGTGATCCACTGTAACGTCTCTGGCTGTGTGATGTCAACTTGTCAGTGTAACGGATATGTGCCGCGATAGTGTGACTACGGCACATAGAAGTGTGTAAAACTCACTCCCCAGAGGCATACAAACTGAGCGCTTAGGAGGGAATTCCCTTCTTGGCGCAACGGTTTGTTATGTCGGCCCCGGTGCAGACGCCCGGGGTTCGACTCCCACTCGAGGCACGGTCGAATTTCGTGGCAGGTGCTAGGTGGCACCTGCGACATCAGCATGAAAATAACCTCCACGGAACTCACACAATCAGTGTCTATATCAACATTAAGATCAACAGGAAGAAGTCTGATATATACTCTATCTCAAACAGGTTCCCAGCAACTGCAAAGTATTAAATGCAAGACCATTTTAGTTTTGGCTAGAAATATCACAATCGTCAACACTAATATGAGCGGGTAGTACATTAGAAGTTAACTGCCTTCCAAAACTGAGCCAGGTTTGTGTAGGAACTTGTAATTCAATCTAAGTAGTAATCTGATTTTTACTTTCTCATAGCTGTGGTACATCTTATACTGAGCTGTTTAAAGCCAGTGTTGTAGATCGCCTGAGCGTCTAGCACATGACCAGGCCTTATTCCTGTCATTAAGCAGAGTTGACAACTCATGCGAGAACCAGGGTGCTATTCTATCTTTAATTCTGAGTCTCTTGAGAGGAGCATGTTTATTGATCAGAGAAATAAGAGTATTTGTGAAGAGGTCAAGGGTCACCTTGGCGGACTCTGCCTTAAAGAGGATGTTGCTATGCATATCATTCATGAAAGCTTGTTCATTTAAACATTTCAAATTCCTTTTCATGACCGTATGTGACCTAGTTTTTTCCATTTTCATACTCCTCACACATGCAGCAGGACAGTGATCACTATTACCTATATCAAAAACACCAGTGGCCACAATTTTGTCAATTCTATTGGAAAATACAAGATCTAATTAGTGTGGATTTTGAGAAGTCTTTCAACTTGGTTCTGTTATCAACAGGGTTAGGTTTAGGTTACCACTGACTTCCTTTAGGTGATCCGAGTTCCTATTTAGCCAGTTCAAGTAAAAAAAATATCCCACCATCAATCTACTTCTGTGTGTGCTGTGGCGTAGATTTAAGTTGCCTCCAGTCAGCTTGGAGCTCGACCCCATTGACTAGTGTGAGGAACAGCATGGGTTTGTGCTGATAACAGACTCAAGTTACATCAATCTCGTGATGAGTAGGGCTAGGGGCCCAACGTTCTGAACTTGTCCTTTAATAAGGTAAACACACTTTTTATTGAATTCTGAAAATACAACAGAATTGGGTGAAAAGAAACGCCCCCCCCCCCCCCCCCCCCCACACGCATGCACGCGCACACACACACTACCCGGGCCAGCAGTAAATGGTAAGTGATAAGAATATCACTGATTTTTTTAACCATTTTCTATTTCTATTTGTACTGCAGAAATGCACCTTTTAATTGGGCCTCTTTGGCTGCATGCATTTCTCCTGTCACTACTCCATCGTAGTAGTAGCCATTCCGGTACATAGGCGGCGGTAATACACTGTTTGTGATCTGCCAAGAAACTCAAAAGAAGCAATAGGGGATATCTGCAGAGCCGCAAGTCCAACGTCTGGGCCCGAAGCCCCGCCCAGACGTTGGGCTTGCGGCTCTGCAGATATACCCTACTCAAAAGAAGAGAAGACACATGGAGGGAGGACGAGCAGTCGAGCACCTTTTTTCTTCTAATCTTCAAAGATAAATAACTCCTCCGTGTTGCGTCGAGTAATAGAACAACATGGAAGCGGACGTAAGGGACGTTTGTGAAAGTGTACTTCTTGCCATGATCGCCTGGTACCGCGCCGGGCAGCTGCGGCGAGACTCGCACCTCCAGACCGGGCGACAGACGCGCCACAAGCTGCTGCGGGCAGAGCGGCGTCTGCGTCTCAAACAGCTCCATGAAGCGTGGAGACACAGGGAGACATGCAACAAACACTTCCGCCTGCAGCGCTACTATAAACATGGACATTGGATGAAAGCAGTAAGTGCCCCTTACGCAAAGACGGCAATATAACGCTATCAACATAGCCTTGGAATAATATAAACAAAGGCGCCTAAATAAAAATGGGGGACCCTGATGTAAACAAGACTAAAGTCTTTCTCAGGTCTGCATCCCCTTAACAATTGTATGTATTGAGCCGTACTGTATTGTACCCATTCTGCAATCTGTTAAATAAAAATGTCAATCAATCAGTCCATAAATAAGGCTAGCTAGCTACCTGAGAAAAGTGACCGCTATCACCCAACATATTGAGTGTATTGAGCAAGTGGATAGGGATAACACAGTTTCTGCTTTTGGATAACTAAACTAGCCACCAGCGGCCAGTCTGCTCTTATTCCATCATTTATTTTCTTTGTTCACAAAATCCGGCCAGAGCTTTAGCTCCGCCTATTTTTATAAACCCATGCATTTAAAACGTTTCAGTGACTCTTTTAATTACATTAATATTGTGCTGTCAGAACAGTATTGTCATTTATATTTAGAATGATCACTTTGGCAAAACAGGAAGAGGCTTTTGTTTTGGGAGAAAGCTGTCTTTACATAGGCTTGCTGCCCTCTAGTGGTCAGAAAACTATTATTGCGTTTGAATGACATTCATAAACGAGCACAAAGTAGCCTTCAGTTTACACATTTTAGTTTCAAAAGGCAAAAGTAAAAAAAGATGAAATCAGAGGTAAAGGTTTCCTGTATCCTGTATTGCAGTTATTTAGCCTATACCTTTTGCTAATGCTTTTTTCTTCATTTGAAATAGATCACTCATCAGTTTTTGAGGGATACAATGCGAAGGAGACCCAAGGTGTGGTTCTACCCCAGGACCAGTGACTGGTGGGAGAGCAGCGCTGCAGAGTTTACAGACCACCAGTGGCTGCAGCATTTCAGAGTGTCAAGAGAGACTTTCTCATATCTCTGCAGAATGCTGAAGCTTCATCTTAAGAGACAGGACACCACGTATCGCCTGTGCATACCCCTGCAAAAGAGAGTGGCTTTAGCGCTCTACAAACTAGCTAACCCTTGTGACTACAAAACCGTGGCAGAACTTTTCGCCGTCGGCGTGGCCTCCGTTTGCCGTTGCGTGCACGAGTTCTGCACGGCGGTTATCCAAGTGCTCAAGCCGGAGCTCGTCGTGGCTCCTAGTCACTCCGACCTCGCCGAGATGGCAGACCATTTCTATCACACGTACGGCATTCCACAGTGCATCGGTGTAATGGACAGTTTTCACGTTCCGATCATCAGACCGCCACACTACCAGTCTGATCAGGCCAACAGAGAGGGATATCTCGCCATCTTCCTACAAGTGGTTGTAGATGGCAGAGGGATGTTCTGGGATTTGAACACGGGCTGTCCAAGGTGGGTGAACGACTCCAGTCGCCCCCCGCCATCGTGGGCGTGTGACGATTTCCCCGGCAGGATGCGAGACATCTGCGGGACCGATGGCGGCCACTTCATTCTCGGCGACCCGGGGTGTCCGTCCCAAAACTGGCTCCTCAAACCATACCCAAACACCGGCTGGCTGACGGCTGAGCAAGAATTGTTTAACAGTCAGATCAGCCAGGCGCACTGTGTGGCCCAGCATGCATGTGACAGGTTGAAGGGGAGGTGGAAGTGTCTCACTAAACGGAATGACTGCAATGTCGAGGTCGTTATGGACATGTTGGAGACGTGCTGCGTCCTTCATAATCTCTGTGAGAAAAACATGGACGCATTCCTCCCAGAATGGATCGGTCACGAGCAACGGCAGCCGGTTAATGGAACACCGCAAATGGACGGTGAGGAGGCTGATTCATGGCTTACTCTGCAGCAGCTTATAGGGGATCATGTTCAATAGTTTCTTTACTGCCACTAAAGGGTCAGGACATGTTTCTTTTTAGTTTTTTTTGCCTCGTGTTTTTGTATGGATTTGGCTGTCTAAAATGTTATTTTGTAGGGGTGGGAATCACCAGAAGCCCGATACAATATGATCACGATACGACAGTATTGCGATTTTGTGATATATTACCCTTTTTTTTATTGCAAATTACGTCCCCAATCATATGGAAGATACAAGTTTTCTGTCTGTTCATCTCACTTCAATAATGTTTATTGCATAAAAAAAAACAATACAATATATTGTCATGCAAAATATCATGATACTATGTTGCATAGATTTTTATAGCTACTCCTAAAACGAGCAGCAAACAACAAGGTCTCAAAACATAATACACACACACACACAACATGCTGTCATGTGGTTACTATGCACTGGGGCGAGTTCCAAGATGACCTATTGGTCATTTTGGTCTGAAGCACAGGAAATGTGCAAGGACGGCTGTTTTCTGTTGTGGACGGTTAAAATGTCGACATGTGGATTAAGACTTTTTTTTTTGTGTGATTGATACATAAGAGTTACATTGTTATAATACACATAACGTTCTGGTTATCAGCACACCAAATTATATTTAGTTATATTATAGTTTTGTTGACGTTATATACGACGAGACCGGCCTGGCCGGAGGAAATGGAGTGAACTTCCAACCCGAACCCAGCCCTGACCCATGGTCCGGTCTCGAGTCCGGCCAGATAACCAAACCTCTATACTACAGAATGATAACCCTTTCACTGCCACACGAAACAGTCTGTAGTGAAATGTTAACCTTCTGTAGTGTGGTAGTGAAAGGGTTAATTCAAGTACAAACTCAGTGTGGTGTACACTAGTGAATCTTTTTTTATTTTTTATTATTAAACTACAAGACATTTTGAGACTTGTTTTTTTCACTTGGAATTTGTAGGGTGCAATGTGTAAATAAACATCAAATTTCATATTAATTTCAGGCTGTAAGGCAATATGTGAACATTTTGAAAAGGGGTGTTGAATTTATTGCTTTGAAGGTCAATTTAGGGCCTAGTAATTCCGTTGTTCTGATTGGGATTCATAGACCTCCCTCTGCTGAATCTGGTGCTATTGATAAATCAGCTGATTTGTTTTCTCAATATAGTAACTCTGACAATCATCCTGGAGTTGTCAAGAGAAATTCTTACGAGCAGGCCTTACATGGGCTTTATAGTGACATTTCAAATACATTTTAAATGTTTGACGTTGATTATTTTATGAATGCTTTCAACAATTTAAATATAGATCTAGTCCTTGGTTCACCACTGAACTGTCATCTTTGTTCAAATAAATTTTTTTAGACCCCATTGGCTTTATTTTAGGCAGTTAAGAAATAAATTCACATTGTCAGTGAGAGCTAAGTGTGGAAGGTCACATTACTCCATTGCATAAGGGAGGAGATAATAGTGATCAACTATCGTCCAATCTCTATTCTCTAAATGGTTCTGCCGGTCTAAAATACTTGAATCATTAGTAAATGATCAACTCAAGACTGTTCATTGACCTGTCAAAAGCTTTTGATACAGTTGATCATCCCTTTACATAGATGAAAACAGCAGTGAACAATAGGAAACAACTCTTAAAAAAAATCAAAGTAGCCTATGGGGAACAGTAAATGGCTGTAACACTAGGGGAAAAACTGATTGGTGTGGTGAGCAATATGATGAATCATCTCATCAGTGAAGAGCGTGTTGAAGTACTGGAAGGGTGTCTTGACAGCATCATGGGTTACACAACTTGAGTCAGGAACCTGGAATTCCTCAATATCTACATGCTTCCAGATTCTCCTGACCTCTTTTTCTTTCTTTTCTGTCATTTTCTTCTTATGAGCCTGGGGGTGACCTTGGGTCAGGGGTGTCATTCGGCTCTTCCATGTTGACTGTTTATAGGGTGCTTTTCCCTTTTTTCTTCTTCTTAGCAGATGTGCTTGTTGAGGGCATCTCCTCATCTATAGATTCAAGGAAAGATCCACAATAACCCCTGCTTGTTTGGGCAGATAATCAGGATCCCATATGTCATTATCATAACTCAGATCAGCCAGTTTTGAGGATCTTCTGGTACAAGGGCCAGAAAACCGAGTGGCCTTGAACCATACAATTATTTTACATCCATCTATTATTTGTAAAATGCAGAAACAGAATTATATATAAATGTCAGAATATGTAAAATCATACATATTCAGTATAATAACACTATAAATGTAACGCATGAACAGAAGTGTTTTATTCCATATAAAAGTCAATTTTAATGAGATTAGCATAACGTCTTCATAATTCTGTTAAGTAATGTGTTGGATGATATAATATGTTGAAGAAACTAAGTTTACCTTTGAAAATCCAGACAAAAATAGTTCACATGTCAGGAGAGATTTTCAGTTTCTAACTTGCTGGTAGCAGACTGAGTGAGAAGGCTTACTGTCAAAAAGCAAAGTGACCTCTAGTGGATTTCTCTAGCATAGCATACCTGAACCGAGCGGTAGAAATGGCTCACTTTTCAATGAGAGATAGTGACTCAAAATGTGCTATTCCAAATGGTCGAGCAGACTATTAAACACTATCAGTGCCGACCTTGTTTACCTTTTTACCCCGTTGAATGCCATCATCCACTTCAATGTTAGCGTCAATGTTAGCGTTAATGTTGGCGGGCTGAAAATATCGATTCTCTTATTTCCTCATCAGCGATCACAGCCACACACAGCATAGGGCAAACGCTTATATCTCCGTGAAAACAGGTCTGATTATCCTAAGACTGGTAAAATAGATTCCTTACCTGAGATCAGATGTTATCCAAAAAGATTATTCCAATTCCTGATCGCCATTCCAAATATCGATCACGCTTATTGATTACAGTGTTGGTACTGTAAATACATAATCGTCGCTGTTCTGAGGGCCGGCGATCACTTGGTCTCTTCAGATGCCTTGACGGAAAAATAAAATGAGCAAACTAACCACTCCCCCTGCATCAATCTGAGCTGATGGGGTGCAGTTACACAGGGAGACGATAGGGGGCGGTATCTTCCCAATTGAGCTCAGAGAGACTCTGCAGCACTAACCCGAGGCTCGATTGATGAAATATGAATTCAAATTGCCAATAAAAAAAAATACGGCAAACAAACAACATTTGTCATCGTCGGCACTCAATGAGGGGTCTGATAAGACGACAATTGTCGTGGCTGGCATCCAAAGTGTTTTAAAGGGTTAAATATTTATTTTTTTATTATCATTCCATTTGGGCTGTTGGGGGTACTTAATGTCTGATTTAATGGCTGTCTTAAGTTAAATAAGACATTAAGCACGCCCAACGCTTTTACCAACGCGTTCGTGTTTCCGGGTTCCCGTTTTGCGCTCTGATTGGCCACTGACCTATGCTATTACGCCCCCCTTTACGCTCTCGCCTGAGACGCGCTGTGAAGCACCAGCGGGGCGAGGCGGTGGTTTCCCCCCGCCTCCGTGCGCCTTGCTGCCGCCGGCTTGTCTCACATGACTCGGTCCAGCTCCAGCAGCAGCGGCCGTCTTCCGCCTGCAGTATCCTCCCTCCAGGCCCCCGAGGCGGCTCGTTCTTATTATTATCCCCCATTGTTCAGGTCGACATGGTCGCACAAACACGTAGGTTTCAATCACTGAGCTGTCTGTCTGTTGTTGTGTGTCTTCGGTTCGGCTACTGTACATGGAGGGCTGGGTTCAAAAAATAGATTTCCCGATTCTGAATCGATCTTCATTTGAATGAGCGATTATCGATTCATAAATCCCTAGATCGATATAATTTAAAAAATCCCCAAATTGAGTAATTTGTGCCATTTCCTTTCCTGGTCATCTCGTGTCCAGATCTCACGCAACGTGTTTGAATCTAAAAACATGGATCAAGTGAAAGCATCACTCAAATCACTGTATCTGGTATATACTCAAGTTTAAAACAAATGGTAAGAATTAACTGCATAATATTTGGTGAGGTAACTTAACGGGGCACTTCACAAAATGCTGTTTTATTTTGTAATTAACACAGGGTTTCAATGTCCCCGATGACATCACTGGTGGCCATATTCAAACTCATTTACTCAATAACTGTCAAACTAAATTAATATGTGCAACACTGTTTAGTTTTTGGATGTGTGTGAGATTATGTGCAAAACAAATCTGCATTGTTTTTTGGTGAAGTGCCATTTAACATAAGTGGCTGCGATCAGTTTCAACTTGAAGTTCCATTTGAACATTAACATAATATTGCATATGAGAAGGTGAACAACTTTGAAACACAAACTTAATTAGTAATTTAGAAAATAGTAATAATTAAAAATAACATGTTGGAAGGAAAATGCATTGTGTTAATTAGTTGTGGAGGAAGGACAAACACACAGACAAAATAAAAGCCTAATAAACACAACTATCTAATATTTTCAGTCTGTCATTTTGGAATTGAGGTTCATTACTGCCAGTTTGCAATAGAATATGATTATTTATTTTTTAAATGAGGAAACAATTAAATACAATCAAAACAGATTAAATCTGTTAACAGTTACACAATGAAGCAGGGAGGTTCTCCTTTTAACAAAATTTCATAACAGAAAATTATCCAAAAATATATACTGTGTATATATATTAGGGCTGTCAGTTAATCGCGTTAATTAGATTAATTAATTACACAGCAAATTATCGCGTTATGGAAATTAACTCAAAAATAATTACAAACAAATATATATATATATTAATATTTTTTATTATTCACCTGTTCAATTGTTCACCTGGTACTTAATCGTTCCCCCAACTGGGGAGCGGGATCTTTTTACCTGACTGACGGAGCTGGTCTGTTTAGGTGAGATCTCCAGCCATATTCTCTATTGTTGTAATGATTTGATTGATCTGGTTAATAAACCTTACTAACTAACCTCCTTCCCAGCCCTTCCCAGAGTCAGTCGCATTTCTCTCCTCTCCCCAGGCTCCGCAAGGCCGTTCCTACCGCCGCCTCTACTGCTCCATGGAGCCCGACGCTGCTATGCTCTGCTTCGTGCCGGTTGCCGGACTATACTCAAATCAAATCAAATCAAATTTATTTATAAGGCCCAACAACACACGTTAATAGGGCCATACAGGTCTTCTTTAAACAAGTCAAGAAGAAAACATAACAATAAGTCAAGAACAGAACAAGGACACCATAAGGTCCAACAAATTTAAAATAAATGCAAATAAATGAAAGAATGCAAGCACTCCCAGACATACCCCACACGAAGGTAAGGAAAAACTCACTAAAACCTAACAATAGGTAAAAATGCTCCACAGGCAGTGTGGAGGAGAGAAACCTTAGAAGGGCCATTCAAGGGGGGATCTCCCTTCTTAGATGTCGGTGATAGTAGTGTTGCAGACTAACAGTTGGTAAGCATGCACTCAAGTGTGTAGTGAAACACAGATGAGTACATGCAATAGCAACTGAACATTTTGAAAGATTTAAAGATAGAGCTGATAGCGATAGCAACTGAACATTTTGAAAGATTGAAGATAGAGCTGATAGCGAATCTATTTGAGGCACAGGGGCGGCGCAGAGAGGGTCGCGTCCTCCCCGTCTTAATCACGGGACATTCAACACTCCGGTCAAATCAACTCTAAATGGATCTAATCAGTGGATTGCATATTTTCGTCAAGAAGCAGAATAAGGCTAACCCTCTTTGCCTCTTGGGACATCATAAATCGGGCTACCAACTTGAAGACGTGGTCATTTTTGGATTATCGAAGCTTTTGGACTGCAATAAGAAGATTTTGGATCTGTTTACCGCGCACAGGACCTACCCAAATGAACTGATTAAGACACTTGGACTAATAATGCATTCAGTCATTTGGACGGAGTTGTTAAAACTCACTCCACTCAAATCAATAGTTATATTTCACTCTATTCAAATCAAATTTAAAGTGACGTGGCTGGGATAAATGTGCCAGTCAGTCAGCCAAAACAAATTCCTGGACCAAGGTCGAACCAGGGAGCTGCTGGAGTCGAAGGCCCTCTGGGAGATAAGAGTGGCAAGCGGCCTCCTCCCCCACCCACAATCCCTACCCAATCCCCCCTCCCGCGTGTACGCCCGGCGCCACTACCACGTGACGGCAGCCGACTAGTACGCGTGCTGGAGGGGGGGGAGCCTAAGACTGTCTCATCACCAAAGCCCCTCCTGCTGGACAATCTTTCCACCCTCCCTCCCACCACCTGGCGCAACGACACCCCAGTGTTGTTGCAGCCGACTATCGCATATGGTGTCTCAGGCATTCTGTAGTCGACATGTGTCAACAAATGTACATGTCTGTTTGAATTTATGTTGTGCCGTTGTTACTGTAAAATGTAATGATTGTGATATGTTGTTGTTAATGAGACGATGAGCTGTATGTGTGTGTCACTGGAATTTCCCCAAGGGGATCAATAAAGGAATATCTTATCTTATCTTAACTGGATCCACTGAGTGAGTAAGCCATTTGACTCAATGCTTATCTAAATGGTATTATCCTACAGTATCTCATTCATTCCATAAGAATGTAGAATACAATACACATTTAGACTTTTTTTTTTTAATATGGTCCATTTGCATGTTCTTGGTATCTGATTCTACGGACATCTATGAATCTCAGGGAATGTATTCCCAGTGTCAGAAATACTGTGGGCTAGATCCACAAAGAATGGATTGCACGGTGCAAGTTGCACCCTTACTTACAATTTATTATGAATTGAAAATGGGGGACCCTGATGTAAACAAGACGAGTCTTTCTCTGGTCTGCATCCCCTTAACAATTGTGTTTATTGAGCCGTACTGTATTGTACCCATTCTGCAATCTGTTAATAACATTTTCATTCAATCAATCAATCTGCGCAGTGATTGATTGAATGAAATTTTTATTTTGAGTAAATTGTAATGAACCAAATGAGAATATCAATAAATTATTTTTGTAATCTTTGACTGTGAATAACACCATGCTCAAATTGACCAGACCTGAAAAATCTAAGCAAATAGATGGAAGATGATTAAACAGAAGCTTTTGTAGATACAGTACTGAATTCTGCCATCCGGACACATGCAATTTGAAATATGATTATAGAATATAGAATATCAGGCATAAAATGGTTATGCGATTAATTACAAATCCTGTAATTAATTAGATTAATTCTTTTAATCGCCTGACAGCACTAATATATATATATATATATATAAAACATTTGCTTCATTTGAGCAAAATTACCACACTGGCAACAATTTGTTCAACATTCACATGTCATTTGGACCTAATTGTCAGATTTGTATTAAAGGGTTTTGAACACTATTTTATTGTACAATCGTTATTTTGTGATAGCAAAGTCAAGAGCAGTCCCCTTCAATACATCTTACTGTGACTCTCCATCACTTCACTTAAGCATAGGTTGGGATATGCAGTTGACTTGTGAAGTGCATTCTAGTCCAGTCCCTGCAGTTTCAAAGTAAATATAAATCACTAAAACAGTTCTATGGGGTCACTTGTCCACAACCTGGACCCAAAGAAAACGCACACGATTCACTTGACATTTTAATGATCAGGTACAAACAAACGACCAATGTTTCGACGAACACTACGTCTTCTTGAGGTCTCCTAAAAAGACAGCGTGCATCGACAATGTTAGTCGTTTGGTTGTACCTGATGTCAAAGTGAATTGTGTATCTTCTTCTCCAGTATCTTCTTTGGGTTGAGTCGTGGAGAAGTGACCCATAGAACTGTTTTAGTATATTGCCCTATTATTTGTTTTTGTATCCTCTTTTTCTCCACCTGATTTTCTGTGCTTTTTCCTCCCATCCCAATTTAGTCGTTATGCCAATTCCCCCCTCCCCTACCTGGTCGTTGTGCGCATGTGCCCCCTACTGGTCAGTCTAGGGAGCCCTGAGGTCTACCACATGCTTCCTCCGACACATGCAGAGACAGCCAGCGGCTCTCTTTTCACCCGACAGCGCGGACTCTCATTGGTGAAGTGTAACGCCTGGGAGGTCACGCTGCCTTCACCACTTCCTGTCTTTTGCTGTGCAGGCACCCAGACCTGACCTGTAGGAGTCGCTGTCCACAACGCCAGATTACCACCCATCAACTTCCCTCCCGCTAACTCAGCCAAACGGGTTAGTATGACGGCTGGCCCAAGCCGGAGGCAATGCTGACACCTGGATTCGAGACCGGAGTCTCTCGCATTGGTGACGAGCACCGACCTCCAAATGTCACGAGGCAGAAGCACAAGGGAGTCCTTCTATTCTGTAAATATGAATCACCCTCCCATCACTGTGCAAAGATACAGAGAGGGGCACTTTAAATTCCTGTCCCGAGAGGAAAGGAAATCACTGAAATTGCTCTGTATTTTGCATACAGCAAAGGCAGGGTGATGAATTACCGTATGTTTTCTTTGGGACTAGACTACCAGTCATACTCCTTGCAGTGCTCCAGTGTTGTGAAGGAGAGTCCACTGTACGTCAAGATAGTGAAGGGACCTGCTTTGCTAGCGAGACAGGCCATATTTAAAAGGTGCTATAGATAACATTCAGCCACTAGATGCACTAGAGCACCAGCATGTAATTTATCCAATCGGGTGCATTCCAAATGGGAAGTAGGAAAGAGATACAGGCATGCAAAATTCATTTGGACCCGTACATTTGTTTTTAGATGTGGACAATACTTTTATTCCACACCTTTTGTAAAAGCTCTGTAGATGTATTCGTTTTTTATGGTTGCATAAACATCTTTATAGCACCTTTACTTTAACTAATAACGGGTCAATCCCAAATAAATGCATTTTGAAATAACTGCTGTAATTTTGCAACCCTGTTGTGCCCTTACAAACTGACAGGCTCCTTTGTGATAAGCTTTGCGATTTGTGCAAAACAAGAGGTAAACAGTTCATTGTCCTTGCTTCTGGCTTCCATCTCCTCACGTCTCAAGCTCTCCTCTCGCTCTCCTTCCTCCCGCCTTAAAGCCAGCTCCTGTTGCATCTCCTCGCGCCTCAGTTGGGCTTCCCTCTCCCACTCTTCTCTCCTCAGCTCTTGCTCCTTCTCCAACCACTGCTTGTGGCATTCAGCCATTGCATTTAAAAACTCCTTCGTAGTGTCGCTATCGGTCCTACGTTTACGAGTATCTGCAAACAAATGACAGCGGTTAAATATTTGACTGTTTTACACATTCCTTTTTTTGTTTTTGCTTATTGAAATTAACTTACTAAAATGACTTACCGGGTCTCATTCTCGGAAGAATCAGATGAGCCCCTCTTCTGACAGCAGGAGTTCCACCACTTTCTAGGGGGTTTGATTTGTCTGGAACATAGCACACAAAACACATTGGCATCTGGTTAAAATCATGAAGGTTTAGGTGCGGCTGGGTAGCGCAGTGGACTAAGCACTCGCCTACCACCGCAGAGACTCTGGGATCGAATCCAGCTGTCAGCGGTACCTCCGGCTTGGTCAGTCGTCCCTACCTAACACAATTGGCAGTGTTAGCAGGTGGGAAGCCGGTGGGGTATGTATGTATCCTGGTCGTTATAAACTGCAACTCCTACTGGTCGGTCTGTTCAGCAGGGAGGGGATCTGGGGGAGATAGCGTGAACCTCTGCACGCGTTACGTTCCCCCAGTGAAACTCCTCGCTGTCAGGTGAAAAGAAGCCGCTGGCGACTCCACATGTATCGGAGGAGGCATGTGGTAGTTCCACACCCTCCCCAGGCCGACAGTGGGGCAATGCGTGCAACGACCAGGAAGGGAATTGGCATAACGACAAACAATTGGGATGGGTGAAAAAATACAGTAAGCCCAAAAATAAATATAATTAAAAAAATATATATTTAAATCATGAAGGTTTCGAGTAATGTTGGTTATCCAGTAGCCCCTTTCGTGACTTTCGAAGTCACGAAAGGGGCTAGTTATCCAGATGCACCCATTTGAAGCTGATCATGAGGAACGTTTGTATTATTTTATATAGTGTTTGGCCTTTATTATTTTTACTGTATTATGAAGCACATTCTCAGGGGGCTCATACAGAACCAAGCATTTCACTGTAATAATAATGTACCTTCTATGTGGCAAATAAAACAAAACTTGAACTTGAATGTAGCCAGCCTTGCTCAGAGAGGGCTTTAGGCCAGTCCCTGAACTCAAAGCACCAGCTGGCCTTCCCCGTGCCATAGGCACGCACTATGCCTTGGCCTTACTGTGGAAATAACGGATGATGCATGGCAGTTAACAGGTGACGATTGGTTAATATACACAGGACCAACAAGATCATGTTTAAAAATAATAATAATAATTATACATAATCCCGGGAATCTACTAGCATTTATTTACTAACCTTCACTCCGGTTTTTATATTATTTTAACATACGATCAAACTATTTTCAGTAGGCCTAACGTACCTGCTGGTTGGGTCAAAGTCCTGATGGATTTGGGTAGATCACAGAGATCCGTCTCCAAAGGTCCGTCTGCTTTCCCGAGGACACCGTCCATCAAATCAAAGAAGGGGAAATTCTTCCTCCCGTCCCTCTTGACCGTCTTGTACAGGTGTCTCATCTTCTTCAGTTTCTCCCGCACCTGGGTGGTTGTGCGTTGGATGCCCAACTTGGCCAACTCGCCCACCATAAATTGAATCACTTCTTCATTACGACAAACACCCTCCATTTGTTGCTGCACGTTGTCGTCGGCCCAGATGCTGAGCA
This sequence comes from Notolepis coatsorum, assembly GCF_963971535.1. Classification (NCBI taxonomy): domain Eukaryota; kingdom Metazoa; phylum Chordata; class Actinopteri; order Aulopiformes; family Paralepididae; genus Notolepis; species Notolepis coatsorum. The sequence continues at coordinate 293,808,137 of NC_140165.1, forward strand.
GGGCTTTTGTTTCCCCCATGGACCAATACTGACGACTGTTACCGGCCATGGTTAGTGACTTGCACTGACTGCCTGGAGTTCAAGCACCGAGAAAGCCCCAGATGCACCCGGAAAATGGTGGCAAGAAGCTATAAGCTAGCTCCAGCTCGATCAGTGGAGACGCCACAGGCACGCACGGGAACGCACTGGCACGCACTAAGGCGCGTTCCGTCGGTCCCCGTTAAATTGTAAAGTCGGAATATTCCGAGTTTACTACCAGGAAGTTGTTGCACTCGAACCCAGCCGACAGGCCGACCCATCCATCTATGGACCGACCAAGTAGTAAATTCTCGAAGACACTCTGACGTCACGAGACCGCCGCCATTTTGGTATTGGGGAAACAAACGGATGTCTACCATCAAATGTATGCGTTGAGCTCCGTTTTTATTACATATTTTATCACATTCTTGTTCATTTCATAAGCTTTTCATATCATTTGTTTTGATATGAAACATGGCAACATGGTATTTCACTGGCACATGGCAACATGGCATTTCACTATTTCGAAAGCCTTTCTGGTGATTCTAAGTGCATGTTCCCCCCCATAGACATGCACGTAGACAGAAAGTTAAAAAGACAGGAAGTTGACTTCGAGACTACCAGTACGACTTTGATTGATTGATTGATTGATTGATTGATTGATTGAAAAGTTTATTAACAGATTGCAGAATGGGTACAGTACAGTACAGCTCAATACATACAATTGTTAAGAGGATGCAGACCTGAGAAAGACTTTCGTCTTGTTTCCATCAGGGTCCCCCATTTTCAATTCATCATATATGACACACACGACATACAGATAGACAGTACTGCTACATCTATACATTTATGACATACCAGATTTGCAAATACAGTACTGTTTGTGATAGTAAAAAAATCCAGAAAAAGAGTGTATATACATTTGACATAGAAACTGTGCATTGGAGGAGGTTGGGTAGGTGGGGTGGGGCTGTACATTGGAGGTGGGGGGGGGGGGGGGGGGGTGGGTAGGGGGGGACACACACTGTACATTGGAATACTGACATACATTTGACATAGAAACTGTACATTGGAGGAGGTTGGGTAGGTGGGGTGGGGTTGGGTGGGGCTGTACATTGGAGGTGGGGGGTGTGGGGGGTGGGTAGGGGGGGGGGGGGGCACTGTACATTGGAATACTGACAAAGCCATGCTTGGTCTTTATTGTACAACTGGGTTAGGACATTTGTAGGGGCCAGTTTCTGCCAGTGGTGAATGAATGAATGAAAACTTTATTTAACAGATTGCAGAATGGGTACAATACAGTACGGCTCAATACACACAATTGTTAAGGGGATGCAGACCTGAGAAAGACGTTTGTCTTGTTTCCATCAGGGTCCCCCATTTTCAATTCATATGGACATTTATGACATACACAACATACATGACATTTATGGCATAGGGACATATAGGTATTTAGTACTGATACATTTGTGACATAAACGGTATTCAAATATACAGTACTGTTACCCCTAGATCCTGACAGAGTATATACATATGATGGGGAGGGGACTGTACATTAGGAGGGGGTGGGTGGGTGGGAGAGAAATATACATACAGCGGGGAGGGAATATATACCTGCTGTGGGGAGGAGACTGTCTATTAGGAGGTGGTGGGTGTTTTGGGCATTTACGGTGGCCAGTTTCGAATTGCAGCCTCCCGTAGGTGCTCTTTAAGAGCGGTTTTGAATGTGGGTAGGGATTCACATTCCTTTACAGCTTTGGGTAGGGCGTTCCACATTGATGTGGCATAATTGCGAAACGTGTTTAGTCCCTTGTTTGAGCCGAATCTGGGTTTAACATGATTTGTTGAGCTTCCTCTGGTGTAGTGGTTGTGGTATTCACTGACCTTGTATTTTGACATGTACATGGGTACCTTAGTCGTATAGTGTATCTTGTAGACCAGGCCCATTGCAAGTTGCTGTACTCTGTCGTCTACTCTAAGCCATCCTAGGTTGTCAAAGTGGGCAGGGGTGAGGTGGGTTCTGGGGGTAAGGTCAAGTAGTAGTCTGACCAGTTTGTTTTGTGATGTAAACTCGGGGAGGTTCCACGATACCCGAGTTTACAAGTTGTGACGTATCATCACTGTGACATTTCATCTTTTGTGGTGCAAACCGCTCTGGTGCAAACATACTTTATTATATAAACATGGAGTATCATGATACATCGTCAGAAATATGATGTTGAGATGCCGGGATTCCTTCAAATCTCCCAAAACCACCTGCATCAATGCAGGGGATGCAGCATGCAGCCTGACCAATTTGCTGCTCAAATGCTGCTCCAATTTAGTTTAATGATATATCACGTCCTTAATTTCCTTCGCGATGTCCAGAATGGCTTTTTACCTCGATTGTTCATCTGAGTGGTAGGCAACGAGTCTCCAGAATAGCCTTTGAGCTTGATTGTTAAGATAAGATAAGATAAGATATTCCTTTATTGATCCCCTTGGGGAAATTCAGGCATCATAGCAGCATGGGGGGGGGGGGGGGGGGAGTGGGGGGGGGGGGGGTACAGGTAGTAAACAACACAGTGTACAGGTAGTAAAAACAACACAGGCAGTGTAAACAATTTGGTCAATATGGTCAATATAATTTACTATCTGACTAGCTGAAGAAATATTCACATTATTCACAGTGTCACATAAGGTGCAGTATGCGTGAGGTAGTGTTATAATTTACTATCTACTGAGTATACATTATTCACAGTATCACGGTATCCACTGAAATATACATTATTCACAGTATCACAGTGTCCACATAAGGTGCAGTAAGCCTATGGTAGTGTAGGTTGTCCTCCTTGGGTTCCTATAAGTCCCAGGTCAATGTCTGGTAGCAGTCGCTGTCGCTGCCCCCTGTTGTGGAGCCTGGAGGCTGCTAGTCGCTGCCCACTGTTGTGGAGCCTGATGGCCGCTGGTATGAAGGACTGTCCGAGGCGGTTAGTTGAGTGTCGTGGGGGAATGAGTCTGTGGCTGAACGAGCTTCTCATCTTGACTAGCTCGTCGTAGAGGGGGTGGTAGGGGTTCTCCATGATGGCAGCCAGCTTCCTTATCATCCCCCTCTCTGCCATCACCTCAAGTCTAGGTAGCTCGACTCCCACCACGGAGCTAGCCTTCCTCACCAGCTTGTTGAGCTTGTTGGTGTCCCTTGAGTTGATGTAGCCTCCCCAGCATGCCACAGCATAGAAGAGGATGCTGGCCACAACAGACTGGTAAAAAGACTGCAGCAGTCTGTTGCACACATCGTCAGAGTGGTAGATCGCAATGCTCTCCAGCATGGCCTTTGAGCTCGATTGTTCCTTAGATTGATAGACAGCGAGCTTCTTATACAGTTCCACCTGGTTGGTTTCGATCCTGGCCATATCCACAGCCAAAGGATCTACTTTTCTCCGAATTAGGCTAAGGCTAATGGTCCTAATTTTACGATTACCACAACCACACAACACCAGAGGGAGCTCCACAAATCATGTTAAACCCAGATTCGGCTCAAACAAGGGACTAAACACGTTTCGCAATTATGCCACATCAATGTGGAACACCCTACCTAAAGCTGTAAAGGAATGTGAATCACTACCCACTTTCAAAACCACTCTCAAAGAGTGGCAATTTGAAACTGGCCCCTGTAAATGTCCTAACCCAACCCCCTCCTGAAATGGGGGACTCTGATGTAAACAAGACGAAAGTCTTTCTCTGGTCTGCATCCCCTTAACAATTGTGTGTATTGAGCTGTACTGTATTGTACCCATTCTGCAATCTGTTAATAAAGTTTTCAATCAATCAATTCAATCAATCAATCTCCAATGTACAGTAAATGTCCTAACCCAGTAATACACAAGACCCTCTTCTTGGGACCAAGTAAGGTTTCGCGGATAATCCAATGTACAGTTACCCCACCCGACCCCGCCTACCCAACCCCCCACCTCACCCACCAAACCACCTCCAATGTACAGTCCCCCCCCCCCCACCCCACCTACGCCAACCAACCACCTCCAATGTACAGCCCCCCCCCCCCCCCCCCACCCCACCCACCCAACCTCCTCCAATGTACAGTTTCTTCCCCCTCAAATGTATATACTCTCTTTTTTAGACCATTTTTGTATCACATTTGTGTCATTTTTGTATTTGTAGATCTGGTATGTCATAAATGTCTAGATGTAACAACAGTACTGTCTATCTGTATGTCATGTATCTGTCATATATGTTATGATGAATTGAAAATGGGGGACCCTGATGTAAACAAGACGAAAGTATTTATCTGGTCTGCATCCCCTTAACAATTGTGTGTATTGAGCCGTACTGTATTGTACCCATTCTGCAATATGTCTGTTTCAATCAATCAATCAATCAATCAATCAATCAATCAATAAAAATTGAACTAGTATTTAACCGTATTTACCACATGTTACATCATCCAATTTGACGAGGATCGTCGAACGCACCATTCTGTGAGGTCAGACGGTGACGTCAGCAGCGCGGGGAGGAACCAGTTGCTGAACAGCGAGAAGAACAGACAGATCGCCACACAGCAGGACCTCTCAGCTGCTTACGTTATTTACTAAAGTAACGTGTTATTTTTCTAGAAATATATTTGTTGTCGCTAAGCTGTATCTTGGCGGCGCCGACCTATGTTGTAATAACAACAATATAGACATTTGTGGCTCGGCTTTTTTTTAGCATCACACAACAAGTATGGATGCGGTCAACGCGTTCAACATGGAGGTAAGCTAATGCTAAGTAGGTTAGCTAGCTGTTTTAGCTAGGTCGTAAACGGTTAGGAATAATGCTAACTTCAGTTTAACATAACAGTTAACGGAACAAACGGTTTGTGGATGCGTTTTTATTGTAGTGTGATGTCAACTCATTGGGTGCAATATGCAACGAAATCGGCACTAGTAGTCGGTATTTAAAACGATGAAGTAACATGGCTTGCACCGCAAATGTGGTTAAATGTCATTTGTTAGCCAATGTCACCCTATTCGTTTTGAACACAAGGCCTTTATGTTGACGGCGTGTTATTGCTATGTGGATTGATGTAAACCTTTTATTCTAAAAGTTTCAATTTATTCATAATGTATATGTTGATTATTTCTAGCACGTGATGTGGTATTCAGGGACCAGTTGTATTATGGCTGGTGTTTATTTAGCTGCACTGTGCAATATATGCAGAGCATTGGCTATAGCTCTACGTTATAGACATTGCAAGACACTGGATATTTCGGCTTGCATCCAATTATTATTCCCATTGTTTATATCAGTGATTAAACATTGATTCAACATTTAAACTAGATCAACAGTTGTCGTCAGAAAAATGTGATGCTGATTCCTAAAGAAAAAAAATCAAACCACCTGCACCTGTATTGAGCTGTACTGTATTGTACCCATTCTGCAATGTGTTAATACAATTTCCATCAATCAAGAAGGAAAGGTTGAATTGATTGATAAACTTTATTAACCTATTGCAGAATGGGTACAATACAGTATGGCTCAATACAAACGACTGCTAAGAGGATCCAGACCAGAAAAAGTCGTCTTGTTTACATCAGGGTCCTCCATAATAATCTGATTGAATCGTCTACCTTGGATCTGATTGGTTCTTCTGACTGGCCCAACGCACTCGAACGCCATCACCTGTCTATATATTGATTCAGCCACGTGATAGATTTCCGATGTCATGAGTTGATTGGGACCTTCCGAACTCACGATAAGGCACCTTTTGACATGAGTCAGATCTGCACATGATTGGCCCCCGCCTTACTAGCCCCTTTCGTAACTGATGCATGCCAACAAGGTTTGGCCGAGTGAATCCACAGTCCCTTGCTCAATAGGAAACCAACCTAGATTTACCCTGAAGAACTTGGCCGACGTGAACCGTTCGTTATACAAGTATCGCAGAAAATGTCAAAGGTACTCACAGTTGCACAAGGGTTGTCGACAGAACGGCAATGGTTTGAAAGCTCGGCGTTGCTAATAAACATTTTAAATAATTTTTATAAACTGGTCAACACTGCTTAAAACGGCTTTAGCTGCCTGATGTGCCTACGCTGTGATCACAGCCCATGCGCATCAGGCACCCAATTCTGGAAATAAAGCTGTGTTGACCAGTTCATAAAAATGATTTAAAATGTTTATTAGCAACGCCGAGCTTTCAAACCATTGCGATTCTCTGTCCAGGACCAAGACCCTTGTGCAACTGCGAGTACCTTTGACATTTCTCTGCGATACTTGTATAATGAACGGATCGCGTCGGACCAGTTCTTCAGGGTAAGTCTAGGTTGGTTTCCTATTGAGGAGCAAGGGACTGGATTCACTCGGCCAAACCTTGTTGGCGTGCATCACAGTCACGAAAGGGGCTACCGCCTTACTAAACCACATTACACAATGGTTGGAAATGCTGTCCAACTTGCTCTGTAGACCTGACTGCATGGGCCTCGGACCTCACAGGACCAGAACCTCATGAATCATGGGAAACGACTTGTTATAGTTAAAAATAATCAACGTTATTTGTATAGCACCTTTCATACAAGAATTGCAGCTCAAAAGTGCTTCACAGCAGTAAACCAAGACATAGGCATACAATGAGCAAAAAATTGGCAGATCAAGAACAATGCATGAAATGGACACCAGCAAAATAGACTACTAAAATAAGGCATCGAACATCTGTCATATTATGATCTAACATCTTAATAGGTCTCTCTTTGTTTACGGTTTGATTGTCACTGATGCACATAAAATAGACATGAAATTGGCAGATACACATTATCAACCCATTGTTTTTTTTATGTCTAGTACTGTCGGAGCCATGGTCTTTCTCATTTCTCATGAGCCATGGTCTTTCTCATTTCTCATGAGCCATGGTCTTTCTCATTTCTCATGAGTCTATTGGCTCAGAAAAGCCTTATGTCGCCGCCGGCAAGGAAATGAAGAGACCCCTCTTCCGCCCCCACACTAACCAAGCTCCTGACCGATGGACTGTCACTAGATTCTTCTGTGTGTTTATGTTGTGCTATGTTGTGCCATGTTGTGCTGTATTTATGTATTTATTGTGTCATGTTGTACTGTATTATGTATCCACCCTGGCCTGTACCGAACAAGAATACCACCAACCTGGTTGCGTGGCAATAAAGGAAACTTGAACTTGATCTGTTTCTTCTTATTTTTTCTTAGTTATTCCAATATATGTTACACTTCATTAACTGTCAGGCAGACACCAAATGATTTAGAGTAGCTGACATTCATAATTGAATGCCTTATATCACGATGCTGCCTTAATAAACACAATGTCTATATCAAAATAAATGTATATCAAAAACCTGAAGGTCTTGGTAGGCTACTCAATGCCCTGCATACAGATCTTAATATTATTTTATATGAATACATTTTAATTAAAAAGTAAAGATGAAGACAGACAGTTGATTCAGTAGTCGGGTGAAACAATTCTGCATCATGTCGTACACATCCTGTCTAATAAACGTGACGTCTGCCGCTGCTGGTGTAGTCAACTCTCCAGCTGTCCCGCTTGAGGCTTGCTTGCCTGGCTGCATCGGCTAGGCCTAAAAGAAAAAATTGTTTGTTTCCGGTTGCCGACCGACCCTGCCGATTTAGGTGCAACCCAATTTATTTTATGATTAAAAAATGTTAGTCAAACCTTTAGTATTATGGATATTAAACATCCTGGCAGAGTACATGCATCCATGTTGTTGTGAACATTTTAATTAAATAAAGAAATTCCCTATCCATAGTCGCTGTGGGAAAGAATAAAATAAAAAATTAAATAAAATAAATTCCCTACCTACCTACTTAACTGCCTTAACTGACAACCAACAGGAAACAAACTATTTTCTTTTATGCCCTACTCTTGTCTACTTTTGAGGCAGAGCCTACAGCCTATAGATTAGAAGAAGAAATGAGACATTATGGGAAAAGAACATAACCACCATAAAGTCTACAGCGCTACTTCAGAGGCGAGTGAGAATAAATTGATCCTTGTGTGTTAAATTCATAACCTCACCCATCTAGAGACCTAAGCAGGTTGCATCTATGTTGCAAGGTGCTTTCAATCTCTGGACCTAAGATTTCTCTATGGATTTATTCCTGACTGTATATATTGTCAGGGACTGGCATATACAGGAGGATCTACCGGCTAGTGCCTTGTAGTTTCATAACCTGAGCCTAGATTCCCCTTAAAGTAAATATTTGGGTGACGTTGCTTTCTTGAAGATTAGTTTGGTTAGCATCCTGCAATGCTGAGGATTATTTGTGATAATATTGCTGGCCAGTAAATTATTGTTGTCCAATCTTGCTGCTCATCAAAGGAAAATGTTTTTTAAGCAACGTTAATTGACAATTACAATTTCTCTCTCTTCAACAGTTATTCTCCATGATTGACATAAAGCCTCCAATATCCAGAGCAAAGATGATGTCTGTAACAAAGGCTGCCATAAAAGCTATAAAGGTAAAATAAAGACTTATTAATTGATTGATTTGAAGATTTATCCGTCAGAAGTTACATTAGGTAATTGTAGTTAATTTGAGGGATGGGCATCGGCAAGGATGTTTTGATCCTAAGGCTAAGTTCAGCATGCGGGCAAAAGTGTTCCACTTTCATATGTGGTCCTGAATCATACAAGTCTGTTTTTTTGCAATGTGACCTCAGCCTAAACAGTCTTATCAGAATTCACCTTTTAAGTCACTAGATCAGCGGTTCTCAAACTACGGATCGCGACCCAAATTGGGGTTGCGGGTAGGTTACAGTGGATTGGCAAAGAAATACTCGGATTGAGTTTTCCACCCGGAAGCTGTGTGTATTTAGTTACCATGTCTCGCCCCTTCATCAACGGAGGCCGACACACAGTATTCCAATACACATCTCACTACATCCTGCGCATGTATAATCGCAGGAGGGGGCCGGGGGTCTGGACTTTTGTGTGTAACCTGGACGCGTGAATACTTTCGGCAACCAACATGCCCTTCTGCGTTGCTCTGATTGGCCAGCGCTCTCCTGTGTGAATACCAGCGCTCTACGCTCGTTTACCCCCTACGCCGCGCATGAGGCTCCCCCTAGGTGCTTGTTTACACGCTACGCCGCGCATGCGCATGAGGCTCCCCCAGGTTAATACACAACGCGATAATCCCCCTGGTTAATAATAATAAATGGGCATCACAGAACACGCCATATTAGCAACGCTGGTTAATAATAATAAGCGGACACAAAATGATCTAACTCCTACTGATATTTAGGTGTCTGGATTGATGATGAATTCCCTTTTAATGTTCATCTTAATAATAATCTGGTTAAAAAGCTGCGGACGAAACTTGCTAGAACCTGCTTTCCCATGTTTAGTAGAAAAACAGTTGTTGTAACTATATTAACTCTGGATTATGATGACATGATATGTAGACATGTTACTTGGATGCTATATCTCACTCTGCTCTTAGATGTATTGGTGATAACTACACTACATATCTCACTCTGCTCTTAGATGTATTGGTGATAACTACAGTATATATATCACTCTACTCTTAGTGGTGATACCTACAGTACATATCTCACTCTGCTCTTAGATGTATTACTGGTGATAGCTACAGTACCCATCATTGTACTGGCCCTCTCACTCTGTGAGGCGAGATCAACATTGGTATATATTTATTTACAAAGTGCTCTAACACAAATGACCAAATACTCCAGTATTAGACCTCAATGTAGGGGTTTATCAAACCTCAAGTCAAGTCAAACCTGCTCTCAGGACTCGATTACACTACATGTTCCTCAACGTAGGAGCTTATCAAACCCACTCTCAGGACTGTATTATACTACATGTTCCTCTTGTCAATTCCGAATCCGGAGACTGCTTTTCGATTTTGTGCTCTGGACTCTTAAGGAATACCCTTCGATGCACTTTAAATATTGATTCCCTGATAGCATTGGGACATTTAAAAAATATGCTTATGATGCATAATGTTTTTGAATGTAATTGTTTTAACTAGGAATTGTTTGCAATATAGAGTAGTGACGAATGCATAATTTACACTTGTGCCAATTGCGTGCGTTTGTCTAAGTATTATTATTCTAAGTATTGCTATTATTATTATCTACCGCCGCTGCGGCAAAACCTATTAAAACCTGCTGCGGCAAAACCTATTAAAACCTGCACAGCTTGTGGCTGTGTGGCGAAAACCTGCTTGGCGTGTGAGTGCCGTCAAAAAGAAAATGCGCATGCGCGCGTTACCGGCGTAGGGGGAAAACGAGCGTAGAGGGCTGGCCGATCGCTGGCCAATCAGAGCAACGCGGAAGGGCATGTTGGTTGCCGAAAGTATTCACGCAACCTGGACTCGCAATGGATAGGTTTGTTGTCGGAGGCGGTGCCGGTTGGTCGCAATGAAATGGGCTCTGCGCATAACCAGCTCTGGTTATCTCGAGGCAGAGTATTAAATCGCCTTTTTTAACTCTGAGAAGAAGCGCAGATTTTCCTTGCGGACAAAAACAACCCATTGCCAGAGAAATGTGCTGATAATGAGCTGGATTTGATTTGATTTGAAGCGCATCATCTGTAGCCACTAGAAGGGCTCATTGAACAATTTTGGAGAGAGCGTGGACAATTTGGACAACTGGATCAAAGATCTGTTAATTACGCATGACGCAGCAGGCCTCACACTGTGAGCAGGAAGTAGTGTTGTCACTAGGGGTGGGACGGTACGCATCCGAATCGTGTACCGTACGGTATGACCCCCACGGTTCGGGGCGTCTGTGTATCGTACGGTTCAGATGACGCGCAAATAAAAAAAAAATCATTTGGCGGAGCCGGGAGAGGTGATCACTGGCTGCAGGCGGCAGCAGCAGCAGCAGCAGCACTGCAGCCAGGTGCTAGTCAGTTTGTGTAAAAATGGCAAGCACAATATAAATCAATCTTCATTACGACTTTAAAAACATAGCCATTAACATTACATAGGCCTACACACATCTTGCCATAGCGTTAGCAGTTTGTACAACACAACGCACGTTTTAACTATGGTAGCACTAGCCCCAGCTAATGTTACCGTAGCTACTAGCTAGCAGAGGAGGAAATGAGAGTCTGAGAGGCGGGGTGTTTAAAGACAATGATAGGCGTTTATTCAACATCCAAGAAGGCTAACATACAACTGTGTTTTACTAACTCCAACCGGGACTATTGCTGCTTTCGTGCTGCTTGTTGATGTTATGAACTCCTCCTAAGCTGAAGGTCCCACACGCTAAAATGTCCGTGGGCGTGGGGACCCGCCAACCCATAGATAGTTCCAACTCACCGAATTACGTAATCCACCACAGTTGCACTCAATATTTAAATAATGTTAGTCTAAATAAATGTAGACAGATAATGTACGTATTTTAAAAATAGAATGAACAGAGCAGTGTTGTTTTTAAACAGTACAGTGTGTGTGTGTTAGTTTGATGTATGCTGCCAGTTAATACTTTGACAAATGTAGCCTATATTTTTCAGTCAGTTCGGTCTTTGTGTGCCAAACATTATTTTACACTGTAACACTGTAAACCTTTTTAATTTTTTTTAATAAATGAAGCATGTTTAGATTTGAGTGTTAAATATTTTTTTAATACAAATTAACGTATATCAAACCGAACCGAAAACCGTGACCCCAAAACCGTGATACGAACCGAACCGTCCATTTTGTGAACCGTCCCACCCCTAGTTGTCACGATACTGGAATTTCGAACTTCGATACGATACCTTGAAAGGTATCAATATTCGATACCATTTTTGATACCACGGGGGAAAGGTTCAATCTTAACACTTTCAGCGCCCACCAGGGGGTGCCCCAGAACCCCCTTGAGTGCCCATCATCCACTTCAATGTTGGCGTTAATATCGCCTAATCTATGTTTTAAATTATGGCTATGTGTCTAATCTGCCCGTCGCTTATCAATGACTCATTTTCCAGTCAACATTGTCGAAGCGGATTGTTTTTTTATCGCTTCATTTCCGTTTTATAGCATTTTGAAAAGCCCTCGTTTTCAAGGAAAATAAAAAGATTATGTGATAAACGCCCTGTACTGGAATATTCTAGAACGTTGTCATTTTTCGGCCTATTTATGAATCGTTTTCAAATAAACGCTAGATTATCGATAGTATATACGTATGCACGCTATATAGGCGAGCTGAAAATCGATTCTCTTAGTTCCTGCTCGCTCGCACAGCCACACAGCCACACACACACATAGGGGAAAAGCTTATATCTCCGTGAAAACAGGTCTGATTATCCTAAGACTGGTAAAATAGATTCCTTACCTGAGATCAGATGGTATCCAAAAAGATTATTCCAATTCCTGATCGCCATTCCAAAAATCGATCCTTTTATTGATCCAATGCTACATACTGTAAACACATATTCCATGCTGTTCTGATGCTCCACAATGAATCCGATCGGCTCGGGGTACGTAAAATGTGGATTCCAGACTTTTTTTTCTCATCCATTTTCATTGAGTCCATTCCAAAAGGGTGCATTACCATCTGGGAGACGATAGGGGGCGCTTTTTTCACATCTGAGCTCCTGATGGGGTTGGTTTTCCAACAGTAAACTCGGTTGATGAAATATGAATTCAGATTGCGAATAAAAAAATAAAACTATAATTGTCGTGCTGGGCATTAAAAAAAATCTTTTTAATACATTTTGCTTTTGTTGCTGGTTGATTCTCCTCAGCTTCTCTCTGGTACTATAAGAGAAGATTAATATAACGTTTTTAAAACCCTTTGTTTATCTTTAGATCACACATTTAAAAATAACTGTTCATCTCACTTCAATCAGTTCAATAATCTTTATTGCAGAACATGGTATTTTCTCAAGCAGACGGATGTAAACACTGTAATCTGTGTTGCATGTACCTGACAAACTGAACTGTTTGTATTACAGTTAGAGTTGTTCCGATACCAGTATCGGAAAAGCCGCCGATACTGCCTAAAATGCCTAAAATGCTGGTATCGGTATCGGCCGATGCTGCTCTAATGCTGCGCTCCGATACCATATGACGTAATTTATCAACAACACTGCGGTCTGTTGAGTGAGCATTGTAAAACAAACGTGTGCTTAATCGACCGTGAATTAAAGTGTCAATGCCATTTGTCATTTTAACAGCAGATACTTTCTTAAATGTCATCGTCCCGACAGAGCGGTGTTGACGGGGAGCTCATGGGTTCGCTTGGTGGCTGGTGTTATTAGCATTGAACAGCTAACCGAAAGCTAGCTTTAACGTTACCTTGGCTAAAGTTGGGGCTATTCATAATCCAGCAATAATGGCTGCAGACCTGCAAGCAAAGTACAGCAAGTTGGCAAAGGAGTATTCGTTAAATCACAATGTCACGAGTAACGTTGCAGTCTTTCCATATACCGGTAGCTCATGCTAGCTAACCTAGCTCACGTTGACGTCGTCATTGAGACCACCTCGCGTACACAATTAATGACATGTTGCGGACAGCCATATCGGTGACAATGTTTAGCTTTTAGTGCCAAATGATAAGAGTCTGAGGCGGAGTCTCAAAAGAGAATGTTGAATATTTATTGTGCAAAAATCACAACAGATCCTCTGCTACTGAAACGGAGCCTTGTAGACTGAGTAGGGTATATCTGCAGAGCCACTGGGTAGCGAGTGCAGCAATGTATAATGTCCGTGTGGATCATTGGAGTAGGGTATATCTGCAGTGCTGCAGCCCCATACTCATTGATTAATGATACTAATACAAATCTATACAATCACCTGTTGTTGAATAAATACCATTACTTTCTAGTTATTACAAAAAAAACAGTATATATAAAACGGTATGTTTAAAAAAAATTAAATAAAAGTATAATTTATATAAAATCGTTTTTTTAATGTATGCACTGGTATCGGATAAGGATCGGTATCGGCCGATACCCAAAGCTTAGGTATCGGAATCGGATCGGAAAGGAAAAAATGGTATCGGAACATCTCTAATTACAGTCATATTCCGACTTAACTGAATGCACATGTGTGTGTGGACTACTGTACTATTACAGGTATTGAAATTAACAATGCAACTTCCCTTTTTTATCAATAATTAAATATCGATATTTCGGGAAATTAATATTTAAACCGTTTTAAATATTCAGAATCGATATGCATTGATTTTTTGATATTTTTGACAACACTAGCAGGAAGTGCTCAATGATCTTTTGTGTGCCAAGCTACTGAAAGTCAAGTTCACTGGACAGGCCCTCGCAAAGTTCTGGATATCAGTCCGGAACGAGTACCCAGTGTTGTGTAATGCTGCGCTGAGAAAGCGTGTCCCCTTCGCATCAACATACCTCTCTCTGTGAGGCCAGATTTTCAGAGTAGAAGCGGATCTTCACCAAAGTGCATGTGAGCGCAAAGCGCATGTTCTGGCAACACATTTAGGCTAAATATGCCTCGTTTTATAAATGTGTATACAGAAACAATTCCGTTGCTTTTGTTGATAATATTCATTAATTTCATTGATAACATGCTGTAATTTCATTTCTTAATAAATATGCATGATCAAGTTCAACAACGTGTGCTTTTATTTAGATATTCCTTATTTCCACGTTAAAATTGCGCGATACATTAAGTGTGGGGTCGCCAAAAACAATCTTAAATAAAATGGGGTTGTGGTATAAAAAAGTTTGAGAACCCCTGCTCTAGATTGATATTAATCATAATTCTGCGCTGGCAGGAGTCACTCAGTGAATACAAACATGAAAGACTGCTGTGATGGAGGTGGTTAGTAGAGGGCTAGTGAGGTGTTTAGTGTACTGTTTACCTTACATTAGTATTTTGGGTGATACTTCTTCAAAGCAAAACTTGAGGGGACATATAATAACTGTTTGAAAGCATATTGAAAGAAGAAATGGCTCTCTTTCACCTCCTCCTCACCCCCATTTTCATGTGCTCACGAATGAGCTGACCTCCACTGCACATCAACTTGTAAATGAAGTGTTCTCCATATTTATGTCCATCTTTGTTATTGTTCATTTGCACATGCAGGCCAGCTCAGCAGCGTGGCCAGTTCACACTGGAATCTGATATTGACCACATTTAAAAGATAACATGAACAGCCAAAAAGAAAAGTGGTATTTGTTGCCAAATTAGTGATCCAAATGTAAACAAATGGTGGCCCCACCACCACAAATGATTAAATTACATGTTTTCCTCCTAGTTAATTGATTGAGCTCCTTTGATACAGGAACTAACATTAGACAACAAGTCATTAAATAAGCTATTATTTCAAATGTAATTTTAACAAAGTACGGCAGACTCTATTTGTTACACTTTGCCTAAATTGGGATTCTACTACAGTTAAAAATAATCATTCAGCCGAGTTGTAGAGCCCACCCCTAAATAGGGATGGGAATCGAAAACCGGTTCCCGTTGGGAACCTGCAGGGCAGTACAGTGCGACATATATATCGCACGTGCTACAGCAACAGCGGTCTGTGCGATGGATGGATTTACTTCAATAGCACTGGTGCGATAGGGATTCGGTTCATATAGATACTCTTATTTTGAAAATCCTGTAGCGGGTCTCATTTCTGCCCACGCGCAGCTCCAGCTAGGCTCCGAAAGCTAGCAACGTTCAGGTGCATATGATACTCTTATTTTGAAAAAAACTCTTGTGACAACTCGACGAGTCATATCCGCCCTATCCGTGCTTTTGCAAGCAGAGGTTGGTGCGCAGCAGTGCGCCTACACGTCCCGAAATAAGTCCGTGGTGTTTTTTTTGCATCTACATGCTTTGCACCGTCGCCATTCCTTTATGCGCACATCGCCCGAAATTAACGTTTATGTACCATTACAATCACTACAACGTTAGCAAGCTAACAAGCTAATCC
Organism: Notolepis coatsorum; assembly: GCF_963971535.1. NCBI lineage: Eukaryota > Metazoa > Chordata > Actinopteri > Aulopiformes > Paralepididae > Notolepis > Notolepis coatsorum. The sequence goes on from NC_140165.1 coordinate 293,824,035, forward strand.
TGATCAGAGGCAGAGCCAGCAGACACAGTGTGGACTGGGGAAAGGGAAATGGGGGGGCACTCTCTCCCCTTCCCTGTGTGTGTGTGTGCGTGCGTTTGGAAAGACGATGAAGTCACTAGTCAGGACTCAGGACAGGAGTACATTATAGTAAACTGAGGATGGACAGATAATGTTGATATTCAAATATAAACAAGTTTCGAGAGGAGTGAAAGTTTGAAGACAGACTAGACTACAATATGATGCGGGGGTGGTGAGTTGAAACAGTGTGTGTGAATGAATGAGAACTTTATTTAACAGATTGCAGAATGGGTACAGTACAGTACGGCTCAATACACACAATTGTTAAGGGGATGCAGACCAGAGAAAGACGTTTGTCTTGTTTACATCAGGGTCCCCCATTGTGTGTGTGTGTGTGTGTCCCAACCGACCCCACTTCTATGTTTCAATAAATTATTTGCATTTAAAACTATTAACGCTGACTCATTCCTTCAGTCCACTCAAAATTATGCTAATATTCCTTATGTTGTTTATGATATTAATTGAAAATAGCATATGAGAGTATCATAGTAATAATAACACATGGCGATATACTAAATGACAGCCAAACATGGCACTGCAACTAAATAACACAAATACAATAGGCACATTTGTGACTGTTACAAAACTATCAACCTCTGTAGCACCAGTGCTATGTGCAAAAATAGTTAACGTACAGCCCTGGCCTGGAACCGTGTGGCTCCCGTGACTTTCGATTCCCTTATCGCTGCCTACAGTTGCCCAATAATGTTAGCGTTAGCATGTAGCCATGGCAGACTCTATTTGATTCCTTAAGGGCTCGAAATTGCCTGGGTTTTGGTCATATGCTCCCGAAATGCTCCCGCTGTTTGGCTACTTCTATGTGCAGTGAAAACTACTTGAATGCTTTAGAACCTAGTCATTGATTTAGATCAGGGTGAGCTAAAATTTGCCGCGGAGCTAACGTGAGCTAACGCTATTTAATCAAGCTCACAAAGAGAGATAAACAGCTGACAGCGGATAGTACAGGTACAAATACAATAAAACAGCAGGCGTGGGCTGTTGTGTAAACCTTGTACTCTTTAGTTTACATATAATGAGAGACGGAATGTTTGTTTACAAGTCTGTAAGCCAGGAAGTACAGTGGTGCAACATACAAATGTGTCCGTGTAGCAACACAAGCCAATACCTTATAGGACAGGGGCCCGGGGAGGGAGCTCTCTCTCTCTCTCTCTCTCTCTCTCTCTGTGTGTGTGTGTGTGAGAGAGAGTGTGAGTGAGAGACAGAAGTCAGAGCAATAACGACCTGTTATTCAATAGATTAAATTAGTTTAAGAATAAAAAATATATACATTTTAAGAGAATCTCAAATACATTATTTTATTTAAGTGTAGGCTATAGTTAATGTTTTATTTTTTTACAGTTTTTGTATTTTTCTGACATGGGGGCTCAACAATAAATGACAATCAGAAATGTCAAGTTGCATGTTGTTATTCTAACCAGCTTAGACCCCTACGCTCTGCATCTTCTGGCCGCCTCAGACCTACTCCTATCCGAACTCCGGGAGGGTCATCAAAGAGAAGTCGCCTATTCTCAGTCCTAAGGGAATCGATAAAGAATCGAATCGATAAGCAGAATCGATAATGGAATCGTATCGATAAAATCCTATCAATTCCCATCCCTACCCCTAAATGTATTTCTTTTTTTTAATGATACAAGGACAGGCATTGCTCCTCATCAGCATCACACTATTGTTAATATAAGTGGGTGCTTTTAAGGCAAAGTGGTCATCATTGCATGTGAATGCGTCTTCACTAGATGGCCCATAGTTAGATAGACGGCGCCATCTAGACGGCAGGGCTAGAGACTAACGATGTCCCGTCGTCCCGGGGACGATCAAATATTGATTTGGGACGAACAGAAATCTTTTTTGGGACGCAAACGGGACGAGAGGATTTTATTTTTTTCACAGGAAATGTCAATTAGCCGACTGTCAGTGCGCGCATATATATATGAATTATTCTATGTTAATAAAACATACCTGGTGATCAACTACAGTTTGCTGTAAATATTATGATATGTGTGTTGTGTTCTGATAACGACAGCTGCAGCGGGAGCTGGCTCATGCTGGATTTGCGAATAGCATGCAGCTGCAGAGCCGCAGAGCCAGGGGCGCTTTCAGGTCCGGTCACAGGCCCGCTCAACAGCGCCCCCCCACACAACGGCTGAATTGCCAATGGCTGAATTGGAGTATTGCACTGTGCATCCCTAGATAATAGCCCTTTAGTGGAAAATACGTTGTCATTTTTTGGCTGATTTATGAATCTTTTTCAAATAAACGCTAGATTATCGATAGTATATGTGTCCTCATGCACGAAGAGAAGCAGGGTCTGAAGAATCGCTTCTCTGTACTTTGGTCGGCGCGAACCTCACACACGCTCCGATGGCGGAGAAAGGAACATCTGATTACCCCAAGATTCGTAACATAAAGGCCTTACCTCACATCTGATGTCATGCAAAAAGATTAATCCAATTCCTGATCGCCATTCCAAATATCGATCGCGTCCATTGATCCAACGTTATTGTCCAAAACACATAATCCACGATGCTCCCAGTCCCCCCAGTCAATGCTTCATGCCCGAGAAGTAAAACCTGGACCGGACTTTTTTTTTTTGATGCACAGTCCCAGCCAATCCAATCCAATGATGTGCAATACCATCCGGGAGACGATAGGCGGCGGTATTTGCCCTTTGCAAGCTCAGACTATTCCCAATGATAACGTCAGGCTGGATGGATGAAAAATGAATGGATATCGCTAATAAAAGAAATGACTATTAAAACCCCACTATACTCGTGATTGGCACTCAAGCGATGGCGAGTTAACCCGACTATACTCGTGGTTGGCACTGAATGGGTTAAACAATGAATGTAAATATACCCCACAAAGTACCGGTAAATGGTCAAAATATTCTGGGTTAGGGCTTTACAGCTTTAGGAAAGGAAATTAGCTTACAGTCTTCTCCAGAGAGGGACATACCAGAAGATGGATATACCAGTTTCCTCTCTGTGCGTTCAGTAGAAAGCTATCTGGCTGCACGTTAGCCTAGCTTAGCACAATGAATGGAAGTGGACAGTGCCGGTTAGCCTTCAGGAGAGGTGTTCGTTGGACAATGCCTAGGCTAATCGGCACTGTCCGCTTCCATTCAAACTGGTATCCATCTTCTTGTCTCTCTGGAGAAGATGATAAGATAATTTCCCAAAATGTTGGCGTGTTCCTTTAAGCACAAAATCGATGTGCGCTTGAGACCACTTGAGGACACGCACAACTTGGAGCTATAATCGTTGTTTCCAAACTTTTTGCCTCATGGCTCCAAACAACAAAGGGATGATACCAAACCATGAATTACTTTCCCTTTTCAGCCACTTTCACTCAATTAGATTGGAGGAAATTGACTGCAAATATGCATTGTTGCACAATACCATATTATAAACACAGCCTATATTTTTATTTCAAATCGTAGCAGATTTCACAAAATCTTAAAGCGACATTTGAGACTTTTTATTTATCAATTTAAGCCAAATTCCCCAACAAGCTAAAGCCAAATTCCTCCCTCTTTGGTGACTATAGTGCTTTTGAGCACGTCAGCGTTGTCTAATGTCTGTACCAGATGGGATATTGTAACGGTTGGAGTGAACCATGCACAGAGGCTGTTAATCAACTCTGTTATCTCATTAAAATATTGACTTGGGAGACCTAACTGAGCCTCCTAGGGCATTAGTACGGTTTTCAAATGGGTCGAGAGCCTATCTCATAGTGTTGGCCATTTATTTAATGGCAGCAAAAACGGAACTTTTCATAATATTTCAAATATGCATGGTATGTAGGAAGGAATTACTTGCTTATTCCAGACAATAGGAGGATCAATGCACGATTGCTCACACTAGAATCTTGACCAGCTTTATTTCTACAATTGAGTCTGTATATTAGATGAGCTATGGCTGCTGTAGCCCATCCATGACATGGAAGGAGGAGTTCTGCTTTATGAGATGTTCTTTAGTGATGCACGATATATCTGCCGCCGATATAATATCGGCCGATATGGCCCGTTTTTTTACAGGTCCGATATCAAGAGACATGTTTTGGCCTTAAATATTTTCAAAATGTCAGTCATTTCTGTAAATAAGTTACAAAAGTTGCTTTTTGGAAAATAGCGCTTTATTTGATTATCATAAAAAAATTCTATACAGAGATATCGACATCGGTAAATATCGGTATCGGCCAGAACAGCAATATTAATATCGGTTATCTGTATCGGCCACAATTTTCACATCGGTGCATCACTAATGCTACTGTTGTGCTGCACTCTGCTATTTACCTGTTTCTGGCCTGGCTGCTAGCTTGCACATTTCTTATCTGCCGATCAGCACCTCCTAGTGATCCCCAGGACCAGGCTAAAAACAAGGGGTGATCGAGCCTTCGAGGTGACAGCACCAAGGCTCTGGAACGCTCTCCCCCTAGACCTGCGAACTGCCCCCTCTGAGAACTCTTTTAAAAAACAACTAAAAACACATTTGTTCAGGCAGGCTTTTGATCACACATAGGCACCTTTTTCTTGTCCTCACTGTTCTATAGTGTTGTTTTAATTAGTGACTCATGATTTTATCCAAATTATTTTATTCTACTTTTTCTATCTGGTTTCACTGTTTTTAACTGCTGTTTGTCTGTTGTCATTTATTTCTGATTTTGTTTTTATTGTGTTTTTATATTAAGCTGTAGTGTAAAGCACCCTGTGCATTCGTGCTGTGAAGGGTGCTATATAAATAAAGGTCATTCATTCATTCATTCATTCATTCATTCATCGTTCTCCTTGAATTTCTCATAAATAAGCAATTTGTCTTTCAAACGACTGCTGACTTGATGTTTTCTTTTGTTCGTTTGTCTCATTCAGCGCCAGGGGTCGCTGTTTACCTTACCGTTGAAATGCCATTGCCTTTTAATATGGGGATACGTGGCTGTGTTTGCAGGCCTAAAGCTATATTATAGCTATGGATCTAATAATATAGTCGATTGTCATTGAGTTTCTTAGTAAACGTGTTATCGTTTCTTCCCTGGACTAGCTACTGTTCTCAAATCAAATTTAGATTATCGGTATTATGTGTCATCATGGATGCATGAAAGGGGGGGGGGGGGGGGGGGGGCGCGCGCGCGCGCCCATTCCGTGCTTTGATCGCTACCAACGGAACACGCCACACACACACACGCTCCAGATCGCATGAAGGAATTTTTTGATCAACGCTATGTTGATACCATTTAGCCCTTACCTTGACCAGGATCTGTCCCGAAAAGAATATTCCAAGTACTGATCGCGATCATGTTTCCAACGTAATCCAGCAATGAACATGAACCCGGGGGGCCCGACCCTCGTCAATGCATGTGTTATAAGCGCTTGCCCTGCCCGAGTAGTTAGACCCCGCCTGCTGGCCGCAGATCGGCCCAGACACCAAGCTACCTCGTTTCAAATGGAGTGCAATAGCGGCGGCAGGCAGCGGTATTGGACTTTTGTGATCTCAGACCCATCCCCAGTGATAACACAGCTGCCTGCATGTTTATGAATGGAAATATCGAATAAAAGAAATAGCGATCATAATAACGAGTATACTCATTGTTGACGTCCAACGATTGGCTGGCTATAACGAGTATACTTGTCGTTGGCAATTAAAGAGTTAATATGTCCCGGCGAGTTCACCCACATTCACTCAAACTCTCAACATACCAACCCACCACCAGCACACATACTTGTCTATTGTAGCATGGTGGTATATATATTCTGGTCTGCAAACAAAAAAACCCAAACTTTATAAAAGTTTTTGGGGACTTTACAGTGCCATGTTAAAGTATGGTGTGATTAGGTTATTGTTGTGAGTTTGAGTGAATATTAGCGAACTTGCAAGTAACTTACATAGTGAAATTGTATGACATCTGTAGCTCAGGTATGTTGCGGCTAGCAAAACCCAACTAAAAGATGCATGGTGTATCTGTGGGGAATCCATGTGCATGTCCCCACGATAGCTTCGCAGTCAGGATCTGAAAGCTGGTTGCAGTTTGTTCAATGCATCTATTGTTTCACAATTCCTATGTCATTTTCTCATAGCAAATGGCGTTAACGTTGGAACCTAATTACACTTTAGTTTTTTAGTTCTTTTTTATTTAATTGAGCATGGAACACATCGAGGAGTAAAGGTTCATGTATGAGGCCCAATCTCACAATCTGATTCTTTTTTTGTTGCTTTCTCTTATCTTAAATGTCACGTTATCTGTGAAAAACAATGTGCTTTAGTAGTTTAGTTGAGTGTTCATTAGAGAAGTACTGTATGTAAATACGAGATGTTCTACTGATGCCTAAAATTATGATTAGACTGCAAAGATTGATTACAATTTGGGATCCTTCACAAAGTTGAATGTAAATGACATTTTCTTGACCCTTATAGCTAGACTATATATCTTGATGGCACAAATATCAAATTCTGACATTGATCTTAGTTTTTCTCTTTCACTAGCTTTACAAGCATGTTGTCCAGATTGTCGAAAAGTTCATCAAGAAGGTATGTCTAACGGTGGCCTATATCATCACATTTCACCTTTTTTGAGTAAAACATGCAACATACAAATGTACCATGAGACAATGGGAATCAACGGTCATTGTTTTTTGTTATTATCTTTTTCCAACAGTGCAAGCCAGAAGTAAAAGTCCCTGGTTTGTATGTGGTGGACTCGATTGTTCGACAGTCGCGTCATCAGTTTGGCATTGAGAAGGACGTTTTTGGACCCAGGTTCTTGAAGAACTACACAGAGACCTTCCGGAATCTTTACCTCTGTCCTGAGGACGATAAGGTAGTCTGTTTATGCACTTTGGGTGATCAAAGCAGTGTTACTAAACTTCCAGGACTTGTTAACGTTTGGGAATTGCACCAAAAGCATGTTGAATATGTCTGTCAGAGCCTAACACACATTAAACACATGTTATGTAAGGCCTCATTGTAATTTAACATTTTGTGGTATTTATTACCTCTGAAGGTTATGGTTTTGCAAGATATCTCAAAATAGATTTTTTTTGCTGGGCACAATCATGACCCCAAGCGGTATAAATATATAGATTTTGGTGACCCCATGACCTTTCCTGTAGCGCTACCATCAGACTAAACTATACATTTTCGAATGAGTGTATCTCCTAGGGGTGGAACGGTTCACAAAATCTACGGTTCTGTTCGTATCACGGTTTTGGTTTCACGGTTTTCGGTTCGGTTCGATACGTTGTTTTTTTTATTAAAAAGAAAATGTAACACTCCAAGAATACCATATACACCAGCATAAGATATATAGCCTAAAGATAATCCAACTTTTCAGTTATTCTCAAGGACGTAGTCATGCAAAAACTGAAAGAATGAGGCAGTTTTACATCAGGCACATTATTTTGACAGTGGCGGTTAGAGCTAGGAGAGAGAGGGGAGGCATTGCTGATTTAAACATGCTTCTCATTTATTTGGTAAAAAAAAAGTTTACCTTAACACATCCAGCGCCAAAAATGCTGTCCAGCGTTATTGGCCGCCATGCGTTGTCTGCCAGGATCGCTGTACAGCGTTTTTGAGATCAATATAAAAAAAATCGATATACTATAAACCAATAGCCAATAAATGTGAAGTTATCTTTGAACCTCTTGTCAAGCCTCATTATTAAACCATGAAGATGCTTTAAAAAATAATTTAATGAAAATGTACTAAGAGTAGTCTACTGACACACTAATAAAAAAAATTATTTACATCTAAGACAATTTATATAAAAACTCTTGGGTGCCTAAGACTTTTGCACAGTAGTGTTTTCTATCCACTTTAGCCAAACACACACACACACATATATATATATATACACACACACACTACTGTGAGAAAATAATAATCACACACAGGGATAACGGCTTATAGCAGACTTAATGATTTTAGAATATTTCAGATAATTGAATTAAATGTTTATCATCAACTATCCAGTTAGTATTTATACTGTAACGTTTGGCTACTTTAAATCATTGAATGTAGAGAGAGGGCAAGAGAGAGAGAGCCAGCCCCCCCCCCCTCGGGTTTTGTTCTAGGTTTGCGTTTTGATCGTCTAAGCTGCCGTAGGTGATGATGTCACACTCTAATGTAAACAGGAAGAGTTTAACACACGGAGATGGAAACTGGATGATATAAAGAAACAAATAACCAATAAATATGAAGTTATGTTTAAACTTCTGTTGTCAAGCGTTGTCAATATAACCCACCCCCTTTCCTCACGAATTGAACTAGTGTTTTGGAGTCCGCTTTGAGTGTTTTCCAGGGTTAGCAGCTAACGCTAGTTAGCTTAGCATAGTCCTCATGGATATCTTGGTTAGCAGCTAACGTTAGCCCATTGCTCGTGTCAATTAAATTGCATGTCATTAAAGGTCCGCGCTGGTCTGTCTAATGAAATTACAATTGCATGTCATTTAAGGTCCGCGCTGGTCATGTGTCTATAATGAAATGAGAGGACAGCTCTGCGCAAAAGCAAGTCTCATCTGAGCCGCAACGTGACAACATATACTCGATGTTCACGATATAGTAATTTACTACATCTCATGTAGAACAAGCTGCGATACATCGAGTATACTCGATATATCGCCCAGCCCTACACGGTATTGTGCAAATACTACTCCCGACTCTTGGGGCTCTAGTTCCGTCAATCATTTGGAAAATTATTGGACAGGCTTATAGCCAATCAGTGTGGCTTTCCAATGATACCCCACCTGGGGATGTACGAATCGGGGATCTAGGTGAAAAGTTACGAGCAAAAACAGATGGAGAAAAAACCCCAAATGAATTGAAGTCTGAGAAAACAGAGCTTTTCTTTTGTACACTGTTTACCAAAATCACTCATTTTTGAACGAATCTTTATGAAATTTGGACATGTACTCTGGGCACGAAATTGGAGTATTTACTGAGGATTGCCAGATAATGTTGATATTTAAATGTTAAAAAAATAATACAATATAAATGTACATGATCATGCAACATAAAAAAAATTGTTGTAGGAACGGTTTGGGAGAGGGAGGTAGGGAGGGGTTTTAGATTGTGTGTTGGGAAGTTTAGACTTCAGAGAGGGAGAGTACAAATTTAACTCTGGCCTCTTTAAGTGTGTATTCTTCAACGTAATAGCTTATCTACTTGAAATGCACTGAACATTTTTTATATATAGCCTATGTGACACAAAAATGCGTATATATTTTTTGGCCGGTAAGAAATATGCTTGGCGGGTAGAATTTTCCCATCTACCCGCCACTGGCCGGTGAGTCAAAACGTTTATTTCGTGCCCTGCATGTACTACATAAGACTTCAGGCTATGGATCTCGTTTTTTTTTTTAAGCCATACGAATTTCTCGGGAAATACTACTTCTGGACTACTAACTACTACAGAAAAACTTGAGTAACAAGTGTATCTACAACTCAAGTTCAGACCTATGTTACTCTATTTCATTACCACTAAAGATGAGTTTTTCTTATTGTATCGGACAATTCAGAATGTCATCTTTCAAAAGAGACCAGGCTCTCATGTGGTATAAGTATAAAATATAGTATTTTGGTTTGCAAAAAAAGTATGCAGTCCTCAAAAATGAAAACAAAAATGGCCAATTTTGGGGGCCATTATAGGGGTGGACGGTATGGTCTAAAATTTATATCACGGTATAATTTGAAGCATAGACGGTAACGGTATATATCACGGTATCACTGTTTCCGTTAGAATAATTTGTTTTGCCTGATAGGCAGGCTATATAAATAATGACATCCTCAAGGCATGTAGATTTATAATATTTTAACTTAAAACTAGGCTACTTTTGCGTATACAGTCATTATATTCCAAATAAAATAAGTCCCGAGTTGAGACTCCGTGCTGCTCCCAACGAATCCCAATAGTATGCAACTGCAGAGCCGCAGAGTAGGGGCGCTTTCAGGTCCGGTCACAGGCCCGGCTCAACAGCGCCCCCCCACCCAACGGCTGAATTGCCAATGGCTGAATTGGAGAACTGCACTGTGCCGGTACAGATGGGTGGGTTATGGTGGATTCTGCGGCTCTGCAGCTGCATATGCTTCTCGCAAAATCCAGCATCCAGCCCCGCTGCCCAGCCGTCGTTATCAGAACACTACACACATATCATAATGTTCACAGCAAACTAGTTGATCACCAGGTATGTTTTATTAACGTAGAATAATTCATATAAGAAAAACGATAGGGAAATCTCTAGGGCTGTCTTAAATGCTTCGAAGCTTCGAACGTTCGATTCGATGGCACAAGCTTCGAACATTAAAAAATTTTTTTTTTTTTTACTTCGATTTGTGTAGGTGTGTGTGTGAACTACCCATCCCAGTTAGGACAGCCGAATCCCGTCCAATCTTTCGCCGTCGACTAAAGACTCACTTCTTCAACCATTATCTGAAATGATGATAAAAAAATAAAATAAAAAATCTAACCGTGACTAACCTTACTGTCATGCACTTGTCCTAATAAACTAACCTACACTGTAACACGCAACACTTTGATGAACATTGTTACTCAGCTGATAGAGTTGTACCCTTCTTGCTGTCTTGTCGTACAGAACTTGTAAGTCGCTTTGGATAAAAGTGTCAGCTAAATGACTAAATGTAAGTGTGTGTGTGTGTGTGTGTGTGTGTGTGTGCGCACCTTGTAGAATTCCACACATAAGAAAGAAAGATACTGGGATGAATAAACAAAATAGGAAATAAAATGTAGAAATGCATGAAATACATAAATAAATATGAATCTCCATATATGAAATATAACATTTAGATAAGGTGCTACTGAGATGTTTTGGTGAGTTCTTTGTTTTTTTGTGGAAGTTGCCCTTCTTAAAAATGCATGAACATTCACTGATAATTGGTCTGTAGTGGAGTCTACAAGGTCTACATTGCCGGACCTTGTAGACTGACATAATTCTGTGCATAGTTTAGTCTACACAGGCCATATTTCAAATAATCAAAATCTTACTTCATTCATCTTAAACATTCTTGATTTGGGGGATTGGTAGTTCCCATGAAATCTGAAGTTGTTCAAACGACAACAGCGATCCACCTTGAATTAAATCACACAGCCGAGTGAAACCTTGTTGGATGCGTCAGTCACGAAAGGGGCTACTTAATTAATTAATCCAACCCACTTTATGTATAGAGCACATTTAAAAACAACAACGTTTACGAAAGTGCTGTACAAGTCCCACAACATAAGATAAAAAAAAAAAAATATATATATATATATATATATATATAAAAAAAAAAAAAAATCGAAGATTCGAATTAAAATCGAAGCTCGGCCCCGAAGCTTCGATTGCCAAAAAAAGCTTCGAAGGTCAGCCCTAGAAATCTCTTACCTTTCTCCACTGGTTAAAAATGCCAGGAACTGAAATTGAAACTTGCTGTGCGCCGCAGTGATATGTTTATTATGAAATGACAATTGCGTGTTGACACGCCCACTGCGCGAAGCCTCCTAAATAACTTTTTCCAGTTTGCACATATCTATTATCTATGACTAATTCTAGTGATGCACCGATGTGAAAATTGTGGCCGATACCGATAACCGATATTAATATTGCTGTTCTGGCCGATACCGATATTTACCGATGTCGATATCTCTGTATAGAAAACACTTTTTTATGATAATCAAATAAAGAGCTATTTTCCAAAACGCATACTTTTTTTTACCTTTGTAACTTATTTTCAGAAATGACTGATATTTTGAAACTATTTAAGGCCAAAACATGTAAAAAGAAGGAAAAAAAAAAATATATATATATATATTTTTTTTATATATATCGGCCCTATCTTGATATCGGACCGATACCGATGTGTAAAAAAACGGCCATATCGGCCGATATTATATCGTGCATCACTAACTAATTCTATCTATTTTTAGGGGCAAATGCGAGTGAAATAGTCTCGCTGTGGTTACATGACGTCATTGCTATTTTAGAGTTACTAGGTATAGTCAAAATCCATACCGTAGAGCAAATTCATACCGTTTATACCGTCCACCCCTAGGCCATTATTATTATTAACGAATGCCAGAAATTGTTTCATACCACTTAATGTCCAAACTATCCCTTTCAAGCCAAACTGATGTCTGTTTGCTGTTGTATCTTTCAGTGCAAAATTGTGCGAGTTCTAAACATGTGGCAGAAGAACGGTGTGTTTGAGATGGACATCATTCAGCCTCTGTTGGATATGGCTGGCTCCTTTGACCCTGCCCCCTATGACCCTGCCCCTTCATTGCAAGGTATTGTAAACAGAATTATTTTCTCCAACATGCTTATTATCTACCGGTATGTCTAAACATACTTTTGCACAGTTAAACTTGTGAAGATCCTTGTTTGAAGAGGTTGTATTTCCTGCTAAACGTGAATAGTTATTTGGATGGTTCTAAGAACAAATTTTATATGGTATGTAATAGGGGGTGACAGATATGTTTATTTCTTCAGGGCAGAAACATATTTATTAGTTAAGTTAATTAACACATTGAGTGCCACGCCCCTTCCGGGAAGTGACCCCTTCCGTGCCGCCCATTAAACCCATGTAAGCGTAGTTGTAGTTTGTAGAGCTAAACCTATATTTTATAGTATAGCTATGGGTATAATAACGCCCTCGAGTCTCAGTGAGCTGCTTCTGGTCAACGTGCAAAAAACGGATAATTTTTTCATCTGTACATTATAAATAAATAAATAAACTAACCCGTTTCTAATGGGGTGCAATAATGCCGGAAGGCGTTAGAGGGCGGTATAAGACCGTCTGCCAGCTCAGACACACTCAGAACAGTATGCACATGGTGCCCCGCTGAATTATGAATGGCAATAGCTAATAAAAGAAATACCGTGACAGAAACAGAATCTACGTTTCCGGCACTCAACGATCGGGCGACAGAACCGTAGATCTACGTTTTTGGCAAACAATGTGTTAAGAGGCCATCATAACTGTTATTTGGTGCCGATATTCAATTGCAGTGAATGTGAACGTTTTAGTGTAATTTACAGTAACTAAAACCCTATAACAAGGCTGCCAAATAAACATGTTAAGTCAAATAATATGTAAATCCAAAAATATTTGGACAATACATTTAAGAGCGCATCGAGTGATGTGGCCTGATTATAAGAAGTTTGATAGGAAAACGTCTTTTATAAGGTGAATAAATACAAGACGTGTTTTTTTGCTGTGCCTTTGATGGATAGTTGATCTGATCGCTCATTCGATAGCCAGTTGATGTCAATTTACTTTAGTTTTGATTCCATTTGTTTTGCGTTTTGGGGAAAACAAAGTTTTCAGAGAAACTTTTTTTTTTTTTTTTTTTTATAATTCTTTTTCCCCCTCCATTTTCCTCCGATTTTCTCCCATCCCAATGTTAGTCGTATGCCAATTCCCAGTCCCTTCCTGGTCGCTGCGCACTTACCCCCCACAGTCAGATCATCTGGGAGAGTGGAGGCTACCACGTGCTTCCTCCGACACACGTCCAGCCAATCACCGCTTCTTTTCACCTGGCAGCGCGGATTCTCATTGAGAGGGCGTAGCGTGTGGGAGGACCACACTATCCCCCTCAAGTCCAATCCGCGCTTAGCAGGCGCCCCGACCGAACTGTAGGAGTCGCTGTTTACAACGACCCGGACCCACCCCGCCAGCTTCTCCCACCCTCTAATACAGCCAATTGTATTAGTGCAGACGGCCAGCCAAGCTGGTGACAACCCCGGAGCTGTGAGCTGGATTCGAACAGGCGCAGAGAAACTATTTCAATTGTAATTTCGCTCAACAAACAATTATCACTGGCACAAGTAGCAGACGACCAGGCCGCTCAAGTGAAGGAACATTACTCCATGCTCCCATGTAATCACATTAAGAGGGAAGGAACTTTGTTTAACATTTTTATAAACATCAAATGCTGAGAAAAATGACATGTATCTGGGTCAATTAACCAATCTGGAGCTCTGCCCTTGAACGAGGAAAGCAACGCTTGTAATGGGAAGGTAGAGAAAAAAAACACATGTTTTTTGTGTTTTGACTGAGGAAAGCAAGTTGTGATTGGAGGGTTAAGAAAAGAGGGCAGTGCGGGGGGGCCGGGCTGTGGGTCCTCCGGGACTGTGGCTCGCGGTTGCCGGGCCTGGAGGTGGAGGAAGATCGGTAAGCACTTTTATAGTATATATTTTATTTTATTTTAATGTACTTTTACTTTTTGACAATTTTATTGTCTAATCATTGTTGTGTTAGTTTAGGTTCTTGGATGTCTTTTATGTATTATTGTTATTATTGTGTTGTGTTGTTTCGTGTTTAACACATTGAGGACTGGCCGTCACCGTCTAATATGTGGCTGGAGGACAAAGCTTTGTAAACAAACCGATGTACTTTTGGAGAGCTATATCTATACTTTATAGTATTGCTATCTGTCCATTATCATTGTCACTTGAGTGCATAAACCGTGCCTTCATAATGGCTTAAAGAAAAAAAACCTATCGGTTGGTTGTCATTTTATAGCGTCGTGAATATAAGGTTTATCGCACTTTTCGTCTCAAATATTTTCTGGGAAGCTAGATATAGGGCTAAAGGCTACTAACGTTATATTGAACGGCATTTCTGTTGTATATATTTGAATGAAATAAAACAAACTGCTTATCATCCAGACTATTACAGATCATCTATGGATGAAATGGGGGCAACGGGGGACGCCGATTAGTATTATTGATTAGCAATAAAGTGTCTGTGCAAGTAGCCACATTCACTGATCGATTGCTTGCGTTTTACAAAAATGTCTGATCCGGCTGTAATTTGGGTGAAGAGGATCCTACCGTCAGCCCATGTGATCGCCGGCAGCATTTCCCCATTATTCATCGGCATCTGGTAGATCGATATGTCCATTGGCTGATCATAAATCCCATTATTCCAGGCTGAAATCTGTGCTTCGAACCGTGATCAACGGTGCATGCTGTTCGCTTGGGATCAGGCTAAAATGAAACGCCATAGACTGTAAACAATTTTTTACAATGATACTGCAGTGGAGCGATGGCGCCCCTAAGAGGATCTCGCCGGTATTGCATGTCGCCGATTTCACAGAGGCGGGTAAATCTGCAGAGTCGATCGGGGATCTTGATCCGTTTATTAATATGGAATAAAACAATAACAACTTGCCACGAGTTAACTCGTGGCTCTGGTCCTCAACGCATGGCACCGAAACCCGAGTTAACTTGTGGTTGGGCGGCAAAGTGTTAAAAACTTAAAATAAAAAAGATTTGGTCAAAAAAATAAAAATGGGTGAATTATCGGGCTCACGGATAATTGGCCATAATTTTCTTTCTTACTTGAGAAATAAATTGCTACTGTACTCGCCAGTCTTACTGGGTCAGGTAACTGATCTGTCTGTCCTGTGTGCTTGTAGGCCCAGCCGCCCCTCAGGCCCAGTCAGAACCTGCTGTCTCCAGCCCCTCGGATGCCGCTGCCGCTCTGCCTCAGCTTCCCAACCCGGACGCCTTAGCCGCTGTGGCACAGCTGTTTCAGTCCTCACAGGGTCAGGAGGTGAGACGGACATTAACCTCTTAAGCCGACGGGTCCGGTACTGGACCCAAAATGACATCACGTCATACATCCATGTCTACAGACTGTATGGATTAATGTTTTTTTTTTTTTTTTTCAAGTGTAGCCAAGAGTAAAGACCCTAATCCTGTCAAAACAGCAGTCCTAGTGTATATTTTCAGCAATACGTTTGTTTACCAATAGGTTAAAGTGTTATTAGTGAAATATCATAAACGAGTGAATATAGACGCTAAAATCTCTGCAACGCCATTTTGTTTGTAGTCATATGAGGAGAGGACATCCAGAGCTCTCAATGAGTGTTGACATTTTTTAAAACGACATTACCCAGCTCATGTCAGCTTCTGTCAAGCAAATTATTTGTGGATGAATTTTTCTCATTTTTCGGGATTATCTACCACAAAACTGAACGTTATTGGCATAAATTAGAACACAGTTAGTTTAGCTACCTTTCTGTGAATGTTTAGCAAAAATCCTGGTTGCAATCCGATTCAAAATGGCGGACCGGTCTATATAATAAAAAAAACGAACTGTATTTACAGTAGATTTCATTCACGGTTCTTGCTTCACGCCTGGTGATACTAAATCCAAATTGAACTCTGCCATTGGAAAGAGTAGATTTGGTCCGATCCATAGATGTGCAACTTGGCTATAATAATGTAATTTATAGGCCTGATATTCTATATTCTATATGTCCGGATGGCAGAATTCACTACTGTATCTATAAAACCTTCTGTTTAATAATCTTCTCTTTATTAATTTGCTTAGATTTTTTTGTAAACGTGATCTCAAGAAGGTGCTGAACGAGCTCAGTGGCAGTTTTTCATGTCTGGTCATTTTTACCATGGTGTTATCTCCGCCAAATATGCAAAGAAAAATCATAATTTAAAATCATGTGTCATCCGGACTACATTTTTTTAATGTGTCAAGAGTACCTTATTTCTTAAGTAGTCAAAATGACTGATATCCCTTGTTAATGTGTCCAACATGGATGCACTGTAGTACTGTCCATTCTACACCAGCATGGAGTATGTGTACTAACACCAACATGCTGGTGGTGGGGATGTAGAGGAGACCGGAGTCAGAGGACCGCAGCTTCCAGGGTGGGATGGAGGGAGGTCAGCTAGGTACCGGGGGGCAAGGTAGTGAAGGGATTTGTAGGTGATGAGGTAATAAGAGTAATAGTAAAAAAAAAAAAAAAAACAGTAGGAGAAGGTTTTACTCCTGACTGACCTCTGCACCAACCCCTTCCCCCTACCAATAGCTGCAGAAGATGCTACAGAACTTCCAAAAGGAGGACAGAGCCAAAACCCAGGCTGCCACGGTTCCCAACAGCGTTCAAGCCCATCATCCCCAGGCGCCTGCTGTTCAGCTCAACCCATACGACGCTCCCACTGAGCAGAAGAGCGCGTTAGCCAAGGTAACAGGAACGTCCTCTAACATTACCGCCTCGTAATGAGAACGTCCTCTTAAAGGAAAACGCCAACATTTTGGGAAATTCGCTTATTTAACATCTTCCCTGGAGTTAGACAAGAAGATGCATACCTTTTTTGTCTTTGTGCATGCATTAGGCTTAGGGAACAGCCGCTCCATTAGTGTAGCTTAGCTTCATCACTGGAAGTTGGTCAGACTTGTACCCTGACGTTCCCTACAGTGCCCTACAGTCACGAAATACACTCCAAATACAACTCCAAAACGTTCCTGTAAACATGTTGTGACCTGTGTATTTACCACGTGGAGAAATAAAAAATTATTGAATTCGACAATTACGTTTTCTAAGCAAATATACTCGAACTATTTTTTGCCTAACCACTCCTCTCTGGGCGCAGTGATTTCAGTGCTACTTTCTAACGTGACGCTGTGTTTGTTTACATTCTCATTTCATTCAAATGATCCGAACCGATTGAAGTTTATGGATGGAGGCTTTTAATCGTCAAGGTAAGAGGATTTTAAGTCATGGTATCCATAAACTTCAATCGGTTCGGATCATTTGAATGAAATGAGAATGTAAACAAACACGGCGTCACGTTAGAAAGTAGCACTGAAATCACTGCGCCCAGAGAGGAGTGGTTAGGCAAAAAATAGTTCCGAGTATATTTGCTTAGAAAACGTAATTGTCGAATTCAATAATTTTGTATTTTATATATGCGCTTGTTTGACTTTGAGTAACTTTTTCATTGTTTATTTTTTATGTATTCATTGGCTTTTCCTTAGAAACTCCTCGATCATTTTGATTATGATGACGAACCGGAGGACGGAAAAAAAAAAGACATCAACGCCCAATCTGTGTAAGTTCAGAATATACATTTGATCCTTTAGACACATCACACATGTAACCCGTGGCTAGCACTGTGCAGTCATGTATGCTGAAGATTTGAGTAACAATCTGGTTTTTGATGGCTAGCAGAATGTTTATTATGATCAACTTTGCATTTATCATGGTGCTGTTCAAACATCAACTAAAAGTAGCTGTTTATAAAAATTTAAGTCCAGTATGTAAGTAGTAAAAAGAAAAGCTCAAATTTGCCAGTACTGCCGAGCCCACTGGTATTTCCTTTGATAAATAATGTGAAAGATGGAGGAACATTTTAACATGGAAGCAATCTTATAGTCAACACCTGCTGTTCTGTGTTTCTTATCTCATGGCTATCTTTTTGATAAGAATTGCACATTTAATGAGTATTAAAAATGCCAAAAAGGAGAAAAGATGGCTGGACGGCCTCGGCAAAGAAAATCCTTATTGGCAGATTCACTTCACTCACAGTTTCATGACCTTCACTCCAGTGTGTCCGTCCTATGTGACTAGTCATTGTGCTTATTTTTTGTACATGTCTGCAAATCCTAGACATTTCTCTTCTGTGTCTTCGCTCTCTCATCATTGCAGAGGCGTTCCGGGCAATGCGTACAACCAGTTTCCCGGTCAGATGCCCAACATGGAGCATTGCCATCCCCATATGATGGAAGAGGGTGCTGGTAACCAGGTATCCAACCTTTGTGTCTTTTTGAAGTGGCATGTCCATAGGAAATGGGAAACATCTCTTTTTTGTGTGTGCTGAAAACACTTTGAGCACTAAACACTAAACACATGCTCGATTGCTCGGCTCTGAGCTCTATCAGGAATGCGCACTAGCTCTGTGTTTCATTTGAAATGAAAAAGAAGCCAGCGCTGAAAAGACACTTTGGCTAAAACCCCTTTCACACCTAGAACCACAACTAACAAGACAACTATAATTCATAAAAAGATTAAAATCGGTCAAAGTATGTGAAATGTCTGCCTTCCCACCACAACCATAATTATAAACGGAGTCAAAACCGACATTGTGGATACTTGAGAAACTGTGTCTTTATAGTTATTGTCTTATAGTAATATCTAACTGGCCAATAGAGTAGAATGTAATCAGCCCGGCACAACATACATTGATCCGTTCTGTTTGTCTACGTCTGTTTTTAGTTATTTTTCAATGAGGAGTATCCATTTGATCGACAGGGCTGATGATGTGTCCGTCTCTGCCAGATCTGTGTCCATTTTGGCGGATAGAAAAGTCTGGAGAGGATGAACTTTTGGAACTGACGGATATGCCACTGGTTGTTAGCAAATCTGTTTCTGAAAACGCTAATTAGGTTATTAGCTTCTAATTTAAAAACAAACATAATGGACAGCAGTACTGTACGTCTGGTTCGTCTCCTTTTAGTGATGGATCAATGTAGCCGGATGCCCTAATATAAAAAACTACTACACTCTACCTCTGGATGTGTTGAATCTAGTCTCTTTGTGATGTCCCATCTATATTGTAATATTTCTGTATCTGTCACTTTATTTCCACCCAGCCCCACGGAGGTATGATGCAGGGTGGGCCTCAGATGGCGGCAGGTGGAAACCCTCCCATGGACGAGGGATATTCACACTCGCGGGTAAATCTCTCCATTTAGGCCGACTGTTTCAGGACGAGGATAAAATATGTTCCCTCAACTGTATCTCACATTTACAATTGAATCCATACGGTGGCACTGTCGATGCACTTCTTTTGGGGCCTGCAGTACGACAACATGCATCTGTGTCATCCGGACTAAATTTTTTTAATGTCAAGAGTACCTTATTTCTTAAGTAGTCAAAATGACTATCCCTGGTTAATGTGTCCATTTTTTTTTTTGGTCTTTTTCCCCCTCCATTTTCCTTCGATTTTCTCCCATCCCAATGTTAGTCGTATGCCAATTCCCAATCCCCTTCCTGGTCGCTGCACACTTACCCCCCACAGTCAGATCATCTGGGAGAGTGGAGGCTATCACGTGCTTCCTCCGACACACGTCCAGCCAATCAACCGCTTCTTTTCACCTGGCAGCGCGGATCCTCCCTGAGAGGGCGTAGCGTGTGGAAGGATCACACTATCCCACTCGGGTCCTATCCGCGCTTAGCAGGCGCCCCGACCGAACTGTAGGAGTCGCTGTTTACAGCGACCCGGACCCACCCCGCCAGCTTCTCCCACCCTCTAATACAGCCAATTGTATTAGTGTGAACGGCCAGCCAAGCTGGTGACAACGCTGGAGCTGTGAGCTGGACTCGAACAGGCGAATCCAGCTCACAGCTCCGGGGTTGGTGACGAACGCAATCTCCGCTACGCCACCTAACCGCCCAGTACTGTTCATTCTACACCAGCATGGAGTATGTGTACTAACACCAACATGCTACATGGAAACCAGGCAGAAGCCAAAGCTCTGATGCCTGTGGCCTAACAAGCCATTTTAAATCCAGTATACTGGAACAGTCCATTGAGTAGTAGATACTTCAGTTTTAAATCCATTATACTGGAACAGTCTATTGATTAGTAGGTACTACCTAGTATTCTCAGGATGTGACTTGCCCATCAATATGGGGCAGTGCCCACAGCTCATTGGCCCACGGTTGTCATTTAATTATAATCACCTGCTAGTTGATTACATATCGTATATAGTACCAATGTGTCCTTTTCTCATAATTGTCTTTTATAGGGAGATTCAAGAGAAGATGCATCTGTAAGGAGGGAAGGCAGGCACAAAGGCAGAAGATCAAGATCCAGATCTGGCTCCAGGTGAGAAACTGTGCTCCTGGTTCATACAGTATTCTGGTTCAATTGGTTACACCAGGGGTCAGCAACCTTTACTATCAAAAGAGCCATTTCCCCCCCTCCCACAAAATAAAATTCATCTGGAGCCGCAAAACCAATTTACCCTTAAAATGAAGATAACAGTGTATAATGTTTTATATATACTTATCCCCAAGCATACCCCACATTTAGCATAAAACGCCTGATGATTACATACCCAAAGTAATTGGCGATTTATTATACTTTATACTTTATACACAGTTTGTTGCATTAACTCATTCACTCATATCCATCCTTGTACTCAATGGGCCACCGCTTTAAAAGATAGGGATTTTCACTGTGCGTCGCATTGTTTGCAGGGCTATATTCTATATTATAGCTATGGAGACAATACTATGGCTCATTTGACAGTACCTATCCCTCGTCCAACGTGAAAAAGAATTTTTTCATGTATACATTTGCGTGTTATACCGTGGTGAATATTGTATAGTTTCAGAGTGATCCTGGCTAATTCCTGGTAACTGCGTTATGGGGCGATATGTGAATTTTGC
This sequence comes from Notolepis coatsorum, assembly GCF_963971535.1. Taxonomy (NCBI): domain Eukaryota; kingdom Metazoa; phylum Chordata; class Actinopteri; order Aulopiformes; family Paralepididae; genus Notolepis; species Notolepis coatsorum. The sequence continues at coordinate 293,845,320 of NC_140165.1, forward strand.
TAAAAGCGTTCGCGTTGCTCGCCTGGACACGCTACTATTTCAAAAAAAAAAAAAAAAACACGCAATCAATCTCTGAGAGTGGGTCTTAAGCAGAGCCCAATCGCTGAACACAGGAGAGGAGAATGGAGCGTTTCAAGGGGTTTTAATGGTATTCCCAAGCAGGCAAGAATTGCATCCAGAAATGTACAACAGGTATGAATAGGGGGATAACGGGGGCAGGCGCACTCCAGTGCCACTGCAGACGGGAGACACTGTTTCGTGTTTGAGAGAGGGAGCTGGAACTCCTCGGTAAGCTCCAGGGGGGTCCAGACAGGAACACGCTGGCACCGAGGTCCTAGGTAATGATACTAACACCACGATGACTTCTGGTCAGCGTCGTCCGGTTGAAGTAGGGTCCTCATCATCAGGGGATGGGATACAGCTGTGAGGAGTGAGGTGCCTGATAGCGTGTGAATCAGGGGATGAAGTGCAGCTGGGTTGAGTGACGGGAGGTGAAGGGATGCTGACCATATAAGGGCGTGAGGCTTCCGTGGTGGAAGGAAGGGAGGATGAAGAGGAGTGCGTGGTGGGAGGAAGGGAGGATGAAGAGGTGGATGGAAGGGAGGATGAAGAGGAGTGCGTGGTGAATGTGAGGAGAAGGAGGGGGAGTGAAGTACGCTCTCGCCGTGATTATGACAGGGGGAGTGAAGTACGCTCTCGCCGTGATTATGACACGTTTTTTTTATGCTTTGATCGCCAGCAACGGCATTCGTTTTGAATACTATATACGTTGATTGGCTGGATCGATATAAAATCATTGTAGGATCAAGGTGGAATTGACGTCAGATAGTCCTTACCTTTGATTGGGGTTATTCCAAAAAGAATATTCCAATTGTCTGATCGCGATTTCCAGTATTGATGTCGATCGGGTCCCTGACATGAAGTGGCACAAGATATGCCTCAAGTGTGCTGAACGAGCTTCGAAGTGCTTGGATGAAGCGATTTACTTGGCTTGGTCTAAATTCTCCGGCCCGGGCGGCATTAGATGTGACACAGTGTGAAATAAGGTTTCAAAGGGTGCCACCTAGCAGGATTCAGCCGGTATTGCACTCTCGGGGTCTCAGAATGAGTTCCAATGGTAACACGGAGGTCTGTGAGCCTGTAATGAATTAAAAAAACGAATAACCGCTGGCGAGATAACCCGACTTTACTAGGGTATGGCGCTGAATGAGTTCATGGAATTATAAAACAACAAAAAGAAAATGTTTGACATTTTATTGCTGTTTTTACCTGTTATAACAAAGGAAAACCTCAAACTCTTATGAAGAGGAGAAAAAAGACTGGCATGTGTAGACCTACTTTTAAATAAAACACAGAAGAGGAGACAAAACACTGGCATCTGTAGACCGACTTTGAAATAAAACCCTGAACTATGCAGGTATATTTGAGTCCTTTCCTTATTTGTGGAAAATGTATCAAATGAAAAGTAGTCTACTTTGAAAAAAGACTGGCATCTGTAGACCTACTTTGAAATAAAACACAGAACTATGCATCTCTATTTGAGTCCTTCCCTTATTTGTGGAAAATTTATAAAATAAAATGTAAATATTTTGTTGTTCGCAAATTTCCCACCACATATCAGGCATACAGGTAAGCCTGCATCGTTAGTCGTGAAAGCAAATTAGTCCATGCTGAATTAAACCCTCTATTTTCCTCGGACTTTCCTTCTTTTTTTGGATTTATCCATGGTTCGTTTACTGGGGGGTCAGAAACTCAAGATTAGCCACTTACAGACTGCAGGGAGAGGCGCAGGGTGTGACGTATATATTTTAGTTGATGAAATATTTTAGTTGATGAAATATCTTCATTTCAGTGTCACAGTATGACCTCGATCTCCAAAATAAGACTGATGAAAAAAAAATGTATTTTAAATTTTTTGTAACTGGGAGCCACAGCAGAGTGGCTAAGCCGCAGGTTGCCAGGTTAAAATGGAAATATATACAAACAATGATTACATTTCTGTCACTCATTAGCACACTTCTGAGAGGAAATGTTTTCATTTGTACTTTTTTTTTCATGGATTTTGGAGCTCGTTTCTGCTGCATATTGCTTCAGCCTACACCTTTTCGGTCATTTTCTTTCTTTTATAAATGTTCTACTACTATTCTATTGCTTTGTAAAAATAAGACCGAAATTAAATCATTCATTCATATTGCCCAGTTCTACATTGTTCTACATGTTTCATTGGGTGCCATGTGAATTCTGCTACCTCTCTAGCTCTATTGACGAGCTTTGTATGTATATACAAAGCTTTATAACGAACTGCCGCGGATTCTGACATTATTGCAAGTTTGCATTGTGTTTTCAAAGGGATCAACAGAAAGCTCAGAGTTTCAACAAAGTGGGGTGAAGGGGCATTCTCCCTTTCTGTGTGTGTGTGCACGTTCGCGTCCCATCTCTGGTCTTTGGAAAGACCAGGGCCCTCATTTATCAACAATGCTTAGAAAGTGTTCTATTTTCATTCTTAAGCACAGAAAAATCGGGATTTATCAACCGTGCGTGCACAGGTCCTACGCACACTCCGTGTTGATAAATACCATTTGTTCTTACCGTCTATGCTCGTGCACGATTATCCATATATGGTCATGAAACATCCCCATGGGATGTGAAATAATGGTCTTACCCGAGCGAACTCTGAGAAACTTCACTGAGAGCGAGATTGATCACCGAGGTCTAACAAACTGATTCAACGTATACAGCATTTCCCGTTGTGAACAATCTTATTTGGAAACATGACACACAGAATAATAGTATTTAGCGTTTTATTTCAAACAATATTTAATCGTATGCTTATAGATATTTTTAGAGAATAAATAAATCCAATGAAGTTGTCAAGTTCACAGACAAATCCGCTGAGGAGGAGGGAGCGTGCAGACTATCTTCGGTGCGCCGGGAGCCAAGGATGTTGACTGACCCAGTCCTGCTACAGAACCAGCACATTGACAAAAAATAAATGACAAGCTGACCCGACATTAAGCACTGTAATGACTGAAATGAAATCAATTTCAGCAGGCCAACTCTGCGCTCTACAATGCCTATTGTGCGCTCGTGAGCCTGTGGTTTTGGTCAGAGTCATTATGGCTTCAGTGGATAACCCTGATCTGCATTTAAGTGATGTTTTAATTATAGATACCCCAGTAATAACATACAATTGAATTAAATATAATTAGGCCTGAATGAGTCGTGTTCCTCCCAGCCACCGGCAACGACATTATCAGCCAAAATGCCCATCGCAGATTATCTGTACATTGACAGAGTGGAATCCCGTTCACATTACTGGATTTGTTTATTGATGGAGCTTTGAAAGCTACATGGGTACAGTCTATTGCTCCGATGATGTTGGGTAACCTGGCGTAAAATCCTCTCTTGGCCTCCTGTTAATGATATTGTATGTAGTTGGGGGGAAATTACGACATCGACATCCAACACTGCATTTTTCTCCACGCTCCAATTTGGGTCTCAAATTGCGGTACAAATCAAGGAGAATGTGTCTCGGTTAGGGGACTATACTTAATATTATTATGTTCTCTCTCTGCAAATAGACTGCCCTATATCTCTGAAAACATCTGAGCGCACACCGCGAGAAGTATTCCTATAATAACGCTATGAACCAGACTGAATTCATTCGGAAATACCGTACCTATTCCAAATGCTATTTAGGGTTTGACAATAATTACACTAATGTCGCTATTTTACAATGAACTATAGTGAATTACGGGTCATACAGAACACGTCATTGTTGAAACTAATGCATGAACTAATGAAAGCATAATGCCGTCCGTCTGCAGTCTTCATATTCTACCGCTGGGCGCCAGGTACGCATGGTCAGAGCAGCAGAGCTGTGCATATATATATACGCACAAAGTCAAGCACACGTTCAAATCGATAAGTCCCACACTTTGCTTAGAAATTATCGTACGCACGGGTTACACACATATCTGTGCATACGCACCATTGATAAATGAGGGCCCAGGGCCCTATTCCACGTACCTGGTTCAACTAAGTCGATCAAAAGTCCCATTATCCAGATTAAATTAACCCGATGTTTGAATCCGGGCTTTCCCTGTTCCTCGAACGTCTCGTTAATTCGAACCAGACTTGATACTCAGGATAATTGCGCGCGGCCGCCTCACCTGAAAAGACAGCAGGTGTCGATCGCAGAAATCCTGATTTTCTAACGGTATTGATTGATTGATTGAAAACTTTATTAACAGATTGCAGAATGGGTACAATACAGTACGGCTCAATAGCCTCGCCGACGAGTTAAATGTATAATCTATAGGCTAATGTTAAGTCCCTCATTACCCAAATCAATCCGATTATATTTCTTTAAATGTGCCTGCTGGCAGTAGGCTTAATGGAATGAATAATCGAATGAGATCTATTGCTAGTGAAAATAATTTCAGAATAAGTAGATACAAACAAGCCCAAAGAGTATCTAATTGATATGAATTAATAGATACTTATGAGGATATCTGTACTTTATGCGCTCGACTTAGGTATCATGTACTCTATATATAAACAAAGTTTTCAAGGCGCGACCCCCGAAATAACGGTGTCAGAGAGGCTTGGAGGGAGGCTATACAGTTTCACTATTAATCAGGTTTTAATCTGTTTTTCGGACATCATCCATACATGCATTGAATTGATTAATCTTGTCAAGTCAAGATTGGTTTATACCAGTGACATGTTCATCATCAGATAACACTAACAGTTCTTAATGCATTTTCTCAAATTCATTTGTCAAATCCGTCAAACAGCGCATCTCAGACATTTTAATCCCAGTTACAATATCACAATAACCTAGCATACCGTGCGGCAAAGGGAACCGCTCCCGCCTACCTCCGGTCAATGGTCTCTAACTATACACCCTCAAGACCCCTACGCTCTGCATCTTCTGGCCGCCTCAGACCTACTCCTATCCAAGCTCCGGGAGGGTCATCAAAGAGAAGTCGCCTATTCTCAGTCCTTGCCCCACAATGGTGGAATGAACTACCCACCCCAGTTAGGACAGCCGAAACACGTCCAATCTTTCGCCGTCGACTAAAGACTCACTTCTTCAACCATTATCTGAATTAAAAAAATAATAATCGAAACCTAACTAACCGTACGGTCATGCACTTGTCCTATTAAACTAACCTACACTGTAGCACTCAACACTTTGATGAACATTGTTGCTTAGCTGATGAGTTGTGCCCTTCCTGATGGCTTGTCGTACAGAACATGTAAGTCGCTTTGGATAAGAGTCCGCTAAATGTAAATGTAAAATGTAAATAACGTGTGAGTGACAGTGATACAATTCAACAATCCACTTATTCAGATTCCTTGTAATTCATATCCACAGTCCACGCATGAAGACGCTTCAATTTATGCTTGAATGAAACACAATCCGGCGCTCCGTTAAGCAAATACATCCACAGCGGAGAATATGAAACGAATCGGAGGTTTCATTCATAAAAAATATCCCAGCGGGATTCACATTTGCAATGCAGTTATTAAACGGAACGGAAAGGTCTGGCTTAAGTCAAGTGTTACGTACCCCAGTGGGGAGACTAAACTCTAGGCCACAGACAGGATAGGTGAGGGTGCAGTGACACAAAACACAAGAAACTATTTGCAAAATAATATTTATTTTACAAACACACAACGGCAACAGAGAGCAAAGAGGACTTACCAGTGAGCACCAAATGAAATATCAAAAAGAAATAAAAGCCCACCCCCCCCCCTTTACAGGCGCGGACGCCCCAAAGTACAGGTGGTGGTGCTCACTTCTAAGGCTGGTGTCTTTAACAGTAGGTCACCTACGTCATGTAGACCCAAAATGTAGACCCAGGGTATCTTCCTGTCCTCAATGTCCCTGTGTGCGAAACGAAAGATTAATACAAAGCAAAGCAATCACTATAGGCTGGGTGACGAGGAATAAATACACACGTTAGAAACAAAACAGAAATGTACAAATACTAAACTAATGCCAAACAGGCCACAGCTCTACAGAACACAAACGGCACAAAACTATACTAAAGACCTAAACTAACTGACAGCACAAAGTGCCAGAGCCTTCACCAGCTCTATACCGAAGACATACCAAAATGAGCTCCCACACAGACACAGACCAAGTATAGTTACCACCACACACAGACCAAACGAACCAGGGAGCTCACTAACACTGAAACAAAAAGGGTATATGAAGAGAGAGTGGATGTTGATTGCAGAATCAGTTTCACCTGCCGTTGCACTGGGGTGAGTTGCTGATTGACCAGCTGCTGCTGCTGCAACTGGGACTGGGAGACACCTGAGAATGGGATATGTAGACACAAGAGGGAGACAAGACAACAAGAAACAAAACATGCCTATATATACAACAGATAACATGCATTACTCCCTCTTTATTACATGGCGTTTTCACATTCGCCGAAATGCTTGCTTGTGATTGGTCAATAGCGCGCGTCAGAGGTCCGTTATCAGACAATAATGACCGCTGTGCGCAGCTGTTCGCAATCAAGCCCACTGACATCAGTGCAATCAGACACTGCCGGTGTACTGCTGCCGGGGAAGCTGCCGGCGATGACGGGGCGGAGCGACGAGCGGAGCCAGAACCAGTGTTGCGAGTCGATGTAAAATGAATTGGGTATATTGTTAGTAAGTTAGCCATGTAATAAGCGGGATAATGTATAGCTATACTCGATCATTGTCGCAAAATAATTGACCTTCACTGACGTTTAAAACACCTCGCCGAGGCGGCTCGGTATTTTAAACTCTGTCTGTCAATTATTTTGCGACAATGGTAGGTCGTAGCTATACATTATCCCTTACATATACATACATAAGGACACCGTCCGTAACAAGCTATGCTGAAAATTATCCGGCTAACTCAGTTAGCCAGGTACGAGGAACAGGGCCCTGATGAGGAGTATATTATATTGATGGTATTTACTGAGGATGTACAGATAATGGTGATATTTTAAACATAAAAAATATAATACATAATAAAGGATACATGATCATCATACAACATAAAACAATTGTTCTAGGAACGGTTTTGGAGAGGGAGGTAGGGAGCAGTTTTAGGTTGTGTGTTGTGAGTTCCAAAAAATGGAACTTGGAGTTTAAAGCTCAATATATCAAAATGTGGCACTTTACAGTGAACAGGAGGTCTATTTGTATTAAAAACAATAGATTGTTTTTCATTTAAATGTCTGGAAGAGCACAAAAATTAAAATGTCATGATATTTTCTTTGCCTTTTTTGAGTTGATGGGCATATGATATCGTCTCATATCGATCGCAGGCACCTGAATCGTATCGTGGCAGACTTTGTGATATCGGCAAATATCGTATTGTTGTCCAAATAATCTATATCATATCGTGATGAAACTGGTGATTCCCACCCCTAGTCACTGCCATGGTATTCTATGCCTAAATCAACTTTCAAATGCTTCAGGGCCCTCATTCATCAACGTGACGTAGAAAGTGTTCTATTTCCATACTTAAGCACGGAATTTAGAATCTGTGCACGCACAAAAAAAACTGGATTTATCACACGTGCGTACACAGGTTCTACGCACACCTGTCTTGATAAATATGACTTTGATCCTACGTTTGAGCTTGTGCACTGTTTTAAGTATTTGCATACCAGAACCGCCCCGATTAACCATATACGGTAATGGAATACCCCCATGAAATGTGGAAAAATGGACTAAGCCGAGGGAAGCGTGTTATGAGACAGGCTGACAGACGTGTACACGTACGGTGATGTCGGATATGATATCTATTAACCATTGCTGCCTGGGCAGCGCAAACACTAATAAAGACCGTGCTGGAATATGACTGCCTTTTCCCGTGTTGTTTGATTAATACCCAGGGATTAAAGTTCTCCTCAATTTTATTCCAAATCGCGATGGATTTTCCGTCAATTTTCTACCTGCTGCATATGATTTCTAGAGGCATACTACAATCTATTTTGATGTCAGTATTGGGTAGCCTATATAAACAATAATACGAGAGCATATACAAGAACAATGAATATCACTGCATGTATGATGTAGCCTGCCTTTCAATACATGAACTTGAATTCCATCATGTTTGTGTGCGGGACTCACAAGGCTGTTGTCACAATGGGTGGTACCGGTACAGTAATAACAGTCTACACAATATCACGATGGACCATGCCATAGCCTATGTTCTATTATGACATGATCTGTGACGACAAATGTTCTAGAATGTTTGATTAAGATATCATACTCTGACAGCATGCCTATGATCAACAAAAACGCGAACTTGAATCCCATCATCATATTTACATAGTCTGTCCACTATCTGGTGTCATTGCAATGTGTTTTTTATTCTTTCTTATACAGTAAAAAGGGGGAAGAACACTATATCGTGGGTGTTCATATGACTTGTATTCTGCTTACAGCTTCGAAATTCCACTTGTTTCGTTTAACGTAAAGCCTTTTAAATATAATCAAAACGTTCCCGTGTTTCTGCGGTCTGTGCGCAAAATAATAACGAGTTGAGCTACGCGGAGCGCAGTCAGTCAGTACACCCCGTATATTCCGATAACGCTATATAAACCATGCTGCATTCATTCTGAGAGAGATCTATTATTCCAAATGCTATTTATAGGGTTTTGACCATAATTACACTACTGTTGCTATTTTACAATTAACTATAATGAATTACGGTTCATACAGAACGTGCCAGTGTTGAAACTAATGCACAGAAGCTCATTTCCTTGTTGTAATAATATATTCTACCAACGGGCGCCAGGTACGCATGGTCCGAGCTGTGCGTAAACATAAGCACGAAGTCAAGTTCAAGTTGAAATTGATGAATCCCACACTCTGCTTAAAAATGGTCGTACGCACAGCTTAAGCACATATCTGTGCGTAATTCACGTTGATGAATGAGGGCCCAGGTTTTTATTTTATTTATAAAGAATTTTACCACTCCAAAAATGTGCATGCATATGCAATAGCTTACAGGAATAGTAATCTATAAACCTCTTGATAATCAGTTCTTTACTTGACAACTTTCAGAAGCCCCCAAAAAATACTACCGTACATGTCTTCCCTCAAAGCAACAGTTGTGATTGGAGGATCAAGGAAAGAGGGCGGGTTTTGATGACGCCTGCGCTCATTGTGTTTTTCAGGTCCCCCAGGAGGAGACGATCGAGGTCCAACTCTAACTCCAGGAGGCCCCGGCATCGGCGCTCTCGCTCACGCTCCAAAGAGCGACGCGTCCGTTCTCGCTCCTCCTCTCAGGACAGGAACGACCGGGAGAAGCAGAGGGAGCGCAGGCGGAAGGGTCTCCCCAGCGTTAAGGGCCAGACACTCAGTGGTATGTACCTGTGAATGTCATGAAATATAAGGCTTTCTCGTGGTATTGCACAGTGAATGCTTATAGACGGGTTTCTCATCCACGCTAGACTCTGTACACTGAACTCGCATCAAGCAGGCAAAATTGAACGTATATACTTGCATTTGTTTCGCCATGCTAGCGATCTAAACAATCAGTCCATGCCAAAGCTAGATATGTAAAAGGTGAAAGACTCGTACTCACAGCCATGCTTATTTGGCTAAATGACATCCAGTCAGAGGAGTTTCGCCATAGAGCCCTGACTGCGGGTTTACAAACAAGGAACCCATCTATATATCCGGCCACAACTGGACTGCAATATTGAATGGTAGTCTACACTGAGAAAATCAATGAAGTATCGTTGTCATTTCAAAGTGATCTTTTTAAAGTTTGATTATGATGTGATCGCATTGCTGTTGTACATCCATAGGTGACCTGGAAATGTTGTGTATCAGGTTTAGCTGCATTTGGTTAACATTTGTGTGTCTGCATTACTTTTTCCCCACCTTTCCTGTGTTACTTTTTCCATTACTATCCCTTATCTCTTGGACATTTGCCACGTTTACATGTACACCAACATATTGTAATGTGAGTTAAGACAATAATGCAGGTGTAGCAAAGCTCATATAATTTTTCTCTAAACCCATTTGACCTGTTTTTATTTTTTACTTAATGTGGTCACTGGTAGGCATAGCCTATATCTCTTGAATCCAGTCAGGTTGTTTGCTGATGGAATGGCCGTTCCAAATCATGATATGAATGATGAATGAATGAATGACTTTATTTGACAATATATAAAAATAACATGTGGCAGAAGTACAGTCAGGAAAATACTGCCAAGGATGGACACAAAAAAGCTCAGAGCTTATTTCCATTGTGGTCCTTGTAGGGGAACGAAATGCTTAGACATGCATCATACAGACATGACATCACAACACATGTCACATATACATAACATAGACGCATAAAAACATGTAAGGGTCCATCAGGATAAGTGAACGCACTGCAGTGTTCAGTGTTTACGTGTTACTTTCACTTTTACACTGAACTCTTGAGACCCTCCTACGGTAGCCTCCTAGCTCTGAACTACAAAATGTAAACTACGGTAAAAAGTGCATATATCACTTAGATGTATTAACTTATAATACAAGTTTCACGTTTGCATTTCCTGGATGACAGCGTGGCCAGCTGGGCAATAGCAACCATGATGGGTTCCCAGAATTATTTGCATCACACAACCTTGTGGGACCCTGAGTGAGTTGAGATGCTGCTTTGCGATCACAATCAAATGAGTAGGCTATATATAGCCGCATCAACAATGTGGTAAGATAACTCTTGCATGTGAAATACCGTAATTCCTCTAATAGTAACCCCGGCTTGTATTTGTTTCAACTGTAGCGGGTACCAGGCTTGTATTAGGAGGAGGCCTGTATAAGAGGGAGGCCTATATTTCAAATTTTCAAACGGATCATAATGAATAAATCAACATTTTGTGTCAGTTTGAACCCAGTAAAATGTACTGGGTTCATTTATTGAAACCAAGTACTGTATGAAATAGTAAACAGTGCAATTACAGGTGGTCACTGGTCATTTCAACGTTTTCAAAGTGAAATCAAGTAACTAGCTCAGTATGCAGCTCAGTATATTAGTAACCCGGCTTGTATTAAGAGGCCGGCTTATAATTGCTTAGCTCAAGAGCGCACCCGGCCATTAATAGAGACCCGGCTTGTATTTGGGACCCGGTTACTATTAGAGGAATTACGGTATATCAACAAAATGTATCTAAACAAGTAACGGTGAAACGATAATATCATGGTTTTCCAATGTTTCACCTACTCTACTAGACTACCACTGCACAGAAATTAGGCATTTTCTTTCTAAAGTGGTTGCCAATGGTAACAGGCAGCCATGTTGGAAGAGAGACGGCTACACAAACTTTACACGCAAGGCCTCTATTACACACGCCGTGTGTTGGTGGCTTAACATAATCTATAGCCACTGCTCTGTTCGTGGAAGGCATGACACGCATTTATGCGTAACGATTTATGCATGAGTCGCACCTGCGGTGATAATATAATGTGATGGCAGTTGACTGGTTTGCGCATCGTCAAGCCCATTCTACATACATTTCTCGCTACTCTAGAAAAGCACAGACTTGTACAGGGCGGTTACATTTACAGGGAAAGCCACCTTGCAGTTTAGATGAATTAGAATCAGAAAGGCCGTTATTGCCAAGCAGTTTTGACATACAAGAAATGTGGTAGTTTTCAGTGCGACATTAACGGACAGACAATAACGGACAGATAAAATAAAAAGGTGGAATAAAATTAAATGGAATATGAACTAAATCAAGATGGAAGCACAATAGAATAGAATTATCAAGTAAAAAAAGGCCAGGGCTGTACAACTGTAAAATAAAAAAGGTGGAATAAAATGGTATATAAACTAAATTAAATAGAAGCACTATGGAATATAGTATAATTATAAGTAAAATAAAAATAGTTTGTTGGATATGTTGTTATATATGTTGTCTCCTGCTTTCCAACAGGTTTCCTAAAAGTAGCACCTAAAAGGAAGATTCTTTCAAGTGCTACAGACCTACAGAACTATGCCTTGATCGCAGTAAGGTCAATAGGTGCATTACTTTGTGCATGGAAACATAGCCATTGATTATTGCATCGTGGCTGACTTGCATCCAGACTATATAGGCTTCTGGTCACAATTATGACCACATCCATATCTTTACATACCTTGGTGTGTTCTAGCATGAAGTCTTGAACACTTCCCAGTGTTTATTCCCAAATCTCCCAACAAACTTGATTTTTGGTGAAAAAAATCCCATGATATATTGTTATTCCTTTGTCCCTCTCATTTGTCACAGCCTCAATAACCACTTGCACAATCGGCTTCTCTTAACGATAATATAGGCACCATACACCTTACTATCCAGCTTTCCATACTCTCGGGGCGCTTTCACACTTGCAATTTAGCAATTCTTGGTTGACAAGAATTAAATGTATTAAAAACGGACACAGACGGACAGACCTTAGATCGATGTAGCCACATAACATTAACACTTTAAGTGCCGAAAACGTGTTTAGGGGTCCTTCCCCGCCATGCTCAAGTTGCAGAGGACGCCGTAACTTGTCTTTGATATCAATATTTCAAAAATCTGTGATCGGATTCATATTTCCCATCCGCTGGCCTGAGACCCACCAAAAAGCCCCACTGAACCCTCTAGCGGTTCAAGAGCGCCATCTGGTGGCCGATCGGCGCAATCGCCAAAGAGGAAGTTACTTGGACAATGTGCTATTCACCCATATTACTTCCGGGCACTCGCTATAGGTTCCGGCACTCTAGCTCTTCACAATACATAGCGATCCGTTGCCAATAACTCGATAAACAACATGATTTGGACGTATATACTATTATACAAGCTGGAAATGGACCCGATATTTCTACATCCCATAATAGGCAAATGTCTGTTCCACGCTCATCGCCCAACGGCGCGAGGAAGATACGGTAAGATTCAGCGTTATTTTTGAACGTGTTCGATATAAACTGCTCTGATGAACATATGACCCACACTAGATGAATGATATAACGCTGCCCACGGAATTATAAACGATCCCCCGCCCATCCGGTCATCATCGGATGATACGTAGAAACTTCTAGAAGTACGTCCAATTGAAATTTTTTATATCGCGCCGATTGCCATCAAACTGTATTTCATCATCAATATAATGCATTTGGGGCTATAGATCACGTTCTGGAGAAAGCTGCAGAAAAAGATGAAAACATACTTATACTTTAGACCATATTTTACTATGAATATGTGAATGAAAAAGTTTAACGTTGCTACACGATGAACAATACATATAGGACCTTGAATGGGCCCTAATAATGGCAATTTAGCAATAGAATTTAAAAAGTTATAGCCCTGCAAAGAAGGGGAACTTTTCCATAGACAAATAGAGCTGGCAAGGGATGGTATATCATGAATTTAGCCTTAGGCAATCAAAGTGTTAAGGTCGCTTTCACATATAGTTTTGGTGGACTCGGTGCGGTTCTGGGGGTGAAGTTGCAACATTGTTGCATTCTTCATTTGGTTCGCCTGCGTTCACATAGAAATCTGTGAGGCGGACCGAGTCCTTCTGAACAATGTCACGCGGTCGAAAAGGGTGCTTGTCTATTGGACAGTGGAAATGTGTGTGTGGCCTGCGAGCCCGTGTGTGTGTGTCTGTGTGTGGACTGTCTGCGAGCCGTGGTCAGCGGAGGCGAGTTTTGACATGGCATTGATCCATTGTTCTATTGAAGCACATTACCACCATCCTCTCGCTAAACAACTTGTAGACCACGGTGTTTTTATGAGTGCCCACAAGCAGCTGTTTTATTAATAATATAATAAGCCGCGTTTTTTCTTCCTTCTTCCCAAGATGCACAGATAGATAGATAGATAGAGAGATGGATGCAGTGTGCTTGTTTTGCAGTGAATGAATGCTGCGAGCAGTGGTAATAATAATCACTTCCTATATTTGGTTCGATGAAGCCGAACCGAGACCGACGTTTTCAGGCGGACTAGAGTTCGCCTGTTTGGTCCACGAACCGAGTTCGACACGCATTCACACAAACCCGAAAAACCGGACTATCGAATTCTGGTCCGAAAGTCCGGACCAAACAGCCCCTGTGTGAAAGCGACCTAAATGTTAAATGAAGTACTCTACAGATTAGGGCTGGGCGATATGGCCAAACATTTTATCACGATAACGATATGATAATGTTATCATATCACTCGATATCGATATTGTTATCAGTATTAACTCATTCAGCACCAGCTATTACCCTCATCCATGTAGTCAATGCACCAGCTTTCCATTGCCTATTTTCACTGTGCGTCACAATGTTTGCAGAGCTATAATCTATATTCTATATTATAGCTATGGAGACGATACTATGGCTCATTTGACAGTGAGGGTTCGTACGGGTGCTGGAAATCCTTGGAAATGCTTGTATTTCAATGTGGTGTTTTCAAGGTTTGAAAGGTGCTTGAATTGTGTATAAAGTGCTGGAAAGTTATTGAAATTGTAATTGCACTGTATATACTTTCATAATAAATCGCTATCTGACTGAATCGTTAGGTTTTTAGATAAAGAAAAAAAAATCTGAGATTGCCTTCAAAATGAAGAGGAGTCCTCTCTCGAGCCTCGCCACTCGCGTGCCCGCCCCGCCAACGGCACCCCCTGCCCCTCCTCAAAGCTTGCTTTAATCCCAGTAACGTTAGCGAGGGGTAGGGCCCGACAAGCCTAGTGCTTCTCCCTAGCCCTTTTCGGACAATTGGACAATGCTGCAATAGCAGCTGGTAAAACGTTGGTGATTTATGGAATGACCGTTGTTACTGTATGTGTCCAAAGCCAGAATAAAAAAATAACTGAACTGAACGTTAGCAAGCTTCTTATTTAATTTTTTAAGACGTTAGCAGCAAGCTACTGAGCTAGCGTTGCCACAGACGGCTATGTTTATTGTTCATGTTGACAACGACAAGCGACACCGTATATTAACACATTGAGTGCCCGGCCCCTTCCGGGAAGTGACCTGGCCTTGCCGCCCATTAACCCCATGTAAACGTAGTTGTACTTTGTAGAGCTAAACCTATATTTTATAGTATAGCTATGGGTCTAATAACGCTGTCGAGTCTCATTGAGCTGCTTCTGGTCAACATGCAAAAAACGGATTCTTTTTTTCATCCGTACATTTCCGTTTTATACCGTTTTGAATATGAACATAGTCCGGCCGCTTCTGAGCAATTCCAGGGAAAATACACAAACAGCGTTTTTGTGTAATTCAATAAACAGTCACCCAACGGCACACAGTCATACACATAGAACACAGATAGCTTCAATAGCTGTAGAAAATAAATATCAGATCAACGCAAGCTTTCATATATGGTGTCCTTACCTGGTCTCTGAAGTAATGCAAAGAAAATAATCCAATAATCTCATCGCCATTTCTGTTATCCACAGCGATCCTGTCCCCGACGTTGTTGGGCATTGCACTTCAACGGGCGGGCGGGGTCAGTAGTCCAAACCATCCCTACAAGCGTGTGTTTTGCCGGAGTGTGTAGGACCCGCCCCCATGCCATAGCTCGGTAGAGAAAATAAACTAACCCGTTTCTAACGGGGTGCAATAATGCCGGAAGGCGTTAGAGGGCGGTATAAGACCGTCTGCCAGCACAGACACACTCGGAACAGTATGCACAAGGTGCCCCGCTGAATTATGAATGGCAATAGATAATAAAAGAAATACCGTGACACAAACGTAGATCTACGTTTCCGGCACTCAACGATCGGGCGACAGAAACGTAATTCTACGTGAACGGCAATCAAAGTGTTAAGGTGAGTTAATAAATTCACTCTGAAGAATCTGCTCCGGTCTGATAAACTGACTCTTTGGTCAGAGCGTCCAGTGTGCATAACTTGAGTGCGCTCGCTCTGACACACTGAAAGCCAATTTACCTTCAAACAAGTTTCGTTTAGCTAACGCCATTATGCATCGGAGCTGTGGTTTCGCTGTGATCAACATGGCTAACAACAAGCAAATCAATTCTTTCTATTTTAAGGAATGTTCTGTAGGATATGTCGGCAACATAAGAAGCCAGCTACAAGGGGTAGCTGTTTGTGTGAAATAACAAGAGAGGAGACTAGAACGTGCGTCAACTGTGCGTCTGTATTGCAACCAATAACATGGGCATCATATAGCTTACATCCTGGTCCCTGCTGGGATGTACCAACTGAACACACCACTATATATATAAAATCCTAGGTTGATTTGATTTTGTATACATTTTAAGGTTCAAGGAGCTGATTGACTGTTCTCTTATTTTGCACATTTTCAGTAAATATTTGATTGAAATTAAAGTTTTATCTGGTGATTATTTGAGTGATTGGATCAGCCAGGTTATATAGGATGCCAAGTCTACATCCTTTTGGTTTCTTTATAGCACAATAACATCTGATTTAATGTGATGGAAGAAGTAAAATTATCATTTTGAGTAAATATTTTATTTACCACAGCCGCATAAGATGCTGGAAAAGCTTGAAAATGCACCTTGAAAAAGCTTGAATTTTGCTTTGGAAAAGGTGTAATAACCCAGTCACTATCTTTCGTCCAACATGTAAAATTTTTTTATAATTCGCGTGTTATCCCGTGGTGAATATTGTATAGTTTCAGAGTGAGAGAGGGGGAGATCAAATCCGTTGGATAGGTCCTGAAAAGACCGGATACCCGAGTCATTGAAAATATCCCCCAATGTATGTATGCCTTTCCCTTCCCATCTAGGATATCTAATGGGTTGTCCAATAAGGAGCAAATTGTTATTGAATAGTGGGGAATGCGTGTGCCATTTATGGCGCTTAGTGCATGGTTTCTGGGTGTCACGCCAAATCTGGATCACATGTGTGATCAGAGGGCCAAATCGTAATTTGCATTGCTTAATTGAAATGTTGGTATACACGACATCTTGAAGTCTATGTGGGGACACCATCTCCTCCTCCAATGGGCGCCAGGACACAGCCGCTTGAGCGTCAAACCAAGGTCTCCGAGAGTAAGCTTGAAAATAATACTTGAAGTCTGGAAATGCCAAACCCCCGTCTAGTTTACTCCTCTGTGCAGTGGATCTCTTTAAGCGTGGGGGTTTGTTATTCCAGACGAATTTATATGCAGCAGAGTGCAGTTTTTGCCAGTAACCAACAGGGGGAGACAACACGAGATCTTTAACTTGAGAGTTAATGTGGAAGAGGAACATGTCTAAAAAGGAAAATTCAATTGATCTTGATCATACGAAATAATTGCGATTGTCTCGTATAATCGCCATCACAAAGTTATTTGATTATTGCAGCAGCCCTACTCCATTCCCTCCTATATTCTGAGTTGTTGCTAATGTTGTTTCATTTGCAGTTTGCAGCACTACGTTGTGGGTGGGACAACTAGACAAGAGAACGAACCAGGCTGATGTGATGTCCCTTCTGGAAGAGTTTGGTCAGATTGATAACATTAATGTGAGTTTGACATTTCAAAAGCACTTTCAATTCAGTTTAATTTCAGTTATTTTCCAGAGTGGGTTTGCTTGTTTCAGTTTAGTTTTTATTAGTTTCAGTATTATGTTTTTTTTTCTTCATTATAATATTTGTCTGGGGCAAATCTTTTATTTAATTTTTTTTAATGTCAGAATAGCTATTTTGCTATAGAAACGCAGTATGCACTGATTGCCTCCTCGTGTTTACTATGGTGACAGATTTTACCAAATGAATTATTACACTATCGTTTCAGTTACCGGTAGTTTGATTATTTATTTGTTTTTTTAAAGTCTAGTTTTAGTTAAATATAATAACCTTGCTTGGAACTAATGATTCTTGCATCTGTCTGTTTTCCTCTTTCTCCCTCTCTCTCTCTCTCTCTCTCTCTCTCTCTCTCTCTCTCTCTCTCTCTCTCTCTCTCTCTCTCCTCTCTCATATTTACTTTGTCCAGATGATTCCTCCCAGGGGGTGTGCCTATATTGTTATGGTTCACAGACAAGATGCCTTTACAGCCTTACACAAACTCGGTAGTGGGTCATTTAAAGTCAACCAGAAACCCATCAAGGTACATAGCTCTCAGGAGATACAGTCAGGTCCATACATATTTGGACATTGACTCAATTTTCACAATTCTCGGTCTGTACACTACCACAATGGACTTGAAAAGAAATAATCAAGATGTGCTTTAAGTGAAGACTTTCAGATTTAATTTGAGGGTATTTAGAAGTCAGGTGATCAAAAGTAAATGGACAAACTAACAATCATAAATCAAATTGTCACTTTTAATACTTGGTTGGAAATCTTCAATGACAGCCCTACAGTCTGGAACCTGCTGCGTTTCATCCCTGGTGATTCTCTGCCAGGTCTCTACTGCAACTGTCTTCAGTTCCTGCTTGTTCTTGGGGCATTTTCCCTTCAGTTTTGTCTTCAGCAAGTGAAATGCATTCTCAATTGGATTCAGGTCAGGTGATTGACTTGGCCATTGCATAACATTCCACTTTTTTGCCTTAAAAACTCTTTGTCCATATGCACTGTGAAGCGCCGTCCAATGTGTTCTGAAGCATTTGGCTGAATATGAGCAGATGATATTGCCCGAAACACTTCAGAATTCACCATGCTGCTTTTCTCAACAGTCGCAACATCAATCATCAATACATATAAGCGAACCATACATGCCCATGCCATAACACTACCACCACCATGCTTCACTGATGAGGTGGTATGCTTTGCATCATGAGCAGTTCCTTTCCTTCTCCATATTATTATCTTTATCTCTAGTTGATCTTTGTCTCATATGTCCATAGGATGTTGTTTCAGAACTGTACATGCTTTACTAGATGTTTTTTGGCTAACTCTAATCTGGTCTTCATGTTTTTGAGGC
Source organism: Notolepis coatsorum (assembly GCF_963971535.1). Taxonomy (NCBI): domain Eukaryota; kingdom Metazoa; phylum Chordata; class Actinopteri; order Aulopiformes; family Paralepididae; genus Notolepis; species Notolepis coatsorum. The sequence goes on from NC_140165.1 coordinate 293,864,167, forward strand.
TCACCAATGGTTTATATCTTGTGGTGAACCCTCTGTATTCACTCTGTTGAAGTATTTGACTTTGACACAGATACACCTACCTCTTGGAGAACGTTCTTGATCTGGTCAACTGTTGTGAAGGAGTTTTTCTTCACCAGGGAAAGAATACTTCTGTCATCCATCACAGTTGTTTTCCATGGTCTTCTGGGTCTTTTGGTGTTTCCGAGTTCACCAGTGCGTTCTTTCTTTTTAAGAATGTACCAACAGTTGGTTTGGCCACATGTAATGTTTTTGCTATCTCTCTGATGGGTTTGTTTAGATTTCAGCCTAATGATGGCTTGCTTTCTTGGAAATACCACTCTTGAAATTAACTCTAGACCTTTAATGTGCTCTTTGTGAATGATATAATGAGGGAATACACACCTGGCCATGGAACAGCTGAGCAGTCTAATTACTTTTGGTCCCCTTTTAAAAATAGGGAATCGCATATAGAAATTCTTGTAATTCCTACACCATTCACCCGATTAGTATGTAAATACCCTCACATTTAAAGCTGAAAGTATGCACTTAAAGCACATATTGATTGTTTCATTTCAAATCCATTGTGGTGGTGGTAGGGGGTTCCACGATGTTCCTGGTCAAATTCCCAATCAGGTCTCTGACATCAAGGCCACCTAATCATCCCTTCCCCCTCAATCCCTGTCTCCTGAGCCGTTCAGCCATTGTGTATTGTGATGTATGGCAGTGTATGGCAGCCATTGAGCCTGCGTTGCCCAAGGTTGGGTGCTACCAGTGGTGGTGAAGGAGGCACCCTACATTGTGGGGAGCGCTTTGAGTGTCTAGAAAAGCGCTATATAAATGTAATGATCATTCATTATTCATCATTCATTTTAAGGGAAGTAGGGAGGGGATACATGCATGCAACATGTAAACAACATTCACTTTGGACCCGCAAAGACATTTTAAATTATAATTTCATTAAAGGGGCTGTAAGTGGTGTTTCTTTGTTAAAATAAGTGTTAAATGGCTCTACATTCCAACAGCTATCACTGATATAGAGTGCTTGGTCAGTAACATGGGTCTCCCAGTCCCTCCACTCTGCAGTAAATGGAAAATACAAAATAAATGTTTCCGGTATCCCTTCCCACGTTATCCAATCAGGAGAGAACCCTAGATATTTTTATTTCAAGAAATCTTGCCAAGCCAAATTTGCTTACTTCACTGGCAGATTATTTAACTTGTTTCCACGACACATATGATGAATTGAAAATGGGGGACCCTGATGGAAACAAGACGAAAGTCTTTCTCAGGTCTGCATCCTCTTAACAATTGTATGTATTGAGCTGTACTGTACTGTACCCATTCTGCAATCTGTTAATAAACTTTTCAATCAATCAATCAATCACATTTGCTTAAAACGTATTTTTCTTTTTTTCCGACCAATTTTGCAGTCTGGAGCTCTTTTGATTGGATGAAGTGGGAACGGGATACCAGAACATGTATTTTATGTCCACTACAGAGCGGAGGGCCTGACCAGACAATCTCATCAGTGATTGCTGTAGAGTGTGGACTACTTGTTTTAACAAATACCATGAATTTCATGAATTACAGCACCTTAATTATTTTGGGGGAAAAGCAATACTTTTATTCCGCATCCTTTCTAAAAGCTCTGTCGATGTATTTGTTTTAAATGATTACTCTACATAAAAATTGTATCTACCAATAAGCACTTGTTATACAAGTATTGTTGCTATTTTAAGGAATAGCTCAGTACATAGGTTGTGTGTGTAGTGAGTACTGTGTGCATACTGCGATTACTGTGAATGACATAACGCGTGTTCTAACCACAAATGTTCGTGACTCAATCAAGTTACCAGTGCTCACGGTAAAGTAATCTCAAATAATTTTGGAATGCACTCAGAATATGCATTGGCTAACTTTATTTCTATTGACTGTTGATTGATGAGCTTAAAATCCAAACCAATTAATTTGCAATTCTCTGAGCAGTTCACCACACCAGGGTTCGCACAAGGTCCTTCAAGTGCTTAAAGTGCTTGACTAAAAAAAGAAAAGAAAAAGGTAGAGGCCTGGAATTCCTTGAAAACGGCAAACATTTTTAAACAAGGTGATTAAAAAGTCTTGAAAATCTGAGGCGGTCAGGTGGCGTAGCGGAGATTGCGCTCGTCACCAACGCAGGACATGCTGGGTTCGAGCCCAGCTCTCGGCGTTGTCACCAGCTTGGCTGGCCGTTCACACTAATACAATTGGCAGTTATAGGGGGTGGGGAAGCTGGCGGGTGGGAATCTGGCATTGTGGACAGCGACGCCTACAGGTCAGGTCTCGGTGCTTGCTAAGCGGGGCAGGACTTGGTGGAGATAGCGTGCCCTCCCACGCGTTACACTTCACCAATGAGAGTCCTCGCTGCCAAGTGAAAAGACGTCACTGGCTGTCGGCGCACGTCTCGGAGGAAGCGTGCGTCGACTCGGGACGCCCTTGTACCGACTCGTAGGAGAACATGCATACAGCAGCCAGGTAGGGGAGGGGGGGGAATTGGCACAACGACTAATTGGGACGGGGAGAAAATCGGAGAGAAAAAAAAAAAGTATTGAAATTCAAATGAACCAACCATTCACATTGAATGTTTTGTATCAAATCTGACTAGTCGCTGTCTCGCTCGCTCCAACTGCTTTTCCTCATTTCTTTGCATGCGATTCTCTAGCTTGCTCTAGCTGGCAAGCAGGTCAAGAAGATGCTTTAAAAAAACAGCATTTAAAGTGAATTGTATCCTTCGAGTGACATCCTTGAAAATGAAAAATAGTGCTTGGAAAAGTAATTGAAAGTCCTTGAATTTCATTTTGCAATGTCTGGGAACCCTGCCACACATGCGTATGTGTGTAAAAGACGACTTGGGGCGACGCTAGTATACGGAAGTGGCTCTCAAGGTGACGATTAGACAACACTTTATGTTGTCAGTAGATGGCAGCATTGGTTTAAAATTAAAAGGTGAAAATGTTGAAAACTACAACACTGCATTTCCCAAGAGCGTTAGCACAGGTCGCAGGTCACTGGGATGTGTGTATATTCTTCGACGTGATCTGAACAGCGGTAAACTAATACTGCGACCTCGGTATAGCGACCGCGAATGGTCAACTAATTATCTTACCAAAAGTGCGCTGGTAGCGTTACATATGTTGTCTAAAGGGGGACATATGGTACAATTTAAGATTCTAATGATAATCGGCATATAAAGGACAACATAGAGCACCGTTAATTTGTAAGAAACCTCAATGAAAACGGCGCAGGGTGCTATTGTTATGAAAATGTGATAGAATCCTATAAAAATGTGGACTCATTTGGTTTACGTTCCGTTAATTGCTATAAAACGACTGTAAAACCTAACTGATTCGTCTAAACAAAATGTATATGAAATCATGGTAATTTTCATGAATTCAAATTTTGCATGGAAATAACTAACCGAAATTATTTTCCGTGTGACGAGGTGAACTCCAAACCTCAAGAGTGGCGGAGCTGCTGTTGTAGTTTAAAAAAAATACTGACAGGGCTATATCTGAAGAGCAGGAAATATCTGAGCATCATTGCCATATCCAAACGGCAGCACTCCCGGTTCATGCATTCACTTAAGGGCAAGGCGCTTGCTAAATGTATATTGTGTTGCCATTCTTTTAACTGAATGATCATAAGACATTTCATTCTTGCCTAGATCGCCTGGGCTTTGAACAAAGGTATTAAGTCGACGCACAAAAAGTTCTGGGACGTGGAGCGAGGAGTCACCTACATACCCTGGAACAAAGTGAAAGTAGACGACCTGGAGAACTTCCAGGAAGGAGGCATGCTGGACGCAGATACACTTAATCCAGGTAAACGCCCGCTCCGTTCCCCCCCGACTCATAACCATATTGTGGCTTGATGGCGTGGTTTCATTTTCCCCAGATCCACTGATTTTGTTTCCTTGTTCACAGAGTGGAGTGACGCTCTCACGGCCCTTAATAAGCCAACTATGAACGGAGCCTCGGACGGCGTACAGGCAGACGGATCAGGCGCCGCTCAGACTCAGGTAATACTAACCGGGTTTCACACGAAGCTCCTCTTTGATAAGTCAATGTCTTGTTTGTGGTGTTGGCCGAAGCTCAAGGATCTTTACTCGTTGGAAGTTTGCCTCAACTATCTGTTGTTGTGCGGAGTCTTTTAAAATAAAAAAAACGTATTATTCATAGTTGCATGTAAGATGTACTAGTATTAGACCAGTGCAAATCTGGTTAGTTTATATTTTGGAAAGTATAGTCATGTTATAGATTTGATTAGTTCCCTCACTGTAGTTCAGTTGAATTTCACCTGCGTTCAAGACGTGGAGTTTGAATAAATAGAAAGGACACTTCCAGCAGTATCTTGAGCCTCTTTCACACTGAGCTGCAGGCACGTTGGAACTATTTTCCCGGCTGGACTATATCACTAATTTCACTCAGGCCAGCGCTGTTGCAACATGGCAGTGAATGCAGGAATGAGACCCGAGGCTTTAATCGCACACCACACACACTGTCATCACCAGCAATGTATTCTAGCCACTGCACTCTTGGTTAGACATCGCCTTGAACTGCTAGCTAGATTTTTACCTCACTTGGTAAAGCTACAGAAGTGGCCTAATGTAAACCACATCTTAGTGAATACATCACTAAGCTACAAATCACCAAAATACTGCTCATCGCACCACTAGAGAGAACAAGATAAGAGCGGGAACTGAAGATGGTTTAGGTGAAGTTTGCTGCTGCCATAATGTGTAGCTACTCTTCATGCATAAAGTTAGCTGACAGCATAACATGTAGCTACTCTTCATGCATAACGTTAGCTGACAGCATAACATGTAGCTACTCTTCATGCATAATGTATAGCTACTCTTCATGCATAACGTATAGCTACTCTTCATGCATAACGTATAGCTATTCTTCATGCATAACGTATAGCTTCTCTTCATGCATAACGTGTAGCTACTAGCTACTCTTCATGCATAACATATAGCTACTCTTCATGCATAACGTGTAGCTACTAGCTACTCTTCATGCATAACGTATAGCTACTCTTCATGCATAACGTATAGCTACTAGCTACTCTTCATGCATAACATAGCTACTCTTCATGCATAACGTGTAGCTACTAGCTACTCTTCATGCATAACATATAGCTACTCTTCATGCATAACATATAGCTACTCTTCATGCATAACGTGTAGCTACTAGCTACTCTTCATGCATAACGTATAGCTACTCTTCATGCATAACGTATAGCTACTAGCTACTCTTCATGCATAACATATAGCTACTCTTCATGCATAACGTGTAGCTACTAGCTACTCTTCATGCATAACATATAGCTTCTCTTCATGCATAACGTGTAGCTACTAGCTACTCTTCATGCATAACATATAGCTACTCTTCATGCATAACGTGTAGCTACTAGCTACTCTTCATGCATAACGTATAGCTACTCTTCATGCATAACGTATAGCTACTAGCTACTCTTCATGCATAACATATAGCTACTCTTCATGCATAACGTGTAGCTACTAGCTACTCTTCATGCATAACATATAGCTACTCTTCATACATAACGTGTAGCTACTAGCTACTCTTCATGCATAACGTATAGCTACTCTTCATGCATAACGTGTAGCTACTAGCTACTCTTCATGCATAACGTATAGCTACTCTTCATGCATAACGTGTAGCTACTAGCTACTCTTCATGCATAACGTGTAGCTATTCTTCATGCATAATGTGTAGCTACTCTTCATGCATAACGTATAGCTACTCTTCATACATAACGTGTAGCTACTCTTCATGCATAACGTATAGCTACTCTTCATGCATAACGTGTAGCTACTAGCTACTCCATGCATAATGTGTAGCTACTCTTCATGCATAACGTGTAGCTACTCTTCATGCATAACATATAGCTACTCTTCATGCATAACATATAGCTACTCTTCATGCATAACGTGTAGCTACTAGCTACTCTTCATGCATAATGTGTAGCTACTCTTCATACATAACATGTAGCTACTCTTCATGCATAACGTTAGCTAGAAGCATAACACGTAGCTACTCTTCATGCATAACGTTAGCTAGAAGCATAACACGTAGCTACTCTTCATCCATAACGTTAGCTGACAGCATAACGTGTAGCTACTCTTCATGCATAACGTTAGCTAGAAGCATAACACGTAGCTACTCTTCATGCATAACATATAGCTACTCTTCATGCATAACGTTAGCTGACAGCATAACGTATAGCTCCTCTTTATGCATAACAGCATGAAGCAGCACTGTAAACAACAAAGGGTACTGAGAATATCTTCGAGAACATCTTCTACTACCAACATCTTAGAAAACCACTGCATTGTCCAGGAATCAAAGCAGCAAAAGTGATTAGCTGTCAGTTATCTCAACTTGATTTAATCAAGTCTGAGAGGGATACATTCCAGAATTCCTCATTTCAAAGCTCCAGAGTGACATCAGACTGTGAGTTGGCTAGTAGTCCGTGAATTGACTAACCACTTTCTCAGCTTTGAGCTACATACACTAAATATGAAAATATAGATATCCATAAACAGGAATACACATATCTCCTATACTGTATGTATTCAAACCAGTCATAGTCTCTCGAGGAAAGGCTTTGAAGTGCCTCAAGTCAACTCCGGTCCCACTACAGTACAGACATGACTCATTGCTTTCGCTGAACATTGCTATGAGGTGCCAAGAAAACAAAGGAGCAGTATTTGTAAGCCTGATTTCAATAGCCAAATACAACATTTTGTTTTGTTTTTATTAGGATTTAATATATGCCGGATACATGTTCAACCCAGTTACATTTATGGGAAAATTAACTGATGGGTGAATGAAATGATAGGTGAAGTAAGGGGAAGCTGATGATAGGGGGGGTGTCCCGGCACCCTCACTTCCAACGTGTCTGCAGAGGTGTGACTTGAAGTTTCCTTTTGTGTGGCTTGATGTTGATGTGGTTAGGCCGGTGCTTTGAGAGCATCAATAAGCCTCCTTCGAACGTCTCAACAGCGTCTCCTTTTTGTGCAAAAGACGCATCATTTCTGTACTCTCCATTCTATGCATTGCCACGGAGGCAATTATTTTAAGTGTGAAAGGGTACACGCCGAGCTTTTTAGAGGCTTTCAAGAGGCACTGCGAGTGCGCGAGAGACCAGCGTTACTGCATTTGATACAGCTTTACAAATAAATAAACGTATATATCTGTAAGATGGTGGTGGGAGAGTTCCTGATGCAATATTGTGATGATGCTATGGCAACAAGGCAACATTGCGTTTCTAAAGTCCAAAGCAGACGGAAGGCGAGCGACGTCGCCTGGCGATGCGATCAGCGGTCGCTCAAAAACAATCATTTAGCACCCTACAGCACACGACCGCTCAGGACCGTTTATTATCCAAATGCGCACTGGATAAAAGTATACATTCACACTATAAAACAAATAGTCTATTGGCTGAATGAACCTGGCATTCATCACATACTGAATAAACCAGGAAATAACTAACGTTGTCGTCGTCGAAAATGTATCATAATCACAAAATGCATTCAGTGCTGGATCTAACTAAATGGATTTATGGAAAGTTCAAGGCCGGACCACAAAGCTTCTGGAAGGGGCGCGACACGCTACGGCTCTTCCTATTCGTACAGCGATGGTCTACCGGCAGCAAAAAAAGTTTAACCCCCCCCCCACCACCAGTTAACCTGATTACGTGCTGATCAGCAGTAATGCAATGTCATGATTGTCGATTCATGAGAGTATCGATAAATAGACAAAGTCGTTAATGTAGGCTATATTAAGCAGCACATATAAATTAATAACTGACTTAGTTAATTAATAATGAACATAAATAGTATGGTAATAATACGTAGGTTATTGATCAATGAATGTATCGATACATTTACTTATATTACAAATGATACACCAGTAGAAGTCATGTTATTTCCTCATTGTCCTTGCTGTGTCGCCTGTCTGCCTTTAAAAAAAAATAGGATTGAGGCGATATTTAGCCAGGCGACAGAACTTGCTGCGTGATTGTCGCTTGAAAATCTCCTGCTGTGTGGGTTCTCTCATTCATAACAATGGAAGTGATGGCATTCTATCGGTCGCCTGGCTTAAAAAAATCTGTTGCCTGGCAAAAATCGCCTGCCGTGTGCATTGAACTTAAGATGTTCCGCAATATCTTGGGTGTTGTGATTATATACTGAGATAGATCGTATTTTTTTTCGACCACCATGAAAAGCTGAAATAATATCCAATGGAGCGATACAAAATCAGGCTGTGCATATGAATAAACGGCTATGTATTGGTTACTAGATTAACGGTATTGTAAATGTAATTGTATTTATTTTTATTTCCCCCGAGAACATCATTTGATAGAAAATTATCTTTAATTAAAAGTCTTAAAATATGAATAAAACATCAACACTTGGCATCAAAGTATCCGTACAGTATCATTGCGGGAAAGTACACATATTATATTTATTATATTCTCCTCCTCCTGTACGAGGGGCTTTGGTCATCTCCTCTGCCACTTTTATTTCGCCTGCCGTGGGTTTTTGATGACGTGTTACCATGAGAACGACCCGTCGTCTTTAAGTGTGGACGGTACATGGCGGTGACAACGTTGCCATGGCAACACACATACGCTTTCAGAACATCTCAAATCTTTATTTACACGATGGCATTATCAAAGGTTCTGCACAAGCTAAACCACCGTTCAGGAATGTTTTATTGGAATGGGAAGGCCCTTTCTATCATTTGAATTCTGTGGTTGAAGGTATGAAAAGGTTGCCGGTTACAGGCCAGTGTGACGCCTCTGCTGCCGTGATGCCTTTCCTCTGTGTCACAATGACAAATAAATGGAAGGCAGTGTTTGTGGTCATCACTTGTGTTTTCTTCTGTCATTATCTAAGTTACCATCACATTTTCGATAACATTTGGCCTTTATGAGGCGCACTTACACGGGTAAAGAAAAAAAGCATTGCATGAGAATAAAACGTGAAACCAGTTGGATTTGATATTTTGAATACAAAGTGAACATTTCTTGTATGGTCATTTCAAAAGGGTGGTGGTGTTCTACAGACTCTCTCTGTCACCTGTAGACGAAGCTAAATAATTGAAGGTGGTGTTTTAAAAGGGGCACTTTGTTGTTGCAGCATGTGAATCAGCTAAGCATAGTCGTCATCCTTCATACAGCGGTAAGAGTTTGAATAACATGTTTAGTGGCACATTATGCTAACTGGTAGATGGTCTAAGGAACATTCTTCAGTCTGTCAGGCAGGTCATTCTGTTAGAGGGATGAGCAATTTGTATGGTCATAAATATGGTTATTTATTATATTATTATTTTCTCAAATATGAAACCCACATTATGAAGTTGTCTGATCTATGCAGTGTGTCTGTAGTATCAGAATGAACTATTCACTGTTCGGAGACACTGCATTATGCACACATCTGGTACCAAAATATTCAGAAGATCAGGAAGTTTCACAACATTGTTGGTGATTCAGTGTCTGTCACATAGAGCCTGCCATTCACAATGGACAGGATGTCCTGTCATCAATTAAACAATGGATTTATTTTCAATTATCATTATTAGAAGAATTAAGCTTTTAGGATACTTGTGGTCATCACTTATGAGTGATGAGGTTTCTGTATCACTGTGCATAGTAATTATCCCAGATTAAGAAGTATGCCTAGTTCAATTATATTGTCGCCTAATACATTTTAGGTGGATATAATGGCCCCCTCAAAATAAAATCCTAATTTGTGTGTTTTTACCCCCAAGTCATCCACAAGATCTTCAAAATATGGTTAAAGCAAATCATTGTCTTGTCATAAGGTTTGTTGAGTTTATTGAAGGAAAAACTAAATATCTTAATTCATCTTCATAGGCTACAAGTCCCTAAAACACCACCTAACGTGTACAGTGCATGGTTTTCTTACACCTGAATTACAGTCCTGGAAATAGATAATATTCTTTGTCTCAAACATTCCTAGAGGTCATTGTAAACCTAGAAACGAGTAACTCAGTAACAAGTAACTCAGCTATGTGGTCGGTTTGGTCTTGGTCAACCCAAGACTTTGTTAGTCGAGTTGGAAAAATGGATCATGTCAACTATTAAATGAGTTGACAGAGTCCTATGACTATTACTCTTAACTATTAGTTAAGAATTTTCTAATTTGATTATTAGAAAATAGAAACCCTTAGAAAGAACATTTCATTTAGCCAAAAACGCTACATGATTATGGTCATGTCTTAAAGAGTGCCAGTGACCTCTATGTTCTTAGCGCAGAAATCCATGTTGACTCATTTCATGGATACGATGTAACAAATACACATTTAGTGGAGATTGCCAGCTGCCAAAATCACACCTGAGGTTGGTCCATGGGCATTTTTCCGGTTGAACACTTGGACCATGACAACACTGTTGACAGGCACTGGAGGACTTGGAAGCCCTTCCCTTGTCTGTTACTGTTGTCTCAACTACTGAGAATCAACTACTGTCTCAACTACTGAGACTAAACTACTGTCTCAACAGTAACCGACCACCATAGGTGTGAGTGTAGCTAGAAGTGAATGCTCTTGTAGTGCACACATTGGCTTGTGATAACTGAACATGCTATATTTCAAGAAGAAACTGCTGTTGCGGTCACTACATTTATAATCACCTGATTTTAGGGTCAAACAAATTAACATTTAGTTGTGGGCTAATATTATATATTTATTTATGGTAAACATTTGTCAATTGCACAGATGATATTGGACTTTCCTTTTTTAATTATTATGGAGCCAAAGCTGAAGAATATCTGTTCTTTAAATGGTATGACTTAATCAACCCTTGAGCATTCAGTCATATTTTCTGATAAAAGATATAGTAAGTAATAAGAAATAGTGAAATTTACAGCATCGTGAGATTTCGACCTTGGGGTGGGTGGGTGGGGGCAGGAGGTACATTTTACCCATGCATTGAAGGAATCGGTTCAAATGTATTGGATCTTTTCTTTTCTTTGGTGTTCGCCCTCAAGTGCAGAGTGACGTAACTCACGGAGTAGGTAAATCTTCCAAGAAGAGAAAACAATCGTTTTCTTTAGACGGAAAATAAAGAAGGAAATAATTTGTATGGCACATTGTGATGAATAGATAACTAGGTGCAGACAAACGTGGTTAAATGTTTTTCATTTCATGGGATCTTTTAACAGTTTTAGTTTGCAACTAATATGATGTCAGCCGAAGGGCTTGAGAAGACCGTCGCGTCTGTCTGTCTCCCTTGACAATAATACAAACCACAGGACCCATCAACGACCCTCCAGAAGAACAGATTTCAAAGAACTTCACATAGTAGTCGTCATTTCTTCAGCTGTCCCAAGAAGATTGGTTTGGACTAGGGTGAGTCTCCCTGGACTTTGTGGTCTTGGGGTCAGTTTTGCATTTGTATTATCCACAGTGAACATTAGGATCTGAGGCAAAAGGTCTCGGGTCTCCACGTCCAATTATCCAAAGGCTCAAGAATGACACATGGTAGTTGCACAATGTTGGGGTTAGATGCAAAAGAAATGTCTCCACTCAATTGTGATGTTTTACTTTTCACCAAACATTCAGCTTGATAGAACATGAACAATTACACATGACTTTAAAAGGTGGACATGGGAATCCTCTGTATGGGACAATGTGAGGTCAGGGGATTGATATTTAGCCCCTCCCACCCCCAGCATCTGTGTTCCAGTGTCATGTTTGTGGGGACAAATTCTTAGAGTAACTAAACTCATGGTCCTTTTGCTGCCCTGCTGGTTGATATTTTAACTGCGCACTGCCCTCAGAGGACCTCTTTGGAGGTATGATATGCTGTGATATGCCTCGAGCTGTAGTATGATGTGCCCTTATCTTGTTACTGATTCATCAAGGCACTAGATAATTTGTAACGCTCATATATAATAATACAATTATATGTGATGTTACAAATATTTTTTGTTAGTACATTTATGGAAACATTGTTTAAATGACTGACAAACAAGCATGCAAAAGACAAAATGGCCAATGAAATAAGTATATCAAGGGTAGGGAGCCAAATTTAAAGGGACGTCTTTATTTGTCAATAAAATAAATTATAAGAGAGTAAAATGGCTAACGCAGCATTTAGTGGATGAAAAGTAATATTAGCCCTGTGTGAATAGGACTATTCCTCATGGGGACATTTAGCATTCTGTAACCACATCTCTCATTGCAGTGAAGAAACGATTTTGCTTAAGATTTCCATCCAGTGGGAAATGCAAGTGTGGCTAAGATGGATATTCCCATCACCCTTTATTTCAGGGTGGATTTAGTGAAACTTCAGTCCCAATGTGTCATATTTTGAAAACAATTCTCTGCATCGGCTTTTCTAAATCACGAATTGACAATAGACTAGAAATTCTAAATCATACTCATTTATCAGCCACATACAGTACACGAGTTACCCAAGGGCCAATGGCACAAGAACGTCAGTGTGCTGTTTTGACTCCGGATTCATGACAATGTTATGGATTTGTAGTTTTCCGCTTGCTAGTTAAATGTATTTTTCCCCCAGTGTCGGGCCATTTTAGATTTAGTTTTTCACCTAGATGAGTTTTTAGCAAACTATACATCCTTCTCACGTGAGCTGTAGGGTGTCGGTCTGACAAGCAATTTCAGTTGCCATTTGACCCAATGGGTTGCCCTAAATCTCAGCAAAGTGTAAATATTAAGGGCGGGGCACACAAGGACCTCCAGTCAGAACAATGACTGTTGGTTACAGTAATGAAACTCACACTACCCGTTCTTTCTGCTAACATTACATCAAAGAAACTCAACACACTACATTTGTTCTGGTTAAACACTCTAGATTAACCTTTTCCAAATAGGAAAGCCAGTCTTAAGATACTATGAGCTAAGACTTTTTCTTACCTTGATGTTTCAGCTGTAATCTCTACTTTCTTCTCCAGAAGCATCGCAGCTACTTCAGAAGCAACACTGATGCTTCTGAAGAAAGCAGTAGAGATTACAGCCAAAACGTCAATGCAAAATGAAATTAATTAATTAATAATAATAATAATAATACAAATTAAAAAAAGTCTTACTAGTCTATATGAACAGTTTATAGTATGACATGGTTCTGTTTGTAAAGGGGAATACCGCTCAGTTTTAGGCTTTGTTTGTTATCCTCATGGTCAGCTCATTCTTAGGATGGCTCAATTAATATTTGTGCATGAACTAACTTGAGATCTAGGACTCAATGCAATGTCATCTGTGGAGCTGCTACATAGAGGGTGAAATGGGAAAGATGTTTAAGGTGAATGTTAGGATTTAGGAACCCAGGATTTCTATGAATAAATGCACATTATTTCTTTTAAAATGTATACTTGAGAGAAAAGCTCATTTGGATATAAAAAGTCAAAACAACCTCTGCATATCGAAAACTGGCTCCAGATCTTGCAACCTGGCGACATTCCACATTCGAGACAAGTCTCGCTTCAGATTCATGTTGCCAAATATTTATTGTACCATCCTAAACCACAGGAATACAGATAATAATTTTAATTAAGTGGCATTCTCCTTTTTTATTAAGTCTATGAAGTTAACTTGACATTTTGACCTACAGAGAAGAAAGGTGATGACGCGCTCCGATTTACTTTAAGTACAACAGCAGTAAATTGATCCATGCGTGGAGATCATCCGATTCTCATGAGGCCTCACACAGGTGAGTGTGTCTGGAAGTGATTGATTGATTGAACATTTTATTAACCGATTGCAGAATGGGTACAATACAGTACGGCTCAATACACACAATTAGGTTTGGATATCAGAATTTTCCTCTCCGAAAAAATACTGAGGAACCCTCCGATGGCTGAAAGGTAACCACTCTCTCATGATCTTTGGAAACTGACTCGATTGTGAATACCTCTGCGTTTTTGCACCCTGGATATAAGTACTTTTCATAACCTGGGTTTTTCTCCAGGACCAATTTCATGTAGAGCCACTTCTCATGTAGCACACTCTCCTTGTCACATAATTGGTAGGTATATATAAAGGAACAACAGTTTTCTCCTAAAACACAGTTGAGAATATTTTCACAATGTAACATGGCAAAAGATGGTGCGACTGTGGCTCGGGAGGTAGAGCAGTCGTCTGTAATCCGGAGGTTCCCGGTTCGATTCCCACTCCTCCCGGGCAGCGTGTCGAAGTGGCCTCGAGTCCTGATGAGCAGGTTGGCACCTTGCAGTCGGTGTGTGTGAGTGAATGGGTTAAATGTGAGGCACAAATCGTAAAGAGCTTTGGATAAAAGCTGCTATATAAACGCAACATTTAAAAGGTAGTAAGGAAAGTGGAAGCACTGATTTGATGTGAGTCCTGGTCCAAGAATGCAGTGTGCGACTCGCAGGCTTTCCTCAGTGGAGCTCACCTGCAGGAAACTGGAGTAGCGGGTATCCTGTATTCTCTGCCGATGGAGTCAGAAACCAGGGTAAGAGAGTAGACCTGTAGTTGTACTGCAGCCAGGTTGTATGAAATGTGTAACGTGTTAATGTGCATGTCCCTATAGCGGTTGAAAAGAAAATATGCATGTATACCTAGGAATAGTATTTTCCCAAATTCAAAACCTGTGATGGGACTGTTGTTAATCCTTATTACATCCTTATATAGATCTACTGTCCAGTGTACAGCAGTCTGCTACTAGTGGTTGCAGGAATAATCCATATCCATGGATAAAAAGTACTTTTGCTGCGCACACAAGTTTCCAGACTGACTTTATAATATATTACATCTTTATTTAAAAATTAAGTAAAACGATGGAGCGAACAACACATTTCACATGTCTGCTTTGCTCTTATCTGAAAATAAGAGATTCATATTTAAAGAAAATAGTCTGAAGATGATTCTGTGTGCGATGAAAGTACTTAAATTAATGTACTGTATAACACTCATAAACTATAGGAGTTTACTACTACATTGCTTCAATTTGCTCTTCACATTTTCTGTAGGTTGTGAGGATTTATACTGAGTATAGAACTCGAGCACCACCTACAAAGGCTTCTGACTAGGGAGAATTTGGTATCCTGGTTATTATAACCCTTAACTATTTAAAGCATGGTTTCTTAAACCTTTCAAGCCAGGGACCCAATTGACCTAATCGCAAACCCTACCCTCTTGATCCTCCAATCACAACGGTTGCTTACCTCGAGGGGGGACCTACCACAAGAAGGCCTTCGAGTAATTTTGGATCTGGGTCCATCGTTTTAGAATACCAGGATGTAAATGGTTACTAAATGTTGGGTTTAAAGTTTACACATTTGTAGTTTTACTTACCGGTATATATGTTGACTAGGAGAAAATCCACATTGATTTGACCACTTAACCCATTTAGACCTAAAACGCCTGCTAATAATGCATTATATAGCCTGTATATACACACAACTGTGTTTCCCGGGTTCGTCATGAAGGTAAGATGTAGATGGTGAGGAGACAACATAACCATTTTAAGCCATGAAACCGATTGTGTGAAAAGTGGGTCTAACCCAATACTAGTGTAGAATCATCTTATTTTAAAGGCAGTTCACCCAAAATAAATCAAATGACACTCTCTTACCTAGAATGCTATCTATCCATCTGAATGGTTTTTGATTGATTTGCTGAGTTTTGTAGATATCTGCTGTAGAGATGTTTGCTCTCACTCCAATACAATAGATTGCCAAAAAATATATATACACATTTTAAAAACTCTTTACCGAAATCATGACACGTTCCTCAAGATAATCCACAGACTTTGTTGTGAGCAGTTTCATCGAGAACTATACTGAAGTACACCCGTGTAATATGTAATGAAACTTCCCAACAAGGTCTGTCTCCAGTAACGGTGTACTGATTTCTCGAAAGGGACTTTGCTGTTGTATTGTTGATGTAACTGGCCTTGGGTGTGTTGCAAGTGCCACAAGGTATTCAGCTCCATTGTATTGAAGTGAAGCCAGATATCGGCAAAACTCTGCTAATCACACAGATCTGGATGGACAGATGGCACTGGGTAACAGGACAAAAAAATAAAGATTTTTATCTTTTATTATTGATATAATATTTAGAAAATGACAGCTTTTCTGTAGTTGTTTGCACCACATTTGAGTTATTTCCCACCTTTAATGTTTTTAAATTCTAGTTTAATTTAAATTAGATTTGCTTAGATCTAAATCTAATAAAATAAGTATAACATTTCCTTTATTGACTGAACATGTGTTTTTTTGGTGGGTATAGCACACACCACATTTTAAGTGAACAGTATCCTGCCCTGCCTGGCTACCCCACACCCAACAAATAAGTAAAGTAAAGTAAACAAGTAAAACAAAGAACGTTTACAAACTTCCTGGCTCCAAAAAGCACATCTACTAGAGGCCTTGCACATAATGTTTGGTATCATTTTCAAAAGAAAATGTCTAATTTCTGTGCAGTGGTAGAGCAGGTAAAACATTGGAAAAGCATGATATTACTGTTCTACTGTGACTTCATTCAGTAGTAAGACACCCAAGTTAAGTAAGTTTTTGTTAATTATGTTATTTATCAACATTATCAACACATAGCAACCATTGTCTCTTCCATTGCCATATATAAAGTAATGGTTGCTATGCTACAGGCAGCCATGTTGGAAGACTACACAAACATCCCATGCAAGTCCTCTATTGATATGAAATTCTTATCAAGGCTCATTCATTGCTTGTGTCCTCGTGACAATGCAAAGGGCAATCGTTCTTAAAAGCTTGTTAATCTGAAGACTTCAAACCTTGGCCAAATGGCAAGGAGGATATTATGTCATTATATCCACCAGCACCTAAATATAATTTCATTTCATATCTGTTTTAAATTGCATAATTATGAATTCACCTTTGACAATCGCGACACATTGAAAATACTTCTGACCACGACAAGCACACCTTTCTTGAGACTGGAAAGGCTTTGTGTTTTGAGTTTAGTTTTGTTGTCCTTTTATCTCTGGATCCCATCCCTCTTCCACTATTATCTAACCCTTAAGGAGGGAGGGAGCCACGTCACTTGCTCATGGGCTCTCCAAAGGTTGGTGTTTAAGAAGAGGAGAGCATTATTCTTTCACTTCCCCCACACAGATTTTGTAGCCAAGCTGTGAAGTGGACTGGCAGGCTTGTGATCACAAGCCCGCTTATCTAAGCGTATCTCTTTCAGGGGTATGTTTTCAATCTTTTTGTTTTCTCAGAATTATATTTTAGGGTTGGAATTAGTTTATAGGCGGTTTCACTGGAATTATTTAGCTAGGAAACAGTTTGGAACATATTTCCTGTCAACTATTGCATTAGCAAACATTGCAACAGGAAATGGAGTTTAGTTTAGAGTCTTACTGTTGTCACTGAAACCATATATTTCTTTCAATGGCCAGTTACCATTGTGGCATCATTAGAAATGTCAGACCTCAAAATTCTGAGATTGTGCTCAACGGGGATCTATTCCAACATAGGGGGAAATAGATGTTTTTTTTTATATTCAAATATTGTAATTCATACGTATGCTCTTAAATCAAATTAAATGAGCTTCGATGTGATGATTATGGTTTAATAGGAGAATGGGTAATACACCTCCAATCTTTTCTTTGAATACTGAAACAGGAAGCAGAGGAGTGGTGATGGTGTTGGGAGGTGGGTTACTGTCACCCAGTGATAAGCAGGCTGATGATCAAACGTCTATATCTCAAGGGAGGGCAGCGATGTTCTCAAGATGCCTGCTGCTCTTGGCTTTGACTATGCCAGTGGCTGAGAGGGAAGTGGTATAGCGGGGAGTCGTAGGAAAGAGTTTGATCCTAGGAAATGTGTAGTTCTAAAAGATTGAGAAGATTCTCATTGATTGCCCTGACTGGCTAACATTTCTGATGGATTAATGGAAGGAGAAATATTGTAGTATTGTCAGGTATGTTGATATGAAGCAACGGTGGGATGCATCATGCCGATATTCTCATTTGGGCCATTTTGCAAATGTCCATTAGGCAAAACAATTTCTTGAGCCATAGATTTACATGTTGGTATTTATGGGTCATATCCCTATACCTATAGATTATTGGGGGGGCTGATATCATAGATTTCAAATCAGTAAATCACAAACGACAAACATAATCATCTTAAGGCTGCTGCCTGGTGATAATGATCTATTCTATAATTTTACTTTACAGGGGCTGCAATAATAGTCTATATCAATATCGTCACACGGCCACAACACCTGTTACAGATGCACATTGTGTAAAGCGGTGAAATGGTGCAGTAATGGCATGACGTAGTAATCTACATGTCAAAGTTCTGTAATACTGCTAACGGTACATTTTGTGGACTTGAAGATGTGATGACAAAAGAAGATACTTTTATCAATTGGCATATAAATGCATTACTCTACGTTATACATATCCGCAGGGAGATCAGAGGTGCAGTAACCCTGGAGTGGCCTTGGCTCCAGTCACTCGCCGCTCACATCAGGCTTTCATCCTGCTGTCAGGACTGGGGATTGGTGTGGGTGTTCTGTTTTTTTGGTAATGGGTAGACTAGAGCATGGCACTAATACTGCTGGGGTTAGTGGTTTGATTCCCATTGGGGCCAACCCACTATAAACGTATGCACTCCAGGTATAAAAAGGAGATTTGGATGAAAGGGTCCACCTACGGAAACCCTTTAAAATACTATGTGGCGCCTCTTAACACTTTGAGTGCCAACAACGTTATATATGTCCTTAGTTCATGCCGACCGTTGAATGCCAGCGACGACATATAGCGTTTGTTTGTCGTTTTCATATTTCATCAATCTAGTCTCACGTTAGTGCTTCAACCTCTCTCTGAGCTCCATTGGGAAAATACCGCCCCCTATCGTCTCTCCCTGTTGTACTGCACCCCATTGGATTAGACTGATGGGTGGGGGAAAATCCAGTTTCCTCATTTTACTTAGAATAGAATAGAATAGATCTTTATTTGTCATTGTTGGTACAACGACATTTGTTAGGAACATCACCACTGGCATACAACATAAGATATAACATGTGCAAAATAATAATGTCAATAATAATAGTAATATAGTAATAAAGTATCAATGTCCCAATGTCCCAATATATAACATACCATCATTGTCCCAAGTGCATTTAGTGCTTGTGCAAATAAATTAATAAATATAAATATTTCAGTCCAGTGAGTTGATGGAAGGAGGGGGGGGGGGAGGGGCGTTGACTTGCAAGGGATGAAGTATTGTATAGTGCAGCAATGCAAGTCCGGTTCACAGTTATTGTTGTAATGTGGGAGTGGGAGTTATGTCACCGGGGGTGGGATGCGGGGGGGGGCAAGTTGATGTTCGTCGTTGAGCAGCCTGACAGCCCGTGGGTAGAGGCTGTTGGTCAGTCTGCTGGTTCCGGACTGGATGGATCTGTACCTTCGACCAGAGGGCAGCAGTTGAAAGGGATGGTTTGCTGGGTGGTACTGGTCTAGTAAGATGTTATTTATACGCCGTAGGCAGCGGGAGGTAAAGACTGTGGAGATATCTGGGAGGCTAGCTCCAGTGATCCTCCTCGCAGCCTTGACCACTCTGTGGAGGGCCTCCTTCTCTGCCCTGGTGCAGCCAGTAAACCACACCAGTAGTCCGTACGTGAGTACACTCTCTACTGCGCAGTGGTAGAAGTTGGCCATCAGTCCCTGTGGGAGTTTAGCCCATTTAAGCTTCCTAAGATAGAAAAGGCGCTGCTGTGCTTTGCCCACAGCAGAGGCAATGCTGACCCCCCAGGACAGGTCATCATTATCCGGCAAGCCAGCCGAAGAGATTCAAGTCTTCGCCGACCCTCAGAACTGCGTGGAATCTGTATTTCCAGTAGCCAGCGCTGAATCAATAAACGCGATCGATATTTGGAATGGCGATCAGGAATTGGAATAATCTTTTTGGAGAACATCTGATCTGAGGTAAGGAATCTATTTTACCAGTCTTAGGATAATCGGATCTGTTTTCACAGAGATATCAGCGTGTGCCATATGTGTGTGTCCGCTGATCAGGAAATGAGGGAATAGATTTTTCAGCTCGATTCTCTAGCGTGCATAAGTACACATGTACTATCGATAATCTAGCGTTTATTTGAAAACGATTCATAAATAGGCCGAAAAATTGCAACGTTTTCTGTGTATTCCACTAAAGGGCTATTATCGCGTCTTTCTCTGGAATTACTAGAAATCTCAAACTATACTCTTATTCAAAACGGTATAAAACGGAAATGTACAGATGAAAAAAACAATCTGTTTCGTACATGTTGACTGCAAGCAAGTCATTGATAAGCGACTGGTGTATTAGACCCATAGCCATAATTTAAGATATAGTTTAAGCGTTCGCAAATATCCCCGTCCTCCCATTGATTAAATCGCTGGCCTACAAGCCCTAATTTGGTCATATCCGGCCGGCTCTGAATGTGTTAAAGGAACACACCAACATTTTGGGAAATTGGCTTGTCTTCTTCAGAGCGAGACAAGAAGATAGATACCAGTTTCCTCTCTGTGCGTTTAGTAGAAAGCGATCTGGCTGCACGTTAGCCTAGCTTAGCACAATGAATGGAAGCGGATATGGCCGGTTAGCCTAGGCATTGTCCAACTAACACCTCTCCCGATGGCTAACCGGCACTGTCTGCTTCCATTCATTGTGCTAAGCTAGGCTAACGGCCAGATAGCTTTCTACTGAACGCACAGAGAGGAAACTGGTATCTATCTTCTTGTCTATCTCTGGAGAAGATGGTAAGCTAATTTCCCAATGTTGGCGTGTTCCTTTTTTATTTTATTTTTTTTAACTTTTATTTATAGCATTTTCAGCTTTTTCTGGCCACGCAGGACCGAGAGAGAGAGAACGGGAGGAGAGGTAGGGAAGACGTGCGGCAAATGGTCGCCGGGACTGGGAAACGAACCCGGGACGACCGCTTTCGTGACTCAGCGCGCTATGTGGTGTGCTACTGGAGTCCCCCCGGCGTGATCCTTTAAGGTCAAACTGTTCCCCGGGTGTTTAAAAGAATCTTGATACGATGATGTGCGCCGTTGTGTAAGTGCTACGTGCAACTTTAAAAGTAGCCTGACTACTACAGGATTTTAAATGAACTCTCCAAGTGTTCAGAATTGAATATACAGATGCATACTTAAGATATTAAATGCATACTAAGAGATGGGCACTAAAAGGGAATTGAGGTCCCTTTGCTCTAAGCATCTGCCACAATATCACTTAAAAGTTGTGTGTAGTTGTACCATCGCTATGCGGTGCTCGTTCACAGCACTGATTTGGTGGCATTAGTCTGTACCTGTGTAGACTCTTATAGACCGGTGCCCTGAGGGCCCCGCAAAAAAAATTCATCTACAAAAAAAGTTTATGCTAATAATTGTATAATGATACTTTAATGGTGCGGCAGAGCAGTCGTCTGGTGATCTGAAGTTTCCAGGTTTGATCCCGGCAGCGTGTCGACGTGTCCTTGAGCAAGACACTGAGCCCCTAATTGCTCAGGATGTGTCGAATGCAGAGGAATAATTTCCTCTCAGGAAGAATAAAATGTGAGTCATTATAAACTGCTCCCCCCCCCCCCCCTCCAAATACAGTCAGTAGCATGGGTGGAAAGTAGCCAAGGGACTTTAGACTTTATGTTTTAGAGGCAATTATCTTTTTACTCACAATTACATTTATTTATGGGTTTACAACTAAAAGACTTTTGCATTCAAGACATGCCATCAATTCATAAAAATAGTGCTTTTTTATTCTAAACGGTAGATAGCATTGGGTATTTCATCTCCATTCCATTTCATTCATTTCATTACAGCATTGGGCTGTAA
This sequence comes from Notolepis coatsorum, assembly GCF_963971535.1. Classification (NCBI taxonomy): domain Eukaryota; kingdom Metazoa; phylum Chordata; class Actinopteri; order Aulopiformes; family Paralepididae; genus Notolepis; species Notolepis coatsorum. The sequence continues at coordinate 293,886,049 of NC_140165.1, forward strand.
TTAACACAACACATTGGATTCATTGCCCGCCGATGACATGCAACCTCATCATCGAGTTTCGATAGCTCTAAATGAATGCATTCAAAATGGTTCAGAGTTTTGGGATATAATGTGAGATTCTGTGCAAAGCAAAATATATCGTCATTGTTTCTCCAAATGGCCTCCTTATTCCACCACTGGTCAGTGGCAAGTATACACTATACTTGAGATTCTCATTTAACTGATTGTGATTTAAATAGAAAGCATAAGCACTGTCCCGCTATTAATTGTGATCTTATTTGCCCCCAATTTCAACTAAGCATCCTATGCACTGATAAAATCAAGGAAAAAAGATCCAAGCTCAATAGCTACTTGTTCACATACCTTTTACAATATTTTAAATACCTTTTATTGCCCGTTGGCGTCATAGAGATTAGAGTTGCAAGAGGGACTCTTTCCTACAATGTGGATGTACAATTGATTTGATGGCTGACCAATGTCCACCTCCTGTTACTATAACTGAAATACCATGCCCTCCTAATACCATTCCTCAGCTTATACCGGATCGTTTCCAGGGGTAACTGTACATTTACTCAAGCACTGTAAAAGTATATTTTTTATTGTTAGGTACCAGTGCAGTGCCCGTTCGGAACGGCTCAATTGCTTGGCCCCTTGGTATTGCTGCTTGCAGAGTCCTCGAGAACCGCTGATCCAATCAACTTCACACTGCACTCCCATGGGTCCTCGGCAATACACCCACCAAATGTGAAGTCGATCGGATGAATTGTTCTCAGCGAAGGACCGATTCAGATGTTAGATTTGTACTGTACTTGAGTATTTTAGTTTTAAGTAACTTATGCTTTTGCTCTACTATATTTCAAAGCAAATAAGATCAGATAAAATAAGATAAGATGTGATATTCCTTTATTGATCCCCTTTGGGAAATGTGGGTGTCCTACCAGCATGGGGGAGTGGAGGTACAGGTATGGGCAGTGTAATAGAAGAAAGACATAAATATAGGCAATACAAATAAACACTACAATTAGCTCTGAATATAACAATATGAAAACAATTAACATTATACACAAGGTGCAGGTGATGGTTTGTACCCTAACTTGCATGATATGTGTCATACGTTATAGTCTGTGTGGGTTTCAGAGTCACTTAGTGGCCAGACATTCCTAATAGTCCTCGAGTTCTGCAGCTGTTATGGAGCCTAATGGCCACTGGCACGAAGGACCGGCCGAGACGGTTGGTGGAGTGCGGGGTATGACTGAACATGCTCCACATCTTGGCTAGCTCCTTGTGGAGGGGTTCTCCTCCTCTATGCCAACACCTCTAGTTTGACCAGCTCGACCACCACCGTGCTAGCCTTCCTCACCAGCTTGTGCAGTTTGTTAGTGTACCTTGATTGTAGCCCCCCCAGCGGCAAAAAAGAGGACGCTAGCTACTACAGACTGGTAAAATGACTATTTCTATAGCAGCAGTCTATTGCACACATTGAAGGATCAGAGTCTCCTCAGGAAGAACAGCCTGTGCTCTGTCCTTTCTTGTAGAGAGCCTCTGCGTTGTCCGACCAGTCTAATTTGACCATCTTCACCTCATCCCCTCGGATGGTTGATGTGAGGGGGGGGGGGGGGTCTTCTTGCCTCTCTGGTAGTCCACCACCAGCTCCTTGATCTTGCTGATGTTGTGGTTGGAGGTGGTTGCTGTCGCTCCGCCCTACAAAGCTCTCCACCAGGGCCCTGTACTCGTCCTCTTTCTCGTCTGAGAACTTCTGTAGGTGGCACCCACTCGAGTTATGTCAGAAGTCGGAGGGTGAACAGGAAGGGTTGCAGCACAGTTCCCTGGGGGACGCCGGTGTTGCTCACCAGTACATCTGACATATCATGGTCTGTTGGTGAGGTAGTCAGTGATCCAGGCCACCAGGCCATGCTCCAGCCTTCTCCACTAGCTGCAAACGCTGGATTGTGTTGAAGGTGCTGAAGAAGTCGAACAACATGATTCTCACTGAGCTGCATGCTCTCCAGGTGCATGTAGGCTCTGTGGAGCATGTAGATGTAGATGATGGCATCCTCCACCTCAATGTTTGCCTGGTATTCAAACTGCAGGGGGTCGAGGGAGTCACGCACCAGGGGCTTGAGGTGTTGCAGGACCAGGACCCGTCTCTCCCAAAGGTCTTCATGGCGTGTGACATCAGAGCAACTGGCCTGTAATCATTGAGGGCACTTGGGCTTCCCTTCTTGGACACTGGGACAATGCAGGATGTCTTCCAGAGCTGGGGCACCCTATCCAGCCTCAGGGAGAGGTTGAAATGGTGCTGAAATGGTGCAGCCAGCTTCCCAGCTTATGCCGTGAGCACCCTAGGTTTGGTGTTGTCTGGTCCTCTGGCCTCGTTTACACTGATCTTGGAGAGCTGCCTCACCATTTGGCTGTTAGTGATGGTCAAGGGTGGGTGGGAGCCATGCTGCTGTCTCCAGAGGTAGTGTGCTGGTGACTGGGGTGATGGGGGGGGGGGGGGTTGTGTCGGTGGGGTGCTTGGGGGATGGGTGCCAGTGTTTTATTTTTCTCCTTTTTCTGTGATTTTTCTCCCCATCCCAATTTACCTCTCGTGCCAATTCTCCCTGTCCTGTCCTGACCGTTGCTCGCATATGCCCCCCACTGGCGATACATGTGGAGGCAGCCTGCCGCATCTTTTCACCTGCCAGCACGGACTCATTTGGCGAGGAGTAACGTGTAGGAGGCTCACACTGCCCCCGCCATTTTCCTGACTTTGCTGTGCAGGTGCCCCAACCGACCTGTAGGAGTCGCTGTTCACAATGACCAGACTACCACCCTTCGACTTCCCACCCGCTAACTCTGCCAATTGAGTTAGTATGACGGCGGCCCAAGCCGGAGGCAACGCCGACAGCCGGATTTGAACCCGGTGTCTCTTGCGTTGGTGACTAGCGCAATGTCCGCTGTGCCACCCAGCCACGGATGGGTGCCAGTGTTGAAGGGTGGGGGAGGAGTGGCGAGAGGCTCCTCTGGTCAAACTTATTGAAAAACAACTTAAACTCGTTTGCACGCTCCACGGGGACACAGCTCCTGGGGGACGCAGCTCCAGGGGGGGGGGGGGGGCAGCTCCAGGGGGACACAGCTCCTGGGGGACGCAGCTCCAGGGGGACGCAGCTCCAGGGGGGGGGGCAGCTCCAGGGGGACACAGCTCCAGGGGGGACACAGCTCCAGGGGGACACAGTTCCAGGGGGACATAGCTCCAGAGGGGGACATAGCTCCAGGGGGACACAGCTCCAGGGGGACACAGCTCCAGGGGGGCGCAGCTCCAGGGGGACATAGCTCCAGGGTGACCCTCCACAGCCATGCCTTGCTGCTTAAACCCTGTGATCCTCCTGACACCCGCCCACACCTCTCTGGTGTTATTGGCCTGTAGCCTGCCCTCCAGTCTGTCTCTATAGCTGTCCTCTCTGGTTGCCTGTAGCCTGCCCTCCAGTCTGTCTCTATAGCTGTCCTCTCTGGTTGGCTGTAGCCTGCCCTCCAGTCTGTCTCTATAGCTGTCCTCTCTGGTTGGCTGTAGCCTCCCCTTCAGTCTGTCTCTATAGCTGTCCTCTCTGGTTGGCTGTAGCCTCCCCTCCAGTCTGTCTCTATAGCTGTCCTCTCTGGTTGGCTGTAGCCTGCCCTCCAGTCTGTCTCTATAGCTGTCCTCTCTGGTTGGCTGTAGCCTCCCCTTCAGTCTGTCTCTATAGCTGTCCTTGGCTGCTTTGAGCAATATATAAATAAATACTTTTGCTACTCACTGTCTCTATCGTTTCACCGCTGACTTGACCTGTGCACGTCTCTGCCCTGAATATACTGTATTCACTAACTAAGTCAATGATCTACACATACAAGGAATTTGGTTTGCCGCTTGCTTGCGCAAAGAAGACAAAACAACACATCAGGAATATAGAAATAGAGCATTCAAATTGAAAATGTATTTAAAAGTAAATGCTAAACAAGCGGATGTATAATACAAAAGCACTGTAGCAGGTATTGTGCAAACGCAATTTATGCAAATGACATGTCGTCAGCTTGTGACTGCAACTTGTTCCTGTTTGCGGACGACTCAGCCCTGCTGGTCTCTGACAAGAACATGTTACAGGTTGAAAAAGCCCTCAGCTCGGAACTAGGCAAAATCTGCATATGGCTCGCCGACAACAAACTATCATTACACATGGGCAAAACAGAGTCCATTCTCTTCGGTTCAAATAACAAACTCAGCAAGACCGACGGCTTCTCGGTTACAGTGGGTGACAATATTATCACAAGGAAAGATGAAATTACCTACCTGGGTTCCATCCTAGAGGCTAATCTTTCCTGTGACAAAATGGCATCCAATGTAATAAAAAAAAGTCAACCAACGAACGCGATTCTTGTACCGGATCTCCTCTCTGGTAAACAAGAATACCCTGAAGACTCTAGCAGGAGCACTCATTCAAGGGTACTACGACTATGCTTGCACCTCATGGTACCAAAGCACCTCAAAGGCACTAAAAAACAAATTACAAACATCTCAAAACAAGCTAGTCAGACTACTGCTTGACCTGACTCCTAGAACCCACCTCACCCCTGCCCACTTTGACAACCTAGGATGGCTTAGAGTAGACGACAGAGTACAGCAACTTGCAATGGGCCTGGTCTACAAGATACACTACGTGACCAAGGTACCCATGTACATGTCAAAATACTTCCCAAAGGTCAGTGAATCACAACACCAGAGGGAGCTCCACAAATCATGTAAAACCCAGATTCGGCTCAAACAAGGGACTAAACACGTTTCGCAATTATGCCACATCAATGTGGAACGCCCTACCCAAAGCTGTAAAGGAATGTGAATCACTACCCACTTTCAAAAACACTCAAAAAACACCTACGTGAGACTGCAATTCGAAACTGGCCCCTACAAATGTCCTAACCTAGTTGTACAGTAAATTACCAAGTAAGGATTTGTCAGTATTCCAATGTACAGTGTAAAATGTGTGTGTCCCCTACCCAACCCCCCCCCCCCCACCTCCAATGTACAGCCCTCACCCACCCACCCAACCCCACCCCACCCACCCAACCTCCTCCAATGTACAGTTTCTACGCCAAATGTATATACACTCTTTTTCTGGACACTTTTGTATCACAAACAGTACTGTATTTGCAAATCTGATATGTCATAAATGTATAGATGTAGCAGTACTGTCTATCTGTATGTCATGTATGTCATATATGTTATGATGAATTGAAAATGGGGGACCCTGATGTAAACAAGACGAAAGTCTTTCTCTGGTCTGCATCCCCTTAACAATTGTATGTATTGAGCTGTACTGTACTGTACCCATTCTGCAATCTGTTAATAAACTTTTCAATCAATCAATCAAGGGTCAACGCGCATGAAGCCGCACAGACCCATGGCGCTACCTGTGCATCCGTGGGCTAGAGAAGCCCTGCAGATCACTCTCTGTGAGTGGCCATTCATAGCCCGCGGCCAGCAGTCCTGCACGCTATGTGGGAAAAATACAATGTGGGAAGTGTCACTGTATATAATATACAGCAATAGGAGCGTAATAAATATGATTTAGTATTTGCAGGGGTGCAAAGAATATATTTGCTGTATATAGAGCCTGTTCAATACGTTCTTTGTAAGGGGCACGTCACCAAAAATATTGTGCTGATTTATTTTGCACATAATCTCAACATGCATCCAAACAGTTTTGCACACATTTGTTTAGTTTGAATATGAGCCATGGGTGTGGTGGTCTCATCTGGGACATTGAATCCTTGTGTGGTGTCAATTACAGCTCAATGAAATGATGAGGTAGCAGTCCCTATAAGACGAGGTATTGCTATGTCTTACATCTACATCATTGCATGATGCTGTAATTAACACAACACAAGGATTCACGGCTCTTCCAGGGCTCCACAAGCATCTCCACCGTCTTCTGAGCATATGGCTCTAGGTTGTTCTGGCTGCAACAGGATACCAGCTGCTCAACCTCCCGTCTGTATGCAGACTCATTGCCTGTGAGATTCTGAAGGTACAATAAATAAAAAATAAATCACAAATATGAACTCCATACCTGGTGATTGTAATGCTGCTTCGGAAAGAGTTTTCTGTAAATAAGGTTATATCCACCATCCAGTAATTCTCGGCAAGGTTGGCAAAGCACACTATTGAACTATGGAATGAGTTCAGGTGTGCTTTGAGATTTTGGAAAATACTACAACCAAACAAAATCAAACCAAAGGAACATAGGAGGGGGGAAAAAGCAACCAGTATTACAGTTTAAAAGCAGATTTGAAGAGGTGTGTTTGTGAATGTGTTTTTGAATGAACCCATTTAGACTTAAAACGCCTGCTGCTAATGCATTATATAGCCTCTATATACACACACATGTGTTTCCCGGTTGCAATGGGTTAAAAGTCAATTGAATGCGTAATGACCTTAAAGTCTAACTTATTGTGCAAGTTCAAGCAGTCAACATTTTGCAGTGCCTTAGAAATCCTTTTTGTTTGTTTTGTTAGAAACTGTTTGAAGAAGGCAATAAAGCAGGAAACATACTGGCTTGGTCTATTGAGCAGAGGGAAGCACTGAGCGCAATTCCAGCCGTTAGAACAGAGAAGAATGATTTATTGTCTGATTCCAATGACATAAACAAGAGATTTAAGGATTTGTATGCAGGCCTATACTCGTCGGAATCACAGGTGGACCAGCAGGAGATACAGGAATTCTTAACTCCTCTCTCTCTCACCACCTTGTCGGAGGACCAGAATTGCTGGACATGCTGATTACTAAGGAGGAGATCATAGAGGTTATTTCAGGTAAAGCCTCAGGTGCAGATGGCTTCATGGCAAAGTTCTACTAGCTGTATGCTGAGGAGCTGGTGTATTGTGAGGGGAGCATCCCTTCATCACTGCCTGAGGCCTGTATTTCTCTAATATTAAAGACTGGCAAGGATCTGCTGGAATGCAAGAATTACAGACTAATTAGCCTGACAGGGTAAAATTATTTCCAGGATTTTAGCAGTGCAGCTTGACAAGGGGATAGATCCTGTGGCTACATTGATAATAATAATACACTTTATTTGTATAGCACCTTTCATACAAGACTTGCTGCTCAAAGTGCTTCACAGCAGTAAAATAGACATAACGTGCATTAAATAGATGGAGCAAAAGTCAAAATCTGCAGGTAATAATACAAATATTCACTCCTTTGTTTTATTTCTTTTTATACTTTATTGTGTCAATGAAGTCACTACATTTAGGTGTAGTATATGTACATACATACACACACATATACACAGATACATACACACATCCATACATACATGTATGCGTACATACACACATACTGTGCATACGTACATACATATACATACATAAATGTACATACGTATATTTAGAAACTTGACACTGTTTTTATTTTTTGTATCCACCCATACAAGAAGAAAAGGGATTTGAATTGTCATATGTGTAGGCCTACAGTTTAAAACCTGAGTCTTCCCCTTTAGATGGTCATAAAAACACATTCATTTTGAGATTTGTCTGTTTAGATTGCCTTTTATGACCCACAGTTTAAACTGTAGGCCTACGCAGTCTTTAGTCCCTGTTTGATACAATAGAATAGCTCTCATTTACAATACAATAATCAGTGTTGAGTGCAAAGTGGCAGGATGCATTAAAATAGCAACATAAACAATAAAATAGCTATAATTTCAATCCAATAATCACAGTGTGGATGTAATGAGTGTAAAGTGATATAATCTATTAAAACGCTCTGGTGAAGAGATATATTTTTAGCGTACTTTTGAAAATATTTGAAAATGTCCATAGGTAAAGTGTTCCATAGCTTTGGTGCATAGTTAGCAATGGCTGCATCCCTGATTTTCTTTTGGCTGAAACTTCAATAAACCAGTAGTAGATGATCGTAATGTTCTTGATGGCACATACAGTAGTTGACAAGATAATTGGCAATGTAACTGCCTGTTCCATTTAGGGCTTTGTCTATAAGGAGGAGGATCTTAATGTCCAATTCTAAATGTTACCGGAAGCCAGTGCAGAGTAGCTAAAACTGGACTACTATGCTCTCTCCTTTTTGTTCTAGTTAATGCTGTAGCTGCAGTGTTTTGAATGAGCTGAGTTTTTTTATTTTTATTTTTTACGGGAGGTCAGTAAGGAGTGCATTACAGTAGTCAAGTCTGCTTGAAATAAAGGCAAGGGTCAGTTTTACAGCGTCCTTTTGATTTATATATGGTCGTACTTTAGCTATTTTTCTAAGATGGAAGAATTATGTTTTTGTCATCTTGTTGATGTGGGACTTAAAGCTTAGATCTGAGTCTATGAAGACTAATTTATATCATGTGGTGTTCCCGAAATGAGTCATTCCCTTCAGCAGCCCTCTCTGGATGCAGAGAAGGCCTTCAACAGGGTGTAGTGGCAATATTTGTTCTCCACCTTGGAGGCGTTTGGTTTCAGCTCAAAGTGTATTTGCTGGATTAAGTACCTATATATCAAGCCCAGGGTTTCAGTTATAACAAATTGTGTTATTTCACAGCCTTTCGAGCTACATGAGGCAAGTGCCAAGGCTGCCCGGCGAGCCCTTTACTCTTTGCGCTAGCACTGTAACCGCTGGCAGCTATCCGTAGAGACCCTGATTTCCCTAGTAAGATAGACCGTACTGTCCACAAGCTTATGCTTTATGCTGATGAAGCTCTGGTCTTTGTAACTGAACCACAATGTTCCCTTCCTGCAATTACTTTTTTAAATTATTATAATTTCTATAAAACTATTAACCTATTTTCTAAAATATTTGGATATAAAATAAATTGGGTCAAATCATAATTGCTTTCTTTAAGCCCATATTGTCCTAGCACCCTATTCCACTGACTTTAAATAGCCATGGTCTGGTGTTGAATACCTAGGTATTACATTTCCTGCATTGTTGCCTAACCTTATTAGGGTTAATTTTTTACCTCTACTAGATACATTTAAGACCTATAGATTGGTGGTCTCTCTCTCGCTCTCTCTGGTAGAGCCAGTGTGCTAAAAATGATCTGCATCTCTAAATGTAATACATTTTTGCAAGCGCTCCAAATTAAGATTCCACTTAAATATGTTACATTATTATGTAACACATTTCTTTGGAATGATAAATACCCCAGACTAAAGCTGAGTAGGCTGCAAGGCCAGTAGATCAATGTCGATTGGGTCTTAGACAGATAATGCATTGGACCCTGTCACCCGAGAGAGCCCCCCCCCCCCCACCATGGTTTGACCTCGAGAGCTCACTGTTTAACACGCTCACCCCCATGCATTATATTTCCCTTAAACTCTCGCAAGATGCACAAACTAATCCTATTCTCTTACACATGCAGTGGGTGTGGAAGAGTGATGTTTTTGTTCAATCTCAATCCTCACCTCCACCTGTTAACCTTGGTGTGGCTAAACCCTAAGCTATGCATAGGGGACTGGCCATGGGTTGATAAGGGGATCACAGTGCTTGGGAACCTCTATGAAGTCGGTGCACTCAAACCCTTTCATCTGGATCTAAGGTCCCCATATGGCCAACCACAGCATAATTTTTGGGAAATATTTACAGCATAGACACTCAACACCTCCCCCTAGTGTAGGCTTGCTGGCACAATTAATGGAGATGAGGCCTCGCTCTACTATCAGACTCTTCTGAATATTTCAGACAAGGACTCATCCAATCTTAGGCTAACTTTGGGAGATATATCTTAATGTATCATTCACAGAGGGGGTGGTGGAGCAGGATTCTGCATAACTTTAAAAAGATGTCCAGGGAACTCAAAACCCGAAGCATTCAATTCAATTATGTTGAATATGATTCATTGGACCCCATCCAAATTGCATAGGGTAAAATTAACTCAAATGAACCCTGACATGCTGGAGATGCCAAAATGATGAGGGTACATTGGTCCATATACTGTGGACAATACATGTCCCAAAGTCCAACAGTTTTGGTAGGAGATTCATGAAATAATTTAGCAAGTTATTGGATGCAATGTCCCTTTCTCCCCTAGCCTATATATCCTGGGCGATCCTGCATCTTTGACAGACTTCCCATCGTGTGACACAGAATGGGTACAGACAGGATTAATGCTTGGCCCCGTGAACTTGTTCTTTTAAAATGGAAATCATCTTCCGCCTCCGCTGTGAACCTGTGGTACCCCCAGCTGGGGAGACTAGCTGTGAACCTGTGGTACCCCCAGCTGGAGAACTAGCTGTGAACCTGTGGTATTTGAAACAATCTGCCTCTTCCACACAGGGTGTATCTGTACATCGAGAAGCTACCATGAGCTAATTGGAGCTAGTTGGAGCTAATTTTCCATGAGCAGTTCATGACTCGAGGAAAGCGTTTGTCCTGGCTTTTAGTTCAAACTTAAAGCTGCTATCTATAACATTGTAAAATTTATATTTTGTTTGAATTCCGTGTAGTTTCCGGTTTCCGACAAAGACACTGGCTTTAATTGGTACGCCATTCTTTGTGTCTTTGTCTTCTAGGTGTCCCCAGTTCAACAGAAAGGACCCATTGGAGGTTTACCCGGTTTCCCTGGAGCCATGGTGCAGCCCCTCACATCCCTACCTCCAGGAGCACCTCCTTTTATCCCCACTGGATTTGACCCTACAAAGATGCCTCCAGGTAAGACGCGAGAGAGAGAGTTCAAGCACCAACAGGGTTCCCACGGTACCTGGAAAACATTGAAAACATGGGATTAATTTTTTCATTTTCCAGGTATGGAAAGGCATGGAAACTGAGCAAAAGTGACCAATTACATGGAAATAGAAAGAGTTGTCCTGGAAAATTTTATTGGATGATGTGTAATACAATTTAACTATTGAGCACAGAATTAACATGATGTAGAGCATGCTCTTGGCATCCTATATGGTATATTGGATGTTGGAATTTGATGCAGGCAACTTGGTGAGCCAAGGGAGCCTTGGCATCTACAGTGAAACTTGAGTGAAACTTCTTATGCAAGTTTATCCTCAAATGTAAGTAGCTGTGTTTTAACTGTGTGGTAAACCTGGGTTTATCAACGTTGGTTAGTAAGCAGTGCAATCTTGCTAACTTGCTAGCCAAGATTGCGTTCGTCACCAACGCCGGAGATGCTGGATTCGCGTGTTCGAATCCAGCTCCCGGCGTTGTCACCAGCTTGGCTGGCCGTTCACACTAAATTAGAGGGTGGGAAAGCTGGCGGGTTTGGACAGCGACCCCTACAGTTCGGTCGGGGCGCCTGCTCAGCGAAGGTAGGATCCGGAGAGAGGTAGTGCGGCCTCCCACACGTTACACTCTCCCAGTGAGAATCTGCGCGGCCAGGCTGGAAAGCATGTGACAGTCTCCGGTCTCTCGGACCAACAGTAGGGGAAAGTGCGCAACAACCAGGAAGGGTGGGATGGGAGAAAAATCGGAAAAAGAAGGAGGGGGAAAACGATTAAAAAAAGAAAAAAGAAGAAAAAAAAACTAGCTAGCCAATGTTAGCTCTCATAACGAGCCAGTTAGCCAGCGCCAGGTACAGTAGCTAGCCAACGTTAGCTCTCATAACGAGCCAGTTAGCCAGCGCCAGGTACAGTAGCTAGCCAACGTTAGCTCTCATAACGAGCCAGTTAGCCAGCGCCAGGTACAGTAGCTACCAACGTTAGCTCTCATAACGAGGCAGTTAGCCAGCGCCAGGTACAGTAGCTACCAACGTTAGCTCTCATAACGACCCAGTTAGCCAGCGCCAGGTACAGTAGCTACCAACGTTAGCTCTCATAACGATAGCCAGTTAGCCAGCGCCGGGTACAGTAGCTAGCCAACGTTAGCTCTCATAACGAGCCAGTTAGCCAGGAAGAGAAGAGGCCGCGAAGATGGAAGAGGAGGATGACAGAGGAAAAGGGAGAACAGTGGAGAGGAGTTGAGAAGAGTAGGAAGAGAAGACAGGAGCGGACACGAGGGGAGGTGTAGAGAGAAGAGGACAGGATGAGATAGGAGAGGAGTGGAAGAGAGAACATATATCAATCCCAGTGCTCATGTGTTCCAGTTCAATAAATTGTTGTTCATCTACAGCTTGTTGCATTATTTCATGCATTGATATTATCAATGACATAATCTCTAAGCATTTACAATGTAGACTTGACTGGCACATCTTTTAAATCAAGTAAGTAGTCGGGTGTCCTAGGGGGTTGTGTGTGTGAGGGGGAGGGGGGCGCGGATGAGGGCGGAAAACTTCAGGGGCCTATAGATCATCACTTAATATGGTACCTGGAAAATCAGGAGGTAGTATGGAAACAAATTTCAAGGCAAGTGTGGGAACCCTGACCAACTAAGAGGAGAATGTGAATCGTCCAAGAGCGCGAGGAAACGAGAGTCTCGCACAAGACAAGGAGGCATTACCGCTATTATGATTGTGCTACTGATTGTTATTATTAAACCTCATTCTTCTCAGAACTAATGTTAGAATGAAGTAGCCTGATGAAAAGAGGGTTTTTTGGCAAATAGAAAGTTACAAGCTTGTGTGATCGATCACTGAGTGAGTTCTCTGGAAGATTTACTACTTGAAGATGTGGAAGGTCTGGTGTGATGTGGTGTGAAGGAAAGAGGAAATTGTGAAGGGTTGTGGCTGGGCGGTTGTGGCTGGGAGCCAGCTCACAGAACCAATCTAGGGTGTTACAAGACAAATGGCCTAAAGAGGGAGACATTTTATATGTTTGCAAGAATGGAAAATTGTTTGACAGTAAACAAGTTAAAGCGCAAACCAAACACATAACTGTAGTAATCACTAGGGTTGGGTACCGTTCACATTTGAACCGATACCGGTTCCTGGAATTCCGTATCGGTACCCAGCGGTACCTTTTTCCGGTACTTAACTCTCTCTGTAATAACTAAAAAAAATTCTTTAGAACATTTTGTTATTTATTGTTATAACACCACACAAAAGAAATTGCATGTATTATGTTTAAAAAAAATTATATCAATGTGGATTGGGCGTTCCGAACTTGCTGTTCTACCACATAAGCCTTAGACAGATAACGCATTGGACCCTGCCACCCGATTTGACAAAGTTTGCTCAAAATGAACCCTTTGCGGTTAGGAAGTACTAGTATATTAAAAAATATTTGTATCACCAGGAACTTCCCAGCATGCTTTGTTCTGAACTGGACGTGTCGGTGCTTCTGTTCTCGTTTTCCAGGCTTTCCTCCCGCCGCCGCAGCGAGTGGCAAACCTAAAGAGGAGCTGTCCCGCGATGCAGCAAACGGCGCGTTGTCGGATTCGGGCAGCGACAACCGGCTGGGCTCACCGGGAGCCCCGGTGATGAGCCCGCCCGGCCCGGGAGCACTGCAGGGTCCCAGGCCCGGCGTGCAGCACTCTCCCGGCATGCAGCACCCTCCCGGCATGCAGCACCCTCCCGGCATGCAGCCCATGCAGCACCCTCACGGCATGCAGCACCCTCACGGCATGCAGCATCCTCCCGGGATGCCGAACCCTCACCTACGTCCTTTCCTCCCGCCTCCCAACATGCCACACATGCCCCCTCACATGATGGCCGGGGGCCCAATGTTCCCGCCCGACCGCTTCAGGATGCCCATGCAGTTCCCCCCCCGGGGGTTCCCTTTCCCCCAGCGGCATCCCATGGGGCCGGAGGGCATGGACAACCGGGAAGGGAGGCCAGGGTTCGGGAACGGGAGGCCAGGGTTCGGGGGGCCGTACCAAAGAGGCAGGTGGTGAGAGGCGGCTCGTCGGGGAGAGTCGGAGGAGCCACTGTGATAAGACTGTTTTGAACTGTGTCTTGGAAGAACATGCCTGGTTTGCAAAGACTGTTGGGATGCAGAAGTCAAGGCTCTCTAAGCCTCGGGGTCCCCAGCCTCTACTTGGGTTAAGGTCTGGCCCAGAGACCTGAATCGCCACCAAATAACTTTTTTGTTTTTCAGTCTCTCAAGTGATAAACTGAAACAGCCAATAGAAGTACTTTTTTTTCCTGATGTCTGCCAGAGGAGGCTGTTGATGTAAATACTGTTTATGGCTTATAGCTGTTCAATATAATTTTGTATATTTGAGGTCTTGTTTAGTTTTACGTTTCGCTCTGTCACTTCGGTAAGTAGGCCCTAGTCGGGGGAAAAAAGTAAACCTGTCAAATGTTTATGGTTGCTCTTTAACACATTGTTCATTAACACATTTTGTGTTTATAAAATATTGGAGTGAAAACCTATTACTTCATAACTTTGGCATTTAAGTTTGTTTTAAGTAATAAAAAAAAATATTTTCGTACAAAGAAATTTTTCATTCATCCTGTCATCATGAGGGGAAAATGCATTTTATTTGAATCAGTTGACACGGATGAACAGATCCCACATCCTACCAGTAGAGGGTAGTGTGACATCTGTTACCACGAGAACAACTTTTTTTTTTTTTTTTTTTAACTGTTGCACCATGGGGTATCTGCCTGTTCTCACCCTATGATTATAATTCTAGGTCTCACCTAGTGAAATCATGAGTCATAAAATAACAAATTAAAAAGGACAGATGTGATGTTGAGCTGCCTGTAACTACAAGGGTTACACAGCCAGCTCAATACCCTGCATTGCTTTGGGTTAAGCATTGAATGTTACTTTGCAGTCTACTCGCATCTTAATGATCAACATGTCACTGTCCCATTTCTTATCCAGTACATAATCTGCATGATTAGGATATCTGGTATAATTATCTTTTCTTGTAAACTTTTAATAGGCTAATAAAAGTTAATCCTCATTCACATATTTTGTGTACACATTGATAAATAAATGTTTATCTTGTGTTATAAACCTGTTGTTTCTGTTGTTGATAATGCCTGTGTGTGTGTGTGGGGGGGGGGGGTTGATTGATTGATTGATTGAAAACTTTATTAACAGATTGCAGAATAGGTACAATACAGTACGGCTCAAGTTAAGGGGATGCAGACCAGAGAAAGACTTTCGTCTTGTTTACATCAGGGTCCCCCATTTTCAATTCATAATGACATTAACACATCCACCGCCGGAAACGCTTTAAAGCGTTATTGCCCGCCATGCTTTGACCGCCAGACCTCGTTGTACAGCGTTATTGAGATTAATATTACATTTTTTCATAATTCATATATACACCCGCAACGCTGCAGCTGGACCCTAAAGGTGAAGGCAACGACGGCTCAATACCGCCACCTGGTGGATGGTCGGGTGAGTTACACTGGCAAACAGGATATGGGGGCTGTGCGTCGATTAAATTCATCCGGCCGTCAGATATCGTTGCAAGGCTCCCGACAGACACAATGTACATAATGGATCGCTTTCTAAACTTAATAATCGATATGATTTCGGCGTTTATTGCGACACAAACCGGAAATGGACCTAGGCGATCGACATCCTATACTTGGGATCTTTCACCGCCAGTCTCTTTGACGCACGGTAAGAGGACACTAACGTTATTTTCAGCCCAATTGTATATTTCTTTATTTACAAACCATCTGATCAATAAATCAACCCATACTACATAAAGCAGTTAGTGACGATCAAGGAATTATAAACGACCCCTCCCCCCCTTTCCTTCACGCATGATGAAGCATAACTATACAGATCATGTGCATTTTAATTTTTTAATATAGCGTGTCTAGGGAAGAAACGGCAATCGATAATTATGCGTTTAGGCCTATAACTCACGTTCTAGGAATTACTGCAGAAAACGATAAAAACATACTTATATTCTAGACGGTATTTTTGTATGAATGAAAAAGTATAACATTCCCACATCCTGAACGATAGATAATCGATGTTGAATGGGCCATAGTAATGTCAATATAGCAATACAATTTAAAAAGTTATAGCCCTGCAAAGAAAGTAATCATCTCCATAGGCTTTCAATGGTGGCAGACTGGGTACTTTGATGAGTACAATGGCTGGCAGTCAATGTGTTATTAATGACATACGCAACATACAGATATATAGCATGACATTTCTGACATACATGACATACAGGTATACAGTACTGTTACATTTGTGACATACAAGATATGCAAATATACAGTACTGTTGAACAGAGATCCTAACAGAAAATATATACATATACGAGGGGGAGGAAACTGTACATTAGGAGGGGGGGTTTGGACATTTACGGGGGCCACAGATATATATCATGACATTTATGACAATACATGACATACAGGTATACAGTACTGTTACATTTGTGACATACAAGATATGCAAATATACAGTACTGTTAAACAGAAATCCTATCAGATAATATATACATACGAGGGGGAGGAAACTGTACAGTAGGAGGGGGGGTTTGGACATTTACGGGGGCCAGTTTCAAATCGCAGCCTCCCGTAGGTGCTATTTGAGAGCGGTTTTGAAGGTGGGTAGGGATTCAATTTTTTTTTTACGGCTGTGTGTAGGGCGTTCCACATTGATGTGGCATAATTGCGAAACGTGTTTAGACCCTTGTTTGTGCCGAATCTGGGTTGAACATGATTGTGGAACTCCCTCTGGTGTTGTGGTCGTGGTATTCACTGACCTTTGGGAAGTATTTCGACATGTATGTAACATGGGTACCTTATAGCGGTGTAGTGTATCTTGTAGACCAGGCCCATTGCAAGTTGCTGTACCCTGTCGTCTACTCTAAGCCATCCTAGGTTGTCAAAGTGGGCAGGGGTGAGGTGGGTTTTAGGAGTAAGGTCAAGCAGTAGTCTGACCAGTTTGTTTTGTGATGTTTGTAATCTTGTTTTTAGCGCCTTTGAGGTGCAAGCATAGTCGTAGTACCCTTGAATGAGTGCTCCTGTTTAGTCTTCAGGGTATTCTTATTCTTATTACTTACTCAGGGTAGTAAGTAATGACATAATTTTAAGTAATTACACCAACAAATTATATCCGTAATGTTTAAGTTTACATACATTACAGATTGCAGAATGGGTACAATACAGTACGGCTCAATACACACAATACACACAAAACACACAATGCAGACCAGAGAAAGACGTTTGTCTTGTTTATGTGACGGATCATACTGGTCTGCGTTGTGTTTGATGTTAAATGTTAATGTCCCGAGGGGGAGTCGAACAGGGGGCTCCCGCGTCCGCGGGCGACAACACAGGCCGCTGCACTAAGAAGTGAATTCACTCCTAACTACCGTACCTATGCGTCTGTTAACCCTGTTATGGGGAAGTGAGTTTAATTTACCAGCCCGCACTGCCACAGTCACTTGTCAACACACCTGTTTCCGTGACTGTGGACATACCCACGGGCTTCCCCGTTACACTCACTTCCCTAAACTCACGCCCCTCAGGACATCCGGGTCACTGGGCACCACTGTGACGGATCATACTGGTCTGCGTTGTGTTTGATGTTAAATGTTAATGTCCCGAGGGGGAGTCAAACAGGGGGCTCCCGCGTCCGCGGGCGACGACACAGGCCGCTGCACTAAGAAGTGAATTCACTCCTAACTACCGTACCTATGCGTCTGTTAACCCTGTTATGGGGAAGTGAGTTTAATTTACCAGCCCGCACTGCCACAGTCACTCGTCAACACACCTGTTTCCGTGACTGTGGACATACCCACGGGCTTCCCCGTTACATTTACATCAGGGTCCCCCATTTTCAATTCATAGTGACATTTATGACATACACAACATATGACATCATGACATTTATGACATAGGGACATACATGACACACACACAGGTATATATAGTACTGTTACATTTGTGACATATGATATGCAAATATACAGTACTGTTACCCATAGGTCCTGACAGAGTACATATTACATTATATGAAATTTTACTATACACACACTATGCCCACTTGCACTGTCCATCCAAAACGGTATAGGTGGTGGAGCTGATTGGCTCGCGCCCTAAATAAGTGGCTCCATTCCCGCGCGCTCCGCCCCTCCCTCCCTCCCCGCGCAGCGGCGTGGAACACAACATGGACCGTGTGGACAGACCTCGAGCAGCGGCTGGATTCGTATGCAGACAGTGATGCAATGCACAACAACAACAACTGCGTGTAAAAAATGATTTCATTAATATTATCCGGACAGCGGGAACGGTCTTCTTCTGAAGAAGAACGCAATGACGGGTACGTACGAAGAAAACGATGCGATGTCATTATTATTATTATTAGCTCGATGTTTTCATTCACCCCCCCCTGGGTCCTAGTGCCGTCTGACCGCTCTACCGCGTCCATCATCAATCAGTCAGACAACAAGTTCACAGCGAGGGTCGCACTGTGTGACATTTCAAACTGTCAACATAACGGTAAACGTTACGTTATTGTTATCCTATTATTTATATACATGGAGCACCGGGCAGTGGAAGCTAGCTACTGATGATGACACTGAGTGTCGTCTGTCACAGCCTGTGTCATCAATGATGAGGCCTATTTTCTTTTATTATTATTATTAATAAATGTTTTACTAGTAATGGACATCATGTAATTGACACGACTATAGCAGCCGTGGTGTGTGTTTGTGTTGACGTTATTATTAATCCAGGCAAAGATAACGTGGCCCGCACATCTGATCATTTGATTTTACTAGGCATCATGTCAGTTCTGCACATTGGCTAAACCAGACAGTCGGGCGTGATGATAACCTGTCACCTTACCGAGACTGTCTACTCTGCACTACGGTGAACTGGACCGTGTTTGTACCGGAGAGTTGTCCTGTCTGTGTGCAGTAGGCCTGCTAGTGCTACACTTGATCTCATCGCAGTCCACGATCGAACGAATAATATCGACGGTGTGTAACCTTGTCGTTTGAGCGATGCCCAGTATAGTCATCATCCCGACGTCCAGACACAGTGCAGGTGTTGCTCATCTGTGCAGTGTTGCATTATGTATTGTGGCCTATACACTAAAATGACCTTGCTGGAGCATCCTTTTTTTTACAGCATCACTACTATATTGGATCTTATGGTCTGCTTGTCATATGGTCATATCTGCTGGTGATGATACTATTCAGATAGGCCTATAAAACCCATTGATTAACAGGTAGGTAATGGGGTGACCTTGTATCTTGTAAGGTTTAGGATGATATATTCAAAGAAGTGACAGTGACAGCGTATGGAGTATGCTCTCTAGTCTAGTGCACTGGGGGCTGGGGGACCCCCAGGAGTCATTGAGGAGGTTTCAGGGGCAGGGGTCCCCGGAAAAATGGGGAATTGTAATCTTATTCACAAGCTATATAGCCCAGCGAGAGACTATACTGCATAAGAGAGACTGTTCTGATCGTTTCACTTTCTCCACCGTTGCTCCTCAGCTGCAATACAGACAGTCGAGTGGAATTCGAGACGTAATCGTATGAGCAACAAATGAGAAAAAGTATTTCTGAGAGGGGAGTCCCTGGGACAAAACAGTCTTTATATCTTGGGGTGCTCGACATGAAAACTGTTTGAGAACCACTGCTCCACTGCATCTCTATTAAAAAGTAACAGCAGGCATCACATTCTGTAAATGCTAGTGTAAACTATGGATTAGTCCGTCGCAGTCAACCAGCACCTGCTAACGGGACGGACCCTTTAGCTCCGCCGGTTAGTGTGGCTGCCTGTGGATCCTATGGTCACACAGGTTAATGTCTCTCGGTTACACTAGCTAGCGACAGCAATGTTGTTGTTTTTTTGCCAGAAGAACAACAATGCAAGATAACCAGCAGCCTCTCAAGACTTCAGGTGTCAGGTGGTCGTCCAGAGTACTGTAATGTCTACAGTGTAAAACGGTCGGCAGCAGCTAGACGAGCGATGAGTCATGTTCAATGGTGAATTGTAGTAGTAGAGTACGCTGTACATATTAGGGTGTTGTCTGACGGTGCATGTTTGGAATTACTAGGAACACAACACTGGTGTGAAAATAAGACCGACATGTTGCAATAGGTGGGCAGTATGGGCGCTGCACGTAGTTCAACAGGTTTAGCCGAACTCGTCTTTGCAGCTGCATGGTAGTCACGACGTCACGTGGCCTTGTTCTCAGCACCACTAGAATATTGTTGGACCTCAGATGTGTCATATTGTACTGTTTTATAGGCAAGGGTGTTTCTGGCCTATAGACTGTGAGTTAACTCGACTGAATTCGTACAAACCGCATCCTGCAACAGGTTTGCCTCGAGCACGGACGACCCGGCGCTCTGATGACGTGTCCCCGGGGCTGTAAACTGAGCCCACCTGTGTGACATGCCCATACAGAAAGCTCTCTCGCTCTTTCCCTACCCCCTCTCGCGCTCTCTCTCTCTCTCTCTCTCTCCCTCCTCTCTTTCTCTCTCTCTCTTTCTTTCTTCCTCTTCCTCTGTCTCCCCCCTATTCTCGCTCTCTTTATTTCTTTCTGCCTCTCCCCCTATTCTCTCTCTGTTTTGCTCTCTCCCCTCCCTTTCTTTCGCTGTCCCTTCCCCTCTTCTATCTTTCTCTGTTTCTCTGTCTCTCCCTCCTCTCTCTGTCTCTCTATCTCTCTCTGCCCCCCCCCCCCACACACCTCTATTTTGGTGATCAGGTTGGGACTAGCCAGGCTTCTCTTTGGCTTGTCTTCGTGCCAATTTCACTCCTTCAGAAGGCTTTCTCAGAGTCGACAAACTTCAATGTATAGACCAACTCTCGAGGCGATACAGGGACTCTCTTAACCACACATAAAAGAATGTCTGCACATTCATATGGTGATTTGTTTGGCTTTCTGCACAATACACAACTTTGTTCTTTCTGTGTGTCGAGGCATGTACTACGAAACATACACGAATGTTTGAAATGCACATAATTAAGACCCTTAAAAGTGCTCTCTGTGGATTATTCATACCCATCCCACACTTGCATAACTGTTTATTCATTTGCAAAGTGATGCCAAGTAAATACTGCAGGCGGTCTACTGTTTTGCTAAGTGGCAAGTAAATAGCGCGCGTACTGTCTCTGGTACGGCGTTTGCACTGGCGGTTTAAACACTGGGCAAAGCGAAAGACAAGTGACTTAGTGTGACCGCTGTTTGCTTTGATACGTTCTCTCTCTGGAAGGGGCGAAAGGCCTTCTTCTGAATACAATTAGGTGGAGTTTAGAAGGTAACGTTCGAGATGTCGTCTTTAAATAGAAATGTCTGCCTCGCCACGTTGACGAATAGTCTTAGTTTTATCTCACCATGCTGGCCAGTCGGTCGGCCTGCGTGAGCTTTTCTACATTATAGGGTAATTAGCCCAAGTCTGTGCATTTACATTTAGCTGATGCTTTTATCCAAAGCGACTTACAAGTTCTGTACAACAAGTCAGCAGGAAGGGTACAACATCTGCATACATTTCTTCACCATGGTCCATTGTATTAACTAAGAGTGTCAAAATTACTACTGAAATGAAATTTAAACTCTATTTTTTTTTATGTTGATCTGACCCTTATCTACACAAAGCCCTGTAACGGGAGACAAGCAGCCATATTATGTTCCAGTGGCCTTCTCCGTCCTGACAGTCATGCTGAATGCAGTCCGTACCGGCTAATTGCCAAATCTGTCTTGTGAGAATGATCTGCTACCCCCCCCCCCCCTCCCCCCACACACACACAGAACAAGCAATTTCTTACATCAGAGGAAGGGGAGAACCTTTTGCACTGCTGCTATATGCAAGAAGTAGGCATTATCGAATCGCTTCTCACAGCATGCCCATTCACAAATGGATAATCGCATCACGTCTACAGAACTGGTGGTCTTCATGGGCACACATGGCCATACATGGTCCAGAGATCAAGTCGCCTTTGTCCGCTCCCCCCAGCCGGCCCAAGTTGATGGATGAAGCGCAGGCAGCCCGTCGTTTACATCCACGTTCTATTGAGTTTTGAGTCTTCCACTGTGTCTCCATTATGGCCTACCATCGATGTGCTGATGATGTACAGTCCCTGGACGACTGCAGGCGAAATGAATGTCACATTGTTCTCTACAATCGCCCACGTTACATATACATGTGTCGACGGAGACGGTATCGGCTGGTTTACAACGAGGGAGCAATGCGTATTCAAGTTCAAAGAGCCCGGTCTGCTCCGCAGGTGATTCACAGAGCAGCCTTTGTCTGTATCTCCTAATAATGCAATTACAATGCTATCTTGCTTGCATTTAAAATAGCCCAGTGTGACTCACACAGTGACTATGTCCCATAAACCAGCAAGGTTATTATAGTTAACTAAAACTTACATGAAAATTAAAACGACAGTATGTGTAAAATGCAATTGACCCAAGAGTCGCCCTCTCTTATCTCCCCCACCCACCCAACCCCCTCCAATGTACAGTTTATACCCTTTTGGATGTATACATTTTTTAATGATCTCTTTTAAAAACACTATTTGTATGCCTTGTATTGTCATAAATGTCTTGATGAATTGAAAATGGAGGATCCTTATGTAAACAAGACGAAAGTATTTTTCTGGTCTGCATCCTCTTAGCAGTTTTTTTTTAAATTTTTTTATCCAATTTTTCTCCCAATTTTCAATTTTTCTCCCATCCCAATTTCGTATATCCAATTCTTCCCTGTCTTGAACGTTGCTAGACTATGCCTCCCACAGGTCGGTTGTAGTGAGGACAGAAGCCTTGCATCACGTGTCCCCTCCGGTACACAAGGAGGCAGCCTGTCGCATCTTTTCACCGCAGCAGCTCGAGCTCTCAGTGGCGAGGAGTAACGTGTGGGAGGCTCACGCTGCCCTCGACACTTCCTGCTTCCGTCGCACCGGCGTCACCAAACCGACTTGTAGGAGTCGCTGTCCACAACGTCAAATCCCCACCCACCGGCTTTCCCACCCTCTAACACTTGCCAATTGTGTTAGTATGAACGACCGGCCAGCCGGTAGAAACGCCGAGAGCTGGGCTCGAACCCAGCGTCTCCTGCGTTAGAGACGAGCGCCTTGCCCACTGCACCAATCAGCCGCCCTTAGCAGTTGTTTTTTGTATTGAGCCGTACTGTAGTGTATTGTACCCATTCTGCAATCTGTTAATAGAGTTTTCAATCAATCAATTAAACAGAGGAAAGCTAAGCTTGCGATAGGAAGATCCAGCAAACTAAATGTTGTGACTGGAGGGTCAAGAAAAGAAGGCAGAGCCTGATATGGGTCAATTAACCTCTTCGAGTTCAAGTTTCTTTAATAGTTGTCATACAGAAGTACAGAATACTTTCATACAAAATGCTTCTTACTGTTACGCTCCAGAGACTGTGCTAGACAAGATAGTATCAAATAACATAGTATAGCATGTAATTTAGAAGAAGAAAATGAGGTCAGTGTTCGGTATAGACATATGTACAATGTTCTGAGTTACCATATAATATACAATACTATGCAGTGTACTAATGTACAGTACTATATAGTGCAAAGCAGAAATGGGATGAGGTACAATTTAGGTACAATTTACAGTAAGGTGTACGAGTTGTAGTGCAATCCTTCATCAATAAATATAAAGTGTGGGGAGTGGGTGCTACAGTGTGTTTGTTTAAAGTGGGTGTGTGCTATAAGTGTGTGGAGTGGGTGCTACAGTGTGTTTGTTTAAAGGGGAACTATCTTATAAATGGCCTTTTTGAGTGTTTAGC
Source organism: Notolepis coatsorum (assembly GCF_963971535.1). Lineage (NCBI taxonomy): Eukaryota > Metazoa > Chordata > Actinopteri > Aulopiformes > Paralepididae > Notolepis > Notolepis coatsorum. Next base: position 293,909,582 of record NC_140165.1, read on the forward strand.
ATTGTTTCCTAGCTATGTGAACTTATATTAATATGATCTATGTCTCAAAATTCTCATATTGGCGCATTCTTCCAATTCTCCTCTCACAATATTCACCCTCACTGAACTGAGTCGTTTGAAAATGTGCCTATATGTGATGTCATATAGTCACTGCTGCATGTTAATGTTGAGATAGACGACGACGCTCCGCAGTGGTTTAGGTGCCGCCCTGCAGCCCAGGCTCAAAACAGCTCGAAATCTTGAGGTAGAAAAATGCTGTTTTTGAGGACTTGATTAGAAATACAAAACAATGAATAAAAAAAATATATATATTACAGAGGTGTTCCATAGACTCACAGGAATTGTGTAAAAGTGCCCAAATAGTGAAAGAAATAGTAAAATAGTTCCCCTTTAAAGTGAGTGTGTGCGTGTGGATGTGTGTGCTATGTGCGTTTGGTGGTTGTTGTTGTGTAGTGTTCATTCATTGTTCGTTTAGCAGCCTGATGGCCTGGGGATAGAAGCTTCTTCTGAGTCTTTCTGTGCTCCCCTTGAGACTCCGGTATCGCTTGCCTGACCGCAGCAGTTCAAAGAGGCAGTTGTTCGGGTGACTGGAGTCTTTAATGATTATCTTAGCCTTGCCCTTGCAACGCTTGTTGTAAATGTTCTGGAGGGTGGGGAGCCCCCCTCCAATTGTGCGTTCGGCTGAACGTGTCACTCTTTGTAGTCTGCTTTGGTCTTGTGCAGTGCTATTCCCAAACCAGGAGGTGATGTTGCCGGTCAAGATGCTCTCTATTGTACATGAGTAGAAGTTCTTAAGGATCTTCTGACTGACTTGGAACTTCCTTAGGCGCCTGAGGAAGTAGAGGCGTTGTCGTGCCTTCTTCACAACACTGTCAATGTGTGTGGTCCATGTCAAGTCCTCGGATATGTAGGCTCCGAGGTACTTAAAGCTGTTGACTCTCTCAACCGGTGCCCCGTCGATGCTGAGGGGGCTGTAGTCCTTGACCCCCGACCTCCTGAAGTCCACAATCATCTCCTTTGTTTTGCTGACGTTCAGGGAGAGGCTGTTTTCCTGGCACCATCCCGCCAGGACCTTGACCTCTTCCAGGTAGGCCCTCTCGTCGTTGGCAGAGATCAGGCCCACCACCACTGTGTCGTCAGCAAATTTGATGATTGTATTGCTACTCCGCTGAGCCACACAGTCGTGTGTGTACAGGGAGTAGAGGAGGGGACTCAGAACACAGCCCTGGGGGGCCCCTATGTTGAGGGTGATGGATGAGGAGGTGCAGTTGCCTGCTCTCACCACCTGGGGTCTGCCAGTCAGGAAGTCCAAGACCCACTGGCAGAGGTCATAGTTCAAGCCCAGGTCCCTGAGCTTGGCTATGAGTATGGAGGGGACTATGGTATTGAATGCCGAGCTGTAGTCGATGAATAGCATTCTCGGGTTGCCATGGAGCCTATCCTAGTGTTGCCATGTAGGTGGAGCCTGTCCGAGGACATTATGCATTCGTTAGTGTCTGTGTGTGGGTGAGTGAGTGTGTCAATTCGCTCAATATCTTGTTAATGTTTACGTTGTGCAAATCCGGAAGGTCTCAAGGAATATATTCTGGTGTCTGCCAGGGATGATTGATTGATTGATCTACTAGATCTTCCCCCCCTAGTAGATAATACGTTTGAATCCTCAGTCCAGTTACAAACAACATACGCAGGCAAGTATGTGAACAATGGCGCTTGCGTTGCAGTCGATTGTCTACGCGTATGCATTGTTTAAATCTAGTATATCTTACCCTTAAAGGTGCTATAGATAGGGCGGCCGCGTAGCGCAGCGGACTAAGCGTCTGTCTACCACCACAGAGCCAGCTGTGGTGCCTCTGGCTTGGCCGACCGTCCATACTAACACAATTGGCAGTGTTAGCGGGTGGGAAGCCGGCGTGGGTGGGTCCTGGTCGTTGTAAACAGCGACTCCTACAGTTCGGTCGGGGCGCCTGCACAGCAAGGGAAGGATCTGGGAGAGGTAGTGTGACCTTCCACACCTTACACTCTCCCAGTGAGAGTCCGCGCTGCCAGGTGAAAAGAAGCGGTGGGCTGGCTACACATGTGTCGGAGGAAGCATGTGATAGTCTCCGACTCTCCGCCCTCCCAGACTGACGGTAGGGGGTAGAGTGTGCAACAACCAGGAAGGGGATTGGGAATTGGCATAACGACTAATATTGGGATGGGAGAAAAACGGAAAAAAGAAGGGGGAAAAAAAGAGTAAAAAAAATAAAAGTGCTATAGATAAAAATGTTATAGAGTAATGCATTTAATTTTTTTTAAATAATAATAATAATACATCTACAGAGCTTTTAGAAAGTTCTGGAAAATAAGATTGATTAACATGTTTCATGAATCCCCTCCCTACTTCCCATTTCCCCACGTGGAATGCACCTGGGGATAAATTACATGCTGGTGCTCTATTGCGACATCTAGCCTAGTTGCTGAATGTTATCTATAGCACCTTTTAATTAGAATAATAATAGAACTTGAGAAAAAAAGAAACTAAACTGAAACTAAATTGTGTATTTCAAAAGATAGGGAAAATGTCTTTAGTTTTAGTCTTTTTCAATTTAGTCAAATGTGTCGACACCGCAAGCTAGAGGAGATAATAATAATAATAATAATAATAATAATAATAATAATAATAATAATAATAATAATAATAATAATAATAATAATAATAATAATAATAATAATAATAATAGCTTCATTTTATATAGCGCCTTTCAAAAGACCCAAGTGGTGCATGCTGTTTATTTAGACTGGGATGTCTACAAAACTGTATGAGTCAATTGCCTTAAAAAGGTGTAGTGTTTGTATTACACGATACCTTTTCTTAACTTATTAAATCTTGCTCTTGGCATACTATGTACCCTATATTACTACAACAAATAGCTACTAAAATTAAACAAAATAAAAGCTCAACTAAAACTAAACATTTTCAAACAACTAAACTGAAGCTAGCAAACCCATTCTGGAAAACTAAAACCAAGCTGAATAAAAAAATAAAATAAAGAATGACAAATACGAAACAATAAGATAACTAACCACTGCCACCTTTTCCCGCTTTTAGCATGCAGGCCTTTAACTATGGTCAGTATAGGCTGTAGTGGATTCATGCTGGCAGGACAGTAATCTGGGAGGACATCTACTGTAAAGGCTTGCTTATAGAGTTCTTCCCAGAGTGCCTCCCTGTAGAGAGACTGCCATGCATTCCACCAGATTTAGGTTGGAGCATGTAATGTGAGAAAAGCCTGGTTGTATTTCAGTAACCTTAGGAAGTGATGACAAAGCGCTGAGTGCTTGTGTGCTCCCAGTTATGTATACTAGGGGTGTAACGGTACACAGAAGCCACGGTTTTGGGGTCACAATTCGATAGGAGTTCGGTATAATGGGGAAAAAAGCAACAAAAATCCCAAATGTATAAGCCTAGATTTCTTTTAATACATTTTGAACTGACAGTAGTACAAGTTATACTTAGTTCCACCTTATTGATTGATTGATTTTGAAAATGTTATTAACAGGGGCGGCTGGGTGGCGCAGTGGACAAGGCGCTCGTCACCAACGCAAGAGACACTGGTATCGAATCCAGCTGTCAGCGTTGCTTCCGGCTTGGCCGGCCGTCATACTGGCTCGATTGGCAGAGTCAGCGGGAGGGAAGCCGGTGGGTGGGTCTGGGTCGTTGTGGACAGCGACTCCTACAGTTCGGTCGGGGCGCCTGCACAGCGAGGGAAGGTGGATCTAAGAGAGGTAGTGTGACCTTCCACACGTTACACTCTCTCAGTGAGAGTCTGCGCTGCCAGGTGAAAAGAAGTGGTGGGCTGGCTGTACATGTGTCGGAGGAAGCATGTGATGGTCTCCGCTCTCCCAGACCGACGGTAGGGGGTAGAGTGCTCAACGACCAGGAAGGGGATTGGGAATTGGCATGCATAACGACTAACATTGGGAGGGGAGAAAAACGGAAAAAGAAGGGGGGAAAAGATAATAATTTTTTTTAAACTTTTTTTTTAATGTTATTAACAGATTGCAGAATGGCATGACATACAGATAGACAGTACTGCTACATCTATACATTTATGACATATCAGATTTACAAATACAGTACTGTTTGTGATACAAAAAGCATCTAAAAAAGAGTATATACATTTGACGTAGAAACTGTACATTGGAGGAGGTGGGGTGGGGGGGAATATCGACGAAGCCTTACTTGGTCCCAAGAAGAGGGTCTCGTGTATTATTGGGTTAGGACATTTACTGTACATTGGAGGGGGTTGGGTTAGGACATTTACAGGGGCCAGTTTCGACCTAGGATACTGGTGTTACTCTGTGTTCAGGCATCCACCAAGTAAATTACTTGCCCACCGCCCCCAGTGTATGCTTTTTAAGTTTCACTTTCACTTCTAGAGTCGATTTAACTTCACGCGAAGCAGAGAACTCTAGAGATGGGACGACATGTTACACAACAATCTATCCATATTTCTAGGGGTGCACCGATATATCGGTCGGGTATCGGTATCGGCCGATAAGTGCCTTGTTGACTGTTATCGGCCTATCGGCCGATAAGCTCAAATGTGCCGATAGCAGTCGCCGATAACTAACCATCCATTTGTGTAGCGTCAAGACAAAAAAAAATAATTCACTCGCGACCTACCTGCACAACGCCCGCCGTCTGCCCCACACACACACAAGCTACTGCATCAAAGTTACTATTTATGATTAACAAGGCATTCGTTTTGTGGCATTAACGTTATATAGTTAGTGTTACACGGACAATAACATCAGCATATTATTATTACCCATAGCAGCAAGGCATTACTCCGAGTCCGTTCATAGCCGGGAGGCAGACGACTAACGTTACTGGTGAAAATGTGATTTACGTTGGAATACTCCTTTGCCAACTTGCTGTACTTTGCTTGCAGGTCTGCAGCCATTATTACTGGATTAAGAATAGCCCCAACTTTAGCCAACGTAACGTTATGGCTAAACCTTTAACATTAGTTAACCCTAGCTTTCGGTTAGCTGTTCAATGCTAATGTAATAACACAACCAAGCGAATCCATCAGAGCTCCCCATCAACACCGCTCTGTCGGGAGGATGGCATTTAAGAAAGTATCTGCTGTTAAAATGACACAAACATTCGTTTTGTGGCATTAACGTTATTATAGTTAGTTACACGTTCAATTACATCAGCATAGTATTTACCCGAAGATAGCAAGCAAGCCGTGCATAGCTCGGTTACATTCCGTTGCTCATTCCGTACCCAACTACACATTCTGCAATCTGTTAATAAAGTTTTCAACCAGACAAATGTATAGAAAGGCTTTGTTTTATTATAACATGTGTTGCAGTAAAATCATTGTGTCTCGTTTGGCCATCCTGTGGAGCGCGCTGGTCGGCGGGCACTGCCGGGCAGCTAACTGATTAGCTTGTTGTGGTTCTGAGTTTGACTCGCATTCTCACAAGCAGATCAATGGCGGCATGCCCCGAAGTAGAAAAATGAATATTCGCTTGGTGGTAAGCAGGAGGTGGGTGCTAGCGGTGTGGCGTAATTGGCCGAATCGACTGTCAATCAAAATGGGTCCATTGCATTGGTTGAAAGCTCTGGTTGAGAGAATAGTATCCCGCTGCAGGCCGCCAGAATGGTTCCATTGCATTGGTTGAAAGCTCTGGTTGAGAAAATAGTATCCCTCTGCAGGCCGCCAGACGATACTGGGAGAGGGATCAGTGATACCATAAACATATTTCTTGATGTTTCCTTTTTTAAGTAAGTAAAGAGGCCTACAAATACAAACACACATACAAATATACAGTAGTTTCATTAAAAAATTTTAAAAAAAATAAAAAAAAAAATTAAAAAAAAAATTAAAAAAAAATATTAAAAAAAATTAAAAATACTTATTTTTTGCCACAATTATCGGTATCGGTATCGGTATCGGCCGATTGTGTTAGTTGAACAATCGGTATCGGTATCGGTGGCCAATTTTCATATCGGTGCACCCCTACATATTTCAGATTTTAACACAGCAGCAGCTCGACTCAGAGGACCAGTCCAGACCAGCAAAAGTATATTCAACGTTAAAGATCAAAGTATTATACCGAACCGTGACTATAGCTCATCAAAATGGAAATTAATTGGCCTAGGTCCTGTATTGTGTGGCCTAGGCCTATTCAACACGTACACGTCCACACCAATAGTGCTTTAGAAGATCTCTCCATCCACACGACAATGTAAAAACGCTTCCATGAAATGACCCGATGGCGTGGGAGGCTGCAGGGAGCTCTCTGTGGTCCTTATTGCAGAGATAATACTACATACGTGGGGATGGGGGCATTAGTCATGATATCAGTGTTTTCCATAAGGTTCGGTTTCAGGAGTTTTCAAAAGGGTCTGGTTTCATTGACCTAAAATACAAACCGTATAGAAAAAGCTACAGTTTCAAAAATACCCATGTATGTGTGGACTAGGCCTTAGGACTAGTCTTAGAAACAAACAAACAAACAAACAAACTGAATGCTCCACCAGAAATAGTCAAGTTGCCAGAGTAGTCGAGTAATTAGTGTTGGACTCTAGACCACCTAGCAAATCAAGTCCGAGTCAAGACTAAGACCAGAGTGAATGAAAGACCAAGACTTTGAGGGGGGAGAGACCCGAGTCAGGACCAAGACCAGACCAATGCGAGTCCAATTCAAAGTCATGACTGTATTATTTAGGAATTTTTGTAAAATTCAAATGGATTACAAAAGTGGGCAGAATGAATCGCCTTACCGCTGCTAAATTAAGATGAGTCACATCACACACTGATGTTATGATACAGTATGGAATAACCTGTATGATGATATAGTATGCTAGAGTATGCAGTTTTTTCTACCCATCACAAATTACTGAAGAAAGTCTCTAACATGACTGCAAAATGCTAAAATAAGAATGAATTACAAAAATAATTCATCGGTAGACTGGTTTCCAGTACTATGACAATATGAGTATTATTGACTTGTGCTGGAAAGTGCCCCTCGGGTTTGTGGTCCTCAAGGCAAAGTGATTTCAGACACTCTGTTCCAATTACAGTGCGCTACTATGCTTAGTGAGTGGCCATGGTGCTGTGGTGCAGCTTTGGTACTTGCTCTCTATTAGGTCTGTCCCCGACTAAGGATTTGTATAGTCGACTTTGATTGGCCAAAATGTGCCGATCGTCGACTGGTAGTCGACTACCCCCCTGAATGCAAAAAAAATAAATGATTCATGGAATCATTTGATCATTCCATTTGGACTGTGGGGGGTGCTTAATGTCTGAAGGAGTCGACTGAAGGCTTCTTGTCCTGTGCGAAAGCATGCAATTGGTCCACTGATGGATACATCTTTTTTTTATCTACTTTTTCTCCCCATTTTTCTATTTTTCTCCCGTCCCCAATTCCGCATTGTCCAATTCTACCCTCCCCTGTCTCGAACGTTGTTAGGCCATGCCTCCCACAAGCCGGATGCAATATGGACAAAGCCTTGCATCACGTGTCCCCTCCGGTACTCGAGGAGGCAGCCGTCGCATCTTTTCACCTGCACAGCGCGATCTCTCAGCGGCGAGGGTCTGCGTGGGAGGGACACGCCGCCCTCATCGCTTCCTGATTCTACTGCGCAGGCGCACCAACCGGCCTGTAGGAGTCGCTGTCCACAACGTCCGATCCCCACCCACCAGCTTCCCACCCCCTAATACTGCCAATTGTATTAGTATGAACGACCAGCCAAGCTGGTAGCAACGCAGAGAGCTGGGCTCGAACCCAGCATCTCCTGCATTAGTGGCGAGCGCCTTGCCCACTGCGCCACCTAGTCGCCCTGATGGATACATCTTGATATTTGTCTAGTGTGTTCATTAGATGGGTGAAATCCTCTTTCAGTGCCTCTGTGCCCGTTTTTTTAGGCAGTTAGCCTCTCCGGTATGCGCGCCATTAGCGTTAGCCACGCTTCTAGTTTCTAGGTCTCTTTGCTTTTGGAAAGAATGATTTAAAAATATATATATATTATCCTTTTTTTTGTGTGCATTCGACTAAGAGGTTGGCAGTCGACTACGGCTCCTTTCGATCGATTAGTCGACTATTCGACTAGTCGAGGTCAGCCCTACTCTATATAATGGTCATGGGGGTTAGGAGAAACTGGGCAGATGAGCAAATAAAAGCCATATCAAACATGGATGGAACTCAAATTAATAGAATGGCCATTACCATTCAAATCCACATTCTTGATTGGTCATGTTACTGGTGCACCTTAACATGGCTTCCATATATAGAATGTTTGGTACGTTGTCATAGAGATTGTTGTGTTGGTTTGACGATTGCGACTAGAAAGCTGATGTGTTGCCATGGCAAAGGTATCATTTGGATTTGGATGAACAGTTCAGTGGCACGCATTTGTGATGAGCATTCCATGTCCACTCCACGCATTAGCCTAAATCATGCTCCTTCCCATGACAACATCCCCTGGTGGCCTGGTGTATCAAACGGAACAGAGCCATTTATTCCCGGGGTTTGGCCAGGTTGGATAGTGTGGACGCCTTGTTGTGGCCACCTTTATCATCGTGAGTCATAAGCCACTGACACTCTAGAACTCTTTAGTAAACTTGCTGTCCAAACCCTGGTAATAAATAGCTCTGGTGCACCATGGGAGATTACCATGAAACACCAGGAAGTGTATTTTCCATGTACAGTATATTCTAGTTCTGTGATATCAAAGCTCAGTTCCTCTGTGTGCCGGGAAACTCACAGGAACTCATGACCAGCTGTCAGAAATGGCACAGGGCGATGATCATCTGGCTCACATGGCTGATGGAGCCTTGTGGTTTGGATGAATAATAGATACTAAGTGCTATAAACCGCTGCTGGGGTTATGACTCACTGTGGGGAGGCTGGAGTTTGGCTCAACTTCACAGTTCCAAATATGATGAGCGTGAACTACTTTGGTTGATGTTAAATTTGGCATGGTTGATGTTAAATTTGGCATCGGAGATGGTTTTTAATTCCTAGCCCCTGAAAACAGAGGGATGCCTGTTCACAACCCCCTGAATGGTCCAGTAAACAGAATGATGGATTTTGGCACCAAAGAACAATTTAAATTTTTCACTATTTAGTAGTAGTATTTCTATTGAGTCATCACACATAATGCAATATGCATAATCATCTCGTCGGTCTTTGATTCTGAGACTGAAAAGGTACAGGCTGAAGCATAATGCTTATACTGTATATGCCTGTCCTATATTCTTATTAAATTAAGCCTCCAAAACAGAAACAAAAAATTACAAAATAAAGATTATTCACTTTTGTAACATTCAAAAATAGCTATACAAACCATTTTTTGGAAAACCAAAAGCGAATTACTCATTCTTAAATGTATTTATTGATATCAGCATTGTTCCACAAGTTTACCCCAGCAATCCAAATACATCTCCTTTTAAGACCTTTCTTAGCTTTTTGAACAGTACATTTACAAACGTCTCTCAAATCATATTTTCTTTCCTGTATTGAAAAAAACCTTTGCACACAGTCTGGGAGTAACTTTGCTTTAGCTCTGTACATTATTTGCATTATTTTATAATAAACCAAATCATTACATTTCATAACATGATACTTTATAAACAGTGGACTTGTGTGGTCATAGTAATCGGCCTTATAAATAGATCATCAACCTTTATTCTCTGAGGTACAATTGAGGGTGGGCTCAATTGAGAACTAATTTAAACTGCCCATAGGTCAATAGAGATCTGATGTAAACTGCCCATAGGTCAATAGAGATCTGATGTAAACTGCCCATAGGTCAATAGAGATCTGATGTAAACTGCCCATAGGTCAATAGAGATCTGATGTAAACTGCCCATAGGTCAATACTAGAGATCTGATGTAAACTGCCCATAGGTCAGAAGAGAACTGATTTAAACTGCCCATAGGTCAGAAGAGAACTGATTTAAACTGCCCATAGGTCAGAAGAGAACTGATTTAAACTGCCCATAGGTCAGAAGAGAACTGATTTAAACTGCCCATAGGTCAGAAGAGAACTGATTTAAACTGCCCATAGGTCAGAAGAGAACTGATTTAAACTGCCCATAGGTCAGAAGAGAACTGATTTTTAGTTTGTGCTGAAGATCGTTCCAAGAAGTTGGTGTAACTCAAATAAAAGGATGACTTTCAGTTCAGAGTGTGCTCAGGGTACCAAGGGGAAGATAAAAGCATGTTCAAGATTGTGAATATGGAAATCTAGGCTATTTGATATACTGTAAATATATAATGATGTAAATATGATAATCCGGGCTATTTGTAGTCTATATTTTTAGCAACCTCCCAAAATCATCTTGCGAGCCCCTGGGGGTCCGGAGCCCTTGGTTGAGCACCACTGATTTAGGTCGCTTTCACACTAGAGCTGTTTGGTCCGGACTATCGGACCAGAATAGACGAGCGCCCTTTTCGACCGCGTGACAATGACATTGTTCATAAAGTTTGGTGCGCCTGACAAATTTCTGTGTGAATGCAGACAAACCAAATGATGAATGCAACAATGTTGCAACTTCACCACCAGACCCGCACAGAGTCCACCAAAACTATATGTGAAAGCACCCAGCTTTGAAAGATGCTAGGTTTTAATGCTATAGTATAGTTAGCCTAAATGTGTGCATAAACCAGGGTAGGAAACTAACTTTTCATATAGGGGCATTTTAGCTCCTGAGAACTGATTATGGGGAGCATTTTGTTTCAGCATTTATTCATCCTGTTTTATTCTTGTTCTTCATTTATATGTTCTTATTTGTCACCCTTGATTTATTTTAGGCTATAGGGGCCTATATTTTGTGAAGTGCTTATTAACACCTGATTAGAAAGGTGTGATACAAATACATTTGTTTATGAATATTATTATTATTATTATTATTAGGCCCCTCTACTGCGTGCAGCCAGTCTTAAAGGAACACGCCAACATTTTGGGAAATTAGCTTATCGTCTTCTCCAGAGAGAGAGAGAGAGAGAGAGACAAGAAGATGGATACCAGTTTCCTCTCTGTGTTCAGTAGAAAGCTATCTGGCTGCACGTTAGCCTAGCTTAGCACAATGAATGGAAGCGGGAGAGGTTGGACAATGCCTAGGCTAACCGGTCATGTCCGCTTCCATTCATTGTGCTAAGCTAGGCTAACGTGCAGCCAGATAGCTTTCTACTGAACACACAGAGAGGGAACTGGTATCTATCTTCTTGTCTCTCTCTTTGAAGGAGATGGTAAGCTAATTTCCCAAAATGCTGGCGTGTTCCTTTAACCAGTTGAGTGCATTTCAGCTTTATCTGCACACATTCTAAGCGATTTTACTAAGTGATTTTAGGTTGTACCGCTGGCTTTGATGTTGTATTTGGAGGGACAGCCCGCTACTGGAAACCATGGATGATCCACTAATGATCTCTACCAGCCCAGGGTCAGTCAGCCCAGGGTCAGTCAGTCCAGGGTCAGTCAGCCCAGGGTCAGTCAGCCCAGGGTCAGTCAGTCCAGGGTCAGTCAGCTCAGGGTCAGTCAGCCCAGAGTCAGTCAGCCCAGAGTCGGTCAGCTCAGGGTCAACCTCTGTGATGATCTCTACCAGCCCAGGGTCAGTCAGCCCAGGGTCAGTCAGCCCAGGGTCAGTCAGTCCAGGGTCAGTCAGCCCAGGGTCAACCTCGGTGCCTCGCTGCTTTCATGTCTCGTGTAACAGTTGCATTTTCCCCTTCAAGATATCGGTGGTACAGAGTGTTCCTTCTCAGCACACAGTGCATCATCTGTCTTTTTGAAGGACGGTGAGGAGCGATGACACATGTTTTGTTTTCATAATATAAACACTTGAGCCCTTGTGGCTGAAGATGTTCCCTTCAAAGCTGTCCACGACTCATGAAAGGCTCTTGTACGTTTTCCTCAGTATTGTGTACAAGGTTCCCCCTTGTTCAATAATGAAATATGCCCTATTGAGATGAAAGCCTCTGCTAAATATAACTTGTGCAGCCTGCTAGCTTTTCCTCCAGCGCTTTCAGAAGAATCCTAACCAGCTGGCAGTTACTGCAGTTACCTGTATGGGGACTATGTTGAGATAGAAGCAGTGCAGAAAACTCCATACATGTTAATTGGGAACTTGATTATGTTAAGACAACTAAAGCTTGTTGGTTGAAGCTGGAGGAGACTGATGATAATATAGCTCCTCCATATAGCTATGGCTCCACTACATTGGTTTGAGATATACAAGATAGGGCTGGGCGATTACTCGTTTAAAAGATTTTGGCTTCCCACGCTCATGAAAACAAGATAAAGAAGAAGACAAAGGGATTATTGTGCCGCATGCCGCGTTGCTCTCATCCTTTACAGCGGTGCGCTCTGCCCTCCACCAAGCCCAAACAGTAGTTTCTCCTGTTATTTTGAAACATCTTTGGTAACTTGTAGAAGATGACCGAAAGGCAGGCTTCTGGTCGACGAGAAGGAAGGTCAAACAAATTCAGTCGTCGTCATATGATGCTCTCAAATCAATGAGTAATCGTGTTTAATAATCAGGATTTCTTTGAAGCCTGATGAAAAGGACTTTTCTTTGGACTGCTTGATAACGGTGCAAATTACTTTCCTATTTATTTCCCCCACTTCATATGTGTCATGTCATTGTGATAAGATACGGTACACTAGTGAATGTCAGATATGACGTGAGTGAGATCAACGCGGCACGGGCCAAGCAAAGCAGTGTTTTCGTCACATAGATAATAATAATAATAATTAACTTGATAAAGTAAAATTGGATACAGCCGAATAACACCACAGCTCGAGTCGAGGTGACTCAAGGATGACCGACTAGCTTTAAAAGCGAAAGTAAATAAAAACATATGGTACAACTGCAGGGTTGATGCAGTTTTATTCCATAAAAACACGATGCAGGTGCAGATAACGCTCTGTTGCATTTGCTTGGAAAAAGTTGAGACATTTGTATTGCCGTGCAGTGAGTGAGTTGTGCTTGATTTCCATCACAGGGCCAGTTGAATTTATAAACTAATTCAGTCTGGGGGCTGGATGAAAACCTTGAGTTTGACACATGTGGCCTAAACCGATGTGTTCACTCTTGAGGTAGAGCCATGTCCTGTAGACCCAAGGAGGCCAAGGAGGGTTTTAAACTGTACTTGATCAACCTCTACTTTTGCACTCGTCCACATTGTCATTGCTACAGCATGAACATGGGTGATGTTGGACGTCGGCCGAAAGGCGCCCACACACACTGTAATTTTGGCCGCGCGTTTGGCTGCCGTGTGTCGTCACACTGGGCGCTACGAGGCCGCGTCCCACGTCAGACGACACGCATCATTTGATCTTGGCTTCCACTTCAACCGCTGGCCCGGCACACGTTCACACGCACATCATATAGAAATGACTTCCATCTGCTCTCGTGTGATCTAGTTCGCTCACCGCGCAGCTCCGCTGTTTCTCCCCCGAGCAGCGGCTGTCGTGGTCAAAGAGTTAGCCTGCGTCTCGGAAGACGCATTAAAAAAAGCCTGTTCACTGGCATGCCATGGAATTACTCACGTCTGGGATGGGAACTAAAGATGGCCAAGATCGCACAGTGTGAAGGGGGGGCTTCTCAACTCTATACTTTAATCATAAATAGTATTGTTTCGGTGTAGGTCTAATCAGTGTTGTAGTACTCCGGTCCGAGTCCTAGACTGATTTTCATGACTCGTGACTCGACTTGGACTTGAGCACTGATGACTCGGACTTGGACTTGGACTCGAGCATTGACTGCATTGACGAGGACTCGGACTTAATTAATAATAAATACAGTTATTTATAATTTAAAAAGAAAAGTGTAATGGACCCTAATCATTTGGGCTTAAGATATTGATGGCTAGTGCATTTGTTTGGCTATTGTGTCACAAAGTAAATAAACTCCCTTTGAAATGGTGACCGCTGTGTCATTTTATGTTTAATGTAGACCTTTTTTTTATTTGTATGTCAGCTCTTTGACTGCCAGAGTGGAGTGGACTCCTCAACTTCGATGACTCGGACTACTAGGGTAATGGTGACTCAGACTTGGACTCGGACTCCAACACTGGGAACTCGAGACTCGGCTCGGACTCGAGATTTAGTGCCTCTACTACAACACTGGGTCTAATTTATTAGATCAGTGGATTTAACAATTGCTCTGTACTGTAGCACGCCTAAATGTAATGGTCCAATTTTGGATTTATTAAGTTGTGATCTTTTTACATCCAGAGTGGCCTAACTGTACTTAGGTTACTTCACAAAAGACAAATTAAAGAGTGGTATTACTAAAGAAAGAAAGAAAGAAAGAAAGGCGTGTGAAAATAATGTGTGAACTCTGCGCATTACCTGGCAAAACAAACCGCTGACTAGAGGGTGATTGGCGGTGATTTGCAACACGTTGTGACACGTTGGCGGCGGCGGTCATAGATCTGTAACCGTAGACTCACCCTGACAACTTCCTCTGAGCAGTATCGAACGGCACGTCAAAGTCTTGGATGTCCATTTCAATCGACCTCCGAACGGAGCGGAGGATGGGCTGTTATTTAGTGGCGGTGTGCTGGTGATGACAAAGCAGGGCATGGTGCAGTAGTATAGCTCCATGTGAGTGGGATGCATTTTTTAAATGCCTGTGGTTGGAGCAGACACAGATTCAGCATTATGCAGCATTTCATTGATGGGCGTATTTACTGTCACTGGCTAAACGGGCCGTCCTCCGTCGATATTCTCAAACCAGAGAGACAAATGAAGAGATCTCAACCTAAAGCTTGAACCAACGGAGGTTTCTTTAAATGTCTCTTAAGTATTTCTTTAAGTAAATTGCTCGCTTTTGTTTATATTCACATCTCCACCAAAATAGAGTTTTCTGTTGTTGTTATTGTTCTATAGTCTACAAGCTGAATACATGTCTAGACGGTTTCAACTGCAACACAAACATTCATAATTCTCAAATTGATTTGCGCAATCGGCGTACCTGTGTGAGAGCCGGTTCAGTCGGTTGATAAGGGCTCTGATTATTACATCTGGTTTGCAGAGCAGACGGTCTTTCCTTTGAAAAATCCATTGGCTTGGTTTCAGTTTGTAGGGGGTCACAGTCTTGGCTTCAGACGAAGTCACTGAGAAGGAGCTAGGCCGACCACAATGCTGAGTCCTTTTTATTTCTGGTCATCATTGTAATCACAAAGTCTAGACATGGGGGTTTTGCTGTTTCGACCTCTGCACTCTTTAAAGATAGACTGAGCTCAGTGTGTGTCTGTCTCTCTCTCTCTCTCTCTCTCTCTCTCTCTCTCTCTCTCTCTCTCTCTCTCTCTCTCTCTCTCTCTCTCTCTCTCTCTCTCTCTCTCTCTCCCTCTCACCCTCTCACCCTCTCTCTCTCTCTCTCTCTCCCTCTCTCACCCTCTCTCTCACCCTCTCTCTCTCTCTCTCTCTCTCTCTCTCTCTCTCTCTCTCTCTCTCTCTCTCTCTCTCTCTCTCTCTCTCTCTCTCACCCTCTCTACTCTCTCTCTACTCTCTCTTCTGCTGTTTTGTTATCAGGGAATCAGGCCTGGAGCTTGTTTTAGTGCTGGTATGTATGCAAAGCTGCTTCTGGAGCACATGACCGAGGCTGTACTAGTGCTCGGCTGAGCAAGCCCTGCTGTACCCCAGGTCCTGTGTCCTCCCCACCTCCTCTCTTCCCTGCTGTACCCCAGGTCCTGTGTCCTCCCACCTCCTCTCTTCCCTGCTGTACCCCAGGTCCTGTGTCCTTCCCACCTCCTCTCTTCCCCGCTGTACCCCAGGTCCTGTGTCCTCCCCACCTCCTCTCTTCCCTGCTGTACCCCAGGTCCTGTGTCCTCCCCACCTCCTCTCTTCCCTGCTGTACCCAGGTCCTGTGTCCTCCCCACCTCCTCTCTTCCCTGCTGTACCCCAGGTCCTGTGTCCTCCCCACCTCCTCTCTTCCCCGCTGTACCCCAGGTCCTGTGTCCTCCCCACCTCCTCTCTTCCCTGCTGTACCCCAGGTCCTGTGTCCCTCCCCTCCCCTCTCTTCCCGCTGTACCCCAGGTCCTGTGTCCTCCCCACCTCCTCTCTTCCCTGCTGTACCCCAGGTCCTGTGTCCTCCCCACCTCCTCTCTTCCCGCTGTACCCAGGTCCTGTGTCCTCCCCACACTCCTCTCTTCCCTGCTGTACCCCAGGTCCTGTGCCCTCTCCTCCCCTCCCACCTCCTCTCTTCCCTGCTGTACCCAGGTCCTGTGCCCTCCCCTCCCCACCTCCTCTCTTCTCTGCTGTACCCCAGGTCCTGTGTCCTCCCCACCTCCTCTCTTCCCTGCTGTACCCCTGGTCCTGTGCCCTCTCCTCCCCTCCCCACCTCCTCTCTTCCCTGCTGTCCCCAGGTCCTGTGCCCTCCCCTCCCCACCTCCTCTCTTCTCCGCTGTACCCCAGGTCCTGTGCCCTCCCCTCCCCACCTCCTCTGCTGTACCCCTGGTCCTGTGCCCTCCCTCCCCACCTCCTCTCTTCCCCGCTGTACCCAGGTCCTGTGCCCTCCCCTCCCCTCCCCACCTCCTCTCTTCCCTGCTGTACCCCAGGTCCTGTGTCCTCCCCCACCTCCTCTCTTCCCTGCTGTACCCCAGGTCCTGTGCCCTCCCCTCCCCTCCCCACCTCCTCTCTTCCCCGCTGTACCCCAGGTCCTGTGCCCTCCCCTCCCCTCCCCACCTCCTCTCTTCCCTGCTGTACCCCAGGTGCTGTGTCCTCCCCTCCCCACCTCCTCTCTTCCCTGCTGTACCCCAGGTGCTGTGTCCTCCCCTCCCCACCTCCTCTCTCTCTGCTGTACCCCAGGTCCCTGTGCCCTCCCCTCCCCACCTCCTCCTCTTCTCTGCTGTACCCCAGGTCCTGTGCCCTCCCCACCTCCTCTCTTCCCCGCTGTACCCCAGGTCCTGTGCCCTCCCCTCCCCACCTCCTCTCTTCTCTGCTGTACCCCAGGTCCTGTGCCCTCCCCTCCCCACCTCCTCTCTTCCCCGCTGTACCCCAGGTGCTGTGCCCTCCCCTACCCACCTCCTCTCTTCCCCGCTGTACCCCAGGTCCTGTGCCCTCCCCTCCCCACCTCCTCTCTTCTCTGCTGTACCCCAGGTCCTGTACCCTCCCCACCTCCTCTCTTCTCTGCTGTACCCCTGGTCCTGTGCCCTCTCCTCCCCTCCCCCACCTCCTCCCTTGTCTGCTGTACCCCAGGTCCTGTGCCCTCCCCTCCCTACCTCCTCTCTTCTCGCTGTACCCCAGGTCCTGTGCCCTCCCCTCCCTACCTCCTCTCTTCTCTGCTGTACCCCTGGTCCTGTGCCCTCTCCTCCCCTCCCCCACCTCCTCCCTTGTCTGCTGTACCCCAGGTCCTGTGCCCTCCCCTCCCTACCTCCTCTCTTCTCTGCTGTGACCCCAGGTCCTGTGCCCCCCCCCCCGCCTCCTCTCTTGCCTGCAGCCCTCCGCTCTGCCATTTCATCATCTCCAAATGGATCCGACCCGGAGACTGTCATTGCTGACGCGATGGCCACACGACATCACCGGTGCTATGACAACAATGCTCCAGCCTCTCAGCCATTCACAGGTCTATTTTGGATCCCAGTTGATTTGAATGTACCGAATTATGCGCGCGCACACACACACACACACACACACACACACACACACACACACACACACACACACACACACACACACACACACACACACACACACACACACACACACACACACACACACACACACACACACACACACACACACACACACACACACACACACCACATTACAAACAACATTACCTCCCTGCTTTAATTGCTTTTGATGTGGTGAGAGCATTTTGAATTTTTTACAACGCTGTTTATTATAAATGCTGTTCTTTTAAAACTACAAAGAAAAACTGAGATGATCATTAAACCTGCCCCCCCCCCCCCCCCCCCCCTATTCATTTTTGGAATCCAGTGATGTTTAGGCCACTATTGATCCTGCTAATTTTATCAGGAGAAAACCCAAGAGACAGACGGGCACCTTGAGTCTGAATGCTGAGGGAGATTGTGTCATTGATCGTATCCTTTTTTTTCCCCCTCCTTAAAGGTGCGTGTGCAGTAGAAGGGAGGGTGAAAGGTGCGTGTGCGCGCCGGTAGCAGGGAGGGGTGTGAGATCTTAGTGTAAATTTGATGCTTCTCGTGGGGGGGGGGAGTGGAGAGAGGGGGAGAGAGAGAGAGGCAATTAAAGAGGAGACAGGGGAGGGAACAGACATTCCTGCTGGCAGTCAGTTTTTAGCAAAGGGGGGTGGAATTAGAGAACGGGAGGAGCAGAGAGTGAGTGTGAGAAGGAGGGAGGAGGGGGAGGAGGAGGGGGGTTACAAACAGGCACACCCCCTTTCTCGCTCACAGTTCCTGAACTCATCCTCACACAGGAGTCTGTTCTGCTGTTGACTTGCAAAGAGAGGGGGAAATATCAGGAAGACTCACTCGCATGGAGCATGACATTTCCCTCGCAGTGATGTTGGAATATCTCTGGATCGTCCGCAGAAAGAGGTGACACACTCTCTCTGGGCTGTAACAGGCGAGGTAAGCTTCCCGGTGCTGCTACTGGGCATTCAGTCTCCTGTTGTTGTAAACCTTGTGTACTGGGCGGTGTGTGCTCAAAGAGATACCAGAGGCAAATGGCTGTTGAGTTTCAGACCCGTTTCCCTCCTAAGAAAAAAGAGGTGTTAAAAGAGACCAGTTGCAGTTTGACCTTTTGTTCTCTTATCCAAATAAAGGCTAACCTGGCAGTGTAGCAATTGTGGATGTGTTTTGTGTTCAAGGTAAGGCAGGCTACTGGAAGCTCCCCCTCTAAAATCTGTAAAGGTGTCTCTCTCTCGTGCAGGATTGATCAGGGATTCAAGGGCTTTTGAACACAACCGACCATTCATTCTGTGTTTTTCTGGCTGCTTCCCTGTTATTATTATTATTTCATTCATTCGATTTCATTTTTTGTGTATCTATAAATCCCTGTCTCTTCACGGACAGGCCATGATGTGTGTGTCTCTTGTTACCGTTCAGGTCATTTATCTTTTACCTGTTGTTCTGTGCCCCATGCAACAACTTTACCTACAACTGCAGACAATACGCTATTGTCTCCCCCTCTCCATTCACTGGCAGACGGCAACAATACGGCTTGTGTCTGTATCATTGTAATGACAAAGCAGAGGTGGCTGTGGGTTTTGTGATGCTGGGAAAGAAAGAAAGAGAGATGATGAATTGCAAATAGGCAAGCTGGTCAAAGTCAAGGAGAATTCCCAGAGCGTGTCCTGGAGGGGGGGGGGGGGGGGGGTGCTTTTTTGGTGTGTGTGAGTTCATTTAAAATCGGGTCTTTGTGTTGGAGCCCCGTGTGTGAGTGCTGTGTTGCGGTGAGCGGGGCGAGAGTTGGTAATCTGGTGTCATAGTTATGGAAATCCGTTGACCGTCCTCTGCTCACACGGGACTGAGGGGTCAGGTTTTTACATCTGGACAATACGCCTGTCACGAGCAGGAGAGAGAAAAGCCAGCGTGAAAAGATTCCCTTTTTGTTTTAGTTGTTTCTCCACTGGGTGATATGAAGTCATGATGTGTGCAAGAGTGGGAGTTTTACATCCCCCAGGTTCATTCATTTGATTGAACGCAGTATTCTCCCCGAGAAGGCTGTATTTATTTAGGCTGTATATTCTCACCGGCTGTCGTAAGCTCGCTTTTGTGATCGAAAGCACTTGTGTTAACAAAGGTTTTTATTGTAGTTTTTATTTAATGACCTCTGTAGTTCACTTGGGATCATGTGGTCTTTCAGATAGCTTCAGTAACTTGTTGTAGAAGTTACACACAGGGGGGTGTTTTTGTAGCCTATTGCATAATGTTACTGACTTATCAGTAGGGTTGGGCATCGTTTGGATTTGCATCGTTTGGATTTGAACGATTCCGGTTCCGATTCTCCATTTCGATTCCTGTTCTAAACGATTCTCGATTCCGATTTTTTTCATACTACCACCATTGTCAGTTGACTTGATGATACAGTTTAATTTGTTGCTGTACTGTAACTAGGGTATCCATTAACAAAGTATATATATATATTTTTTTTTAAGAATCGAAATGCAAATATGTTACTTCCGTTCTGAGTTAGGAACCGGTTCCTATTAGAACCGGTTCTCGGTGCCCCAACCCTACTTATCAGTGTAATATTTAATAATATAATAATATTTTCATTATAATTAAGCCTAGGCCTAACCTACATGATGTAAATTTTTTCACCCTCAGCATAGCTAAACCTAGCGCTCTGGACAAAATGATGATTTATGAGAGGAGCAATGACCCTCAACCCATAGAGGAGGGCAGGGCACACAAACAGATGCACTGTAGTCTGTCTGTAGTCTTTTGATCTGTCCTTGGAGGCTTCTGGGGGGGGGGGGGGGGGGGGACCATGTGGCCTGACATTACATAAGCACATTAATCATTGTAATCACTTGTGTTGCAAGGACTAGTCTGCGTGCACATTTGTTTTGTTTTTGCCATTGCAACGTGTCTTGCCCCAATGCTAATGAGCGGTACTGTGCAGGAGGGAGAGCTCGGAGAAGGACGGTGGTGTGAATTGAACTTGGAATGCCTTTGGCTTGTGGACAGAAAGGAGGTGTCAGCACTCAGTCTGACACCGAGGTTGGTGGTGTTGACGCTCCATCTGCACAATAATGACTACGGCTGTGGCAGGGGAGGGGATGGAGGCGGCCACTCCCGCTCTCCTGGAGCCCTGGAATGCATGTGACCGCCGGGCACGTTTATAATGTTAACACTCGCGGTCAATGGATTGTCGTCATTTTGTCAACGGAGCGATCCAACCAGTTAGAGTTGGCCTACAATGGATTTGGATGGTCTAGTATCTGGCGATGTGGTGACATGAAGATCATTATGTTGGAGAAGAAGTTAGGTCACCTTTTCTTTTTTCCCTGGCTGGAGAAAAAAAATCCTGAATTTGGGGAAGTGCATGAATAATATCGTCACCTTTTTATTTTGAGCTAATTATAAGAGTTAGTTTTATGCAGGTGATATTAGGATAAATCGCGTGGTGGACAGAACAAACTTTGTTTTTGCCATTTTATGCTAGTTTATTGTCAGAAGGATGTAATTGCGCATTAGTTTATTTTGTGGATTTGAGTTTATTATACTGTGAATTTCTCCAGGTGGCCAGCAGTAGCAACCCCTCCTCTCTACCCCTTGAAACCCAATCCACATATTATCGGATTAAAAAAAAAAGTGTAAAGAAAGTGAGTACCCTGTAGGGCTGAAACTAACAACAATGTTTTAAATTATCTTTATTAGCATTTTTCACGGCTTTTTCTGGCCACGCAGGACCGATAGAGGAGAGAGGGAGAACGGGAGGAGAAGCAGGGAGGACATGCGGCAAATGGCCACTGGGAATCGAACCCGGGGCGACCGCTTCGCGATTCAGCGCGCTATATGGTGTGCTACTGGAGCACCCCAACTAACAACAATGTTGATATTTGATTAATCTTTAGATTATTGAAACCTTTAACCAAACCGAAAAAACAACATATTATTCCTCGTGTTGTACAGTGCTCTTTCAAACAACTTGCAAATTGGCGGTTATAAAACAAAAAGCAAACTTAAATGTATCTTTGCAAAAAAACAAAAACCCTGTCTTCAGTTTAAAAGGAGTGGTTTAAATAATAATTAAGAAAATCACAACACAATTGAAAGTGTTAACAGTAGGGGTGGGGGAAAAAATTGATACGTAGTAGTATCGTGATAGTTTGCGTGGCGATACTGTATCGATACAGGGACGCCAAGTATCGATATTTAATTATTCATAAAAATAAAATTCTTGTTCATTGTTCATTTCAATACCTGTAATAGTACAGTAGTCCACACACACATGTGCATTCAGTTAAGTTGGAATATGACTGTAATACAAACAGTTCAGTTTGTCAGGTACATGCAACACAGATTACAGTGTTTACATCTGTCTGCTTGAGAAAATACCATGTTCTGCAATAAAAATTATTGAAGTGAGATGAACAGACTGAACTTTATTTTATTAGATAAAACATGTTGACAAAGTTTTACTTTGCAGTTGAAAAAAGGTAATAAATGAAATCTGATCAAAATAAAAAAAAATCCGCAATAGCCTACTTAGCGTATCGCAATATATTTTGTATCGCGATACTATCGTATTGTGACGCACGTATCGTGACGCAAGTATTGCGATAGTATAGTATCGTGAGGTCTCTGGCGATTCCCACCCCTAGTTAACAGGCTTTATCATATCTGTGTCACCACATTTTTGTTAATCGTGGTACACAGTTCTGTCTATTAATGATCAAAACAAAATATAATCGACTGGATGCTCTAGTCTAGCGTGTGATCTTTTTTTTTTCAATATTTTTATTGCCGTTTTTCGTTTATACATACATACATACATACATACATACATACATACATACATACAGACAATAACACAGGACAAAAAAACACATTTCAACCCCCTCCCTTCCCTAATTATAATTTAAATTGACATTCACGTAAACATACTATAATAACAAAAACGAATACAGTCAAATGAATTATAAGAAATCATAAAAAAATAATTTTTTTTTTTTAAAAACCCTCTTCGGCTTCTCAGCGTGTGATCTTTTTCATACCAAAGCAGATATTGTGACGTATTGTTTATATCTAACTAAAAGTCCTCCTGAATATGGTTTCATTTCTCCGGCCCTACAGGTTACCGTTTATTGTCATCACGAGTCGTGTCCAGCGAGCCGTACATTGGCGGTGTGACAGGTGGTGTGACATCACACATCAGGGTGTGGATCAAACTCTTCCGTTGTGTTTCTGGCAGTGACACGACAAACAATGACTAACACGGATGGAATTGTCCTGTAGGACAGAGGGATACTGAGATGCAGGGCACTGATCCGATAACCACACCTGTGTGCACTTAAATGAACCCTCGCCCTAACGCCCATAGTTCTGTGTCAAGCGAACCGAACAATAACATTGTAAACAAATGTCACACAGTCATGTCGTCGGGGGAACCCTCGCATCACGGCACACACATGTGCCTGTATGTGGACCGTGAGAGGCTTAAAATGGCTGACAGCGTGATCTGAACCAGGTGGATAAAGTAATGATTTTATCCAGATTCTACATTTATGAATCTAGCTACTAAATGAGGAGACTGAGAAATGACCGATAAAGGAATATAGCGAGGGCGATCGGTTACAGTCGTTGAACGGGGATCCCCCATTACGGCTGGGCATGCTCCAGTCCCGTCTCCGCTGTGAAAATAGCTGCTCTATCTCTGAAAACGTTGGAGCACATTTCAAAACAGTCGTTATTTGGGTATACTGACGATTGAACCCCATTGTCACTAAATCATTGAACACTTTGTTGTTTTTTGTGTGTGCCCACAAGCAACTGTGTCATGATGTGATCGTATGGCCATATTTATATCAGGGCTTTCACCTCTTCGTTGGACCACGTCTGTCCATGAGAAAACATTTTACGCCTGCCCAACTCCCATGTTGATTCCCAGTACGCCATAAAAGTGTCCACTCACCTTCAACCCACAATGCACTGTTTTTTGGTTCACTTCCCGTATTTGGGTGGGATCACGTTCTCACCACAAACCGCCCGCACCAGACCGCGTCAATACTTTTACCAACTAACTTGCATTTTTCCGCGATCTGATTGGCCACTGACGTTTCTGGTCATGTGACATCTGCGCCAATCGTGTGACGCCTGTTTCTATCACTGGTTAAGCTTAGGCACTCTTTCAAAGTTGGTTATGGTTAGAGTTTGTCTTAGAGCAGAGCGATAGAACACCAGCCCTGATTCCAAACTCTAACCTTAACCAACTTCGAAAGAGTCGCCTAAGCTTAACCAGCGATATAACTAGGCGTTAGGTAGTTTGCAGGCTGTTAGAGGCGGAAATAGGCGCAGAAAAAGGCGTCACGCGATTGGCGCACATGTCACATGACCAGAAACGTCAGTGGCCAATCAGAACGCGGAACTGGAAGTTTGTTGGTAAAAGTATAGACGCCACCAGACCACCTCTTCAGCAGTCCCGGGCTCCCGGCCCAGTTGTTTTTGTACGATTGCCGTGTTCACACACATGCCCAAACTAATCGCATCCAAGAGGGTTAAAACGAATCGGGGGTTTGATTCAACCAAAACGAGGCAGGTGTGAAAGCGCCCGAGAGTCTCTCCCTCCCAAAATGCCTACCCCCCCCCCCCCCCCCCCAAATGAAACGGCCTCCGTTCAAACGTACCCTCACCGTTTGCAGCTGAAAATGTGACTTGTCATCATAGAGCACGGGTGGTCATTTTAACCGCAGGGCGGTGGAAATTAGTAGCCCGTATCGGAAGACTCTCTGCCTCTCGGAGCGAGCACACTTATTCCTTCCCGGCTCTGTGTAGTCATGTGTGACGGGATCCGGTCTGCTCACGCTCCGGTGCACGAGGCTAGACGCGGCGGGGAGCCCGGGAGCTCCTCGGAGCGCCGAGGTGGCGTTCGGGGACGGGTCCGTACGGTCGGCTCCATCTACACATGTGATATTTCGAGTCTCTTAACTAATCTCCTCGACGGATTTGAGCGGGTGTTTCGCTGATGACGAGAACAGATGGTGGTCAGAGGAGGTTGTTCTTTTGGAAACTCAGGGAGTCATTATGGAAAACTTGTTCTCACACGAAGGATATTGCGGCTACGGTCAGGTGACCGTGAGTTTTATATAGGAAAATACTCCTGTGTTTCCCATCTCACTCTTCTAGGAGGAGGAGGTCTGCGAGGATTAGGGGTTTAATCCTTTGTGCAGAACGACTTTGCATCGGCCACCCAGAACCTTGCAACCTGTTTACTCCTCACATTAATATTGGAGTTCAGAACAGATGACGTCTTTGACCCAGATGTGTTTTTTTTTTCTTTTTTGAGTGGAGCCTTGATTGTGTTCGTCTTTTTCTTTTTGTGTGTTTGTGGCGTTACGTAAAGAGAACACACTTCAGTTGGAGGCGTTCGCTGACCTGGAAGCAATCGATTTGCCTCACAGTGGAAGAAGCTCCTGGCTGAGCCGCGCGGACGTTTTATGAATGCGTCTGTCCCCTCACTGTCCCTGGCATTGTGTCTGTCCCGCTGCCAGCGACGGGGACGTCCGGAGACCAGTCAGCTGTCACGGCTGAGACGGGTCGGTGAATGGCTCAGTCAGCAGCGTCTTGGCCTCTGGTCTAAAAACATCAACACCGACTCAAGGCCTTTATACCAATCTCTTTGACGGCTGGAGCTGACAGAATAAAGGAAGGGGTTCTGCTGCTACACGACCAACTACCTCCATTTTAAGGGATTTGAATTTGTATAAAGGCTCACACACATTGGACAGGGCAACACACCCCCCCACACACACACACTCCATTATGAGATTGAATGGGTGAGAGGAGGACAGTCAACCTATTCACGCAGAGCACTGGCATGAGACGGCCTGTATCGTAATGTCCAAAATATGGTTCCCTCGCACACTTGCCTTGGTTTTGGCTAAAGCATTTGCAAGCAGGGCCACAAGGGAAGGGTACGGGGTTCATGTGGATTCAGACACATGGCAGTTCAATAAGACACACTACAAATACTACAGATATAGGCTATAAGGTGATGTGAGAGCCAGCTGTTAAGTTATATCTCACAGGTTTTGATAAAACGTCTATCTCTATGGATCGAGAGGCCTTTCAACTCTACAATGTTCTTATGCTTTATGGATGCCTCTAAGGCATTCGATAGAATAAACCATAACATACTGTTCCATAAACTGTCCCAAAGAGGGGTTCCTAAGGTCATAGTTAGGATCTTAGCATTTTGGTATGCCCATCAGCTTACACAAGTTAAATGGGGTAACTCAATGTCGGCTCATTTTAATGTGGGTAATGGAGTAAGACAAGGCAGGATTTTGTCTCCCTTCCTGTTCAATGTATATATGGATGACCTCTCCAGTCTCCACTAAACTTAGGGAATGCAAGACTGGATGTATGGTGGGGGAGAGCCTTATCAACCATCTGATTTATGCTGATGACTTAGTCATACTGTCCCCCTATAGTGCTGGTTTACAGCAACTGCTTAAAATCGGCTCTGTGTATGGTATACAACATGATATCAAATTCAACCCTAAAAATAGTGTTGTTATGATAGTGAAAACTAAGGAGGACCAGAAGCAAAAGTTTCCCTCCTTCTTGCTGTCCGACTGTGCTCTAGATGTGGTGAAGAGTATGCGATATTTGGGTCACAATATCACTGATGACATGTGTGATGATGTTGATGTGCAGCGCCAGTGCTGCAAACTATATGCACAGGCCAATATGTTGGCTCGAAGATTTTATATGTGTACAGACCATGTGAAAATAAGCCTGTTCAGACGAGCCTACTGTACTCCATTTATACTGCACACCTCTGGTGTAACTATAGCACAGCAAACATTTTAAAACTGCAGGTAGCATATAATGATGCATTTAGGATCCTCCTTAAGCTCCCAAGACGGACTAGTGCAAGCCATTTGTTTGTGACTACAAATGTCCCCACCTTCCATGCTCTGTTGAGGAACCTGATGTTTAAATTTATGTGTCTTTTATTAGAGTCTAAAAACAAGATAATAGGTGCCATTAGTTATGTTAAACGAAGTGATACATGGTACTCCTCTGAATCAGAATTGTGGAAACATTGGAACCGATGCCTTTATGTATTTTAATCTATGTTGTTGGCCTTGTTGCTTTTGTTATTGTATTCTTGTTGGTGTTTTGTATATGTGTAATATGGACCTTGAGTCTGAAAAATAAAGTCTTCATCATATGGCCACACAGATATCATATCGGATAAACCATCTTAACAGTCATGCTCAACGCCATTTGTGCAACTGCAGAGCACTGGAAGCTGTTGGAGGATCTGTTGGCACTGTTGAATTGGTCAGGTTTATCACAAAGGGGCAACTTATTTGAAGTATATTTGCTTCTGTAGCGTGTGTAATGTATTCATGGCAGGGTTAGAAATAAATTTTTCCCCCATGGCTTTTTTAAATTAATTGGCTTAATTTATTTTAATTTCGAAAAACTACACTACCCAACGGATTCTAGCTTCCTGCAAGCAAATTACTTGTGTATGAATTTCTTTTATTTCTCTGGATTATATTCCACAAAACTGAACGTTATTGCCTGGCATATATTGGAGCTCAGTTAGTTTGTATACTATGTTTGATAACGTAATGTTAATGTCTGTTAATGTTAACTGATTTTCGAGGCCATTTGGTCCAATTTCGAGGGCATTTTGCCCCAAGCCCCCGTTAATTTTGAACACTGATTCATGGGTATGTTGCATATAATTTGCTGTAGGCATGCTGTCCAAAAAGCAACAATTCATCACAAAAACACAGCGGTTTATCTCGAATGAGATCCCAGCCACGGAAATACATCAAGTCGCAGCCCATTTACGTCAAGAGGAAATTGCCAATTGAGTGTCTTTGAAGTGTGCTTGGATGTGGACCGATACATTGTAAGACATGACGGAATGTGAGGCATGTGAAGACGGACTAATGTCGATGCCTTGTGTGGCCTGGGAGGGTCAGAGGAGACCCTTCCTCAGACAGTGACGGTCACAGGCTACGACACGGGTCACCCGGACACATTCTCTGGTGAAGGTGGTCGTGATGTTCTGCAGCGGTCGCAGAGTGTGGCCTCTTTTCGCGAGAGACGTTTTGTTGGCACGACTCTTTGCGTCCACGTCGTCGTCACCAGATGGACACCTCTGTGTCATAACCGTGGTGTATTGATGCAGAGTTTCTAAACCATCCCAGCTGTTGTTGATGTCGTCTATGATTAGGCGCCGGTGAGATGAAATGGCTTAAAAGTAAAACATAACTTTTTTCCTTTTTATCACAGTTTTTGAAGGCGTCTGCCTATTCCGAGTGACTTGATCAAAGGTTGGTAAAATGACTTTGTAAAGCGGGGATTTCGTAAAGGAATAATAAAAGACGAAAGAAAACAGGGATCTCTTTGTTCAGGCACATCCAGCGTTCTCAAAGGTGACAAGAAGACGCAGCTCCGCCATTTATCTCGTTGACAAAATAATGGGGATTCAGTCGTAGCTTAAACCCGCTCTCTTCACATGTGTTGTCAGCAGCTCTTTCATCTGAACAAGAGATGCTTGTCGGGAGGCTCTCGCACGGGGGTGAAGACGTCCCTGCCCGGCTTACCAAAACAGAAGAAGGAAACTTGTTTGGGCCTATTCTGTAAATGCTTTACCAAGTTTTAGGGACGCCTTTTGTTGTTGTTGTTTTGTTGCTGTAGAAATCCCCCCACTCGTCACTCAAGCTGGACGTGCCCCCCCCCCCCCCCCCCCCCCATCCCCCCGCGGCCTTTATCCACCTAGCCTTTTGTCTCGCCACAGAGGTGTCTGTCTCGTCTGTGCTTCCCATTAGCAGTCATTTAAGGACTTCAAAGGTTGCCCCGTGAGAAGCGAAGGCACTGGGTGTGCCCGGTGTGCTTAAGGAACTGGGTGTGTGTGTGTGTGTGTGTGTGTGTGTGTGTCCTTTCCTACTGTGACTGTCTGCGTTAGTCCCGGAGGTATGGTAGTATGGTCATGGTACGCTTTACTCCCCAAAGGAACTCAGCCCCAGTGTCTGCTGCGTACATTACAGCGAGCGCTCCCACTGTAATGGAGTCTTTTCAACAGAGCATCACACATTAGAAGTGAGATTCCAAGTCATCCGGATCCCTTCCTTTCCACATCCCGTCTCGGTGGCATTTTGCACAGATGACGTGGTGCATGATGCGGAAATCACACTCGGCCTGATACATCTCTGCCCAAAGAGGAAGTAAACTAACCTATACTCATATTATTTTCCCTTAACATGTTGAATATATAATATTATATTATTGCCCCCCCCCCCCCCTATATTACATAGTCTCTTTTATAAATAGGAATAGAAAATTTCACAGCGTCTGTGCAGCCTTGTTTATTGTTTATCCACGGTGTCCATGGAAACGGCAATGAAAGAACGCAGCCATAAAGAAGGTATGGTTTCCTTGCTCAGAAAAGGTAGTCTGTTTACTTTTCTGATGGCTACATCACAGCGTGACTCGTAAATGTTCAGACGAACTTAATTCTCGGTTATTTGCGGTTGTCTCTAAGATACACCCAATTCAACGTTTTAACCACATTTTCTTTAAAACTAATTTGATCGCAGATGTCTGCCGTTGGTACGGTTATAAGGCACTTGGGGCGCAGAGCTGTTTTGCGGCCTGTGACGTACAGGCGTAGACTAGAGGCAGCTCTGCGCCGTAGGAGTGTGACACAATAAATGTGTTTAGATGGATAACAGATTTTGGGTTCATTTACATGTCCAAAGGAATAATGAGAACAATATTGACGCCTAGGATCAAATTAATTAAAGACCCTCATTTGAATATTCAAGTTGATAAGACAAAAGCGACGGATGACAGAAACGCCGACAGATGGTTTGTAGACGTATAGAATGAACACGCCATGTTGACCTACGAGACCTGCAGCATCTGCTGGCTGCTTGCCATGCACACAGCTCCCATCTGAGGCCCAGCCTCTGGCCATCGCTCACAGCAGTGCAGCGTAAGGAAGAGAGGGATCAACTAAGCCTTCCAGAATAGGGCTAAAGACCACATATGCCGTTACTCCACGCCGCAGGGTATAAATCAATACACTTTTGTCAGGCATGGGGAAAAAGAAAAACACATAGCGTTTCTTACCTCAATTCAAAGTGGTATTCCTTAACCTCATGAATCTATTTTTATTGATTTTACTTCCATTTCCTCCAGTATGACGCCGAAATAGAAAACCTAGTCCATCACAATGTAGACATGTATGCAGCCGAAACGTATAAGATATTCCTTTATTGATCCACTTGGGGGAAATTCAGGCATCATAGCAGCATGCATGGGGGAGGGGGAGGAGGAGGGGTGGGGGGGGGTACAGGTATGGGCAGGGTAAATAGTAGAAGACATAATACAGGCAATACAATTATATTACGGTAGAAGAGTAAGGAGAGTAGATGCATTCAACAAGCAGGTAAATAACTAGCTATATGTTAGACAGGTAGTCAGAAAGTGTGATCAAATTAAGTTGTGGTGTGTACTCCTCTTGGTATCTATCTGACATTTAAGTCGTCCGCCCCATCACCTCAGGATGCTGAAGGCTTTTGTAATTGCACAGAATTACCAAAACATTTCAGAAACGAATTGGCTAGGGGCACGTTTCATCAAAAGTCTCCGTCTGTACTAGCTCACGCATTCAAAAACGTATTTGCCTAAAACTTCAGATGAATCGCTAAACTACTAGAGACTACCTTGGGACAACTGCACAGGTTTTAGTTGACTTGAAGATTATTTTAGTTGAGTTAGTTTATCCTTTTTGAATGATTCTGCTGCTGTACGAGTTACTACTAGAAAACAAAACAAACGTAAAACAATATTCACAGATGCAGTATAGTAGCCCTGTTGCTTTTAATTTACACTAGATGCAAAGAGGTCATTTCATATTTTACATACATTTTCCCAAGACAACAATATGGGAGAGAGCAATTTTACAGAGGCCTCACACCAATTCTATCAGCACTTTGTATTCATGCAGGAGGGCTCTGTGTGAGTGTATCCATCTCTCTCTGTGGCACACAGCCACCTGGGCCTTTGGCAGCGGGGTCAAGCGGGTCACAGCGCCAGTCATATCCGTGATACTTCTGGAACATGAAATCAATTCTGCACTGCATGAAAATCACTCCGTGGCTAGCTAGACCTGACTGACGGGTGAGTGAGACTCCACCTCACCTCAGTGTTAATAGCTGCTATGTGTGTAGGCTCCTATAGCCTAGAAAGAGACGGCTTGAAATAACAAGAGGACGCGTTGTCCTCGACTAAACACAGGCCGGTGTGCTACGGATTATGTTGAAAAGCAACAACACACACGTGTTTCATTAATAAGGAAAACACATCCTGTTATCGTTTCAACACGTCTCGTTTTGAGAGTGTAGCACGGAGAGAAGAAAACATGGCTCCCAATGGGGGGGACTGTATTTAGTGTTATGATGTCATCAGTCCTCCTAATCTATCCCACAATGCAATGCGTCTAACATCCTCTTTTGATCTTGACAAGTGTTGGCGCTAACATTAGCTACCAGAGATTTGAGCTAATGTCAGCTACCATTAATGTTGCAGATAACGCTAGCTACCGTTAATCAAAGACCGTCATGAGAGGATGTTAGAAGCCTTGCATTGTGGGGTAGATTAGCAATGACATCATAATATGGTACAGTCCCCCATTGGTTAGAATGATACATCAATCAAGGGTAGAGTGTATATTATTGAAGGATTATACTTATTGATAGAAAATACTTTCATATACTATCTTTGTGGTTTCGTTTCATCCTGTGCGAACGGGACAAATGGAAAAAAGCATTTAAGCTTCATAAAACATTTGAAACTCCCGTTGAGCTCAAATACTGTGCTTGTATCAGTCATTTTGTGAAGATGTCATCGTTCAATAGTTTAAACAAAGTGTAAACAAAGCCAGTGGCAGACGGCGCCATACTTCAATGCCAGATGGTGCTTTTAACTTTAAAGTAAAAGAAACAAAGAGGAAAGTCATTTTTTTTTTTTTACTTTTTTTACTTCTAGAGATTCCAGTTTTCTCTTAACTCATTCAACGCCATAGCCAGCGCCCATCTCTGCTCTTTAGCGCCACCTTTCCATTGCCTATTTTCACGACATTTCACAATCTTTGCGGATCTATTGTATATTATAGCTATGGAGAAAATAGTCCCGCTCATTTGACAGACACTATTTGTAGTCCAATATGTAAAAAAGAGTTTAATTTTCTTCATTTGCATGTTATCCCGTGGTGAATATTGTATAGTTTCAGAGTGATCCGGGCTAATTCCTGGAAGCTGAGTTATGGAGCGTTATATGCATTTTGCGAAAGTCGTTTGCGTTGCTCGCCTGGACACGATATTATTTCCAAATCAAAGGTATATAATAGGTATTATGTTTCATCATGAAGGCATCAAAGGGGGGGGTTGTTTTGTGATGCTCTGATCGTCAGCAACGGCATACGTTTTGAATACTAAATATGTTGATCGTTGCGATCTATGTGAAATCATTGTAGGATCAAAGTAGGATTGATGTCATATAGTCCTTACCTTTGCTAGGAGTTATTCCAAAATTAATATTCCAATTAATCTAATTGGTCTGATCGCGATTTCCAGTATTGATGTCCATCGGGTCCCTGACATGAAATGGCACAAAATATGCATCAAGTGTGCTGGACGCATTCCAAGTTGCTCGAATGAAGCGTTTCACTTGCCCGGGTCCAAATTCTCCGCCCGGGCCATATAAAATTTAACTGGTAGGCGATACTGCCACCTAGCAGGATTCGGCCGGCATTGCACTCTCGAGGTCTCAGAATGAGTTCCAATGATAACACTGAGGTCCGTGAGAGTGTATAGAATATGAAAATCGGAAAAAAGTGAAAACGTTCTAATAACGAGTATACTCGTTGAACCGCTGGCGGCCAATAACGAGTATACTTGTGATTGGCGCAGAAAGTGTTAAAAGAACACGCCAACATTTTGGGAAATTGGCTTACAGTCTTCTCCAGAGGGATACAAGAAGATAGATACCAGTTTTCTCTGTGTTCAGTAGAAAGCTATCTGGCTGCTTAGCACAATGAATGGAAGCGGACATGACCGGTTAGCCTTCGGAGAGGTGTTAGTTGGACAATGCCTAGGCTAACCGGTCATGTCTGCTTCCATTCATTGTGCTAAGCTAGGCTAACATGCAGCCAGATAGCTTTCTACTGAACGCACAGAGAGGAAACTGGTATATCTTCTTGTCTCTCTCTGGAGAAGACTGTAAGCTAATTTCCCAAAATGTTGGCGTGTTCCTTTTAAGAGAAGGACACAGGCTTAATGGGTTTTTAATAGAATCACATATTGAGATGTGGTGTGCAGTAAATGGATGGACACTGGCAGCAGGTGTGTGATATTGGTGCTCTATGCAAGACTTTTTATTTTCATAAATCATGTATTAGCATATGAATTCAGTTTTGGGGGGAATCAATTAAACATGCAGACCACGTTCAGTCTGTTTAGGTAGCGGCAGTATTTGTCCAATTGCCACACTGAATCTTCGAAGGTTGAATTATGAATGACGGCATAATGAATGCCATGAATCCAGGCTAGATGGGTTAAATGCATCAGTGGCTACAGAATATTCGACTGGCCTCTCGCTTCATATTCCATTCTATGCCAGCACTCGGCTCGAAGTCATTCAAGGCAACTTGCAGCTCTTTCGTTACCATTGAAGGCCCTATCCAGCTGTTTCGTATTCAAGGTTTCTACGGTTACAGATCAAATACAGAGGAATAATGTCTTTAGCCAGAGACGGTTGTCCCTGACTACTAGCCTAAAGGACAGGAGGACAGGAGAAACTTTATTTTTTCCCTTTTTTCTTTTTAAGATTCATTCAGTGAATAAGCACCCATTCCAAATTAATGCCATTCTGGAGTAACATCATTTTTTCTTTTTCTCTCCCTTTCCCCCCTTTTTTCATTTGAAAGAGTGCAAAAAATGTTTATGTTAATATGAAAATTCCCATAGAACCCATATCGAGATTTTCACACTTTAAAGCAGAACATGGGTCATGAGAACTGAATATAAACTAGGCTACTCTCTCTCGCACACACAACCAGAGAGAGAGAGAGAGACTTTATACTGGTGAGGAAATGCGAATTGTCAACAACCCAGGTAAATTGAGTTTGAGTACTCTCCTCTCCATGGTAACCCACCCCCTCCACACAGCTAACTGTGTTATTATCTCTAGAATCTGGAGTGTTCAGATTACAGGGTTTTGTGTTGGAGCTTGTAACTAGTTGGCCCATGCATTCTTGCCTTTCGCCAGGGTAGTTAAGAGGTGACAGGAATGTCCGTAGGATCCTATACAATAAGTGTCACAATCGCAAATAAAGATTGTGGTAAACCGTATTATCTTTTTGTTGTCGCTGTTGTCATCTGATAATATACCTCAGATTTTTTGCCTTAGTTCTCTTATTTGTTTTCAGTGCAAGGATATGCATGGGGGGATTGGGGGGGGTGGGGTTGAATTTACAATTCTATATCTTTTCATGAAGAATTCTGGTATGTGAGGCCAGGTGTTTCATTCTCTCCGTAAAGCCTCCCGTATTGAAAATCCATAAGTCAGATTTTGGCTGCAGGGCAAGAATCTCCTGATTTCCTCTTGATGGGAGAAGCGCCTTGACATTTTCTGTCCCTGGGGATGTGGAGGCCTGCAAAGGCCAGGTGGGGGTTTGGAACATATTTGCCCAGCTCCTGTTCCTACAGGCCCAAGTATTTGTCAAATATAAGCTGGGCTTCTTTAAGTGGTCTTTAATAACAAAGGGCCTTAAATCTTCCTGTCACATAGTTCCAGGATGAGCAAATCCTGCTGCACATGGAATGGAAGTCTGGAGAAATTACATAACCCCCCCCACCCCCCCATTCTATGATGACGTTTTTCTAGCCGCCGTCTTCAAACGGAAGAAATTCTTAGTCCTATCTAGGACCTTTGTCGAGGAATTTATTGGTTGATTCTTTATCGCCGAATCTGTAAAATGTGAGTTTTCCCACATGCAGTAATGCAGAAGGACCTCGTTAAAACTAGTGCTCTCACCAGATAATATGCTTTTTTTGTGTGGAAATAACTCATTCCGCCTCGGAGAAAACCATGAAAATACACTAATTGACAAACAAAGCCTCGGTTGACTAAGGGTGTGTGTGTGCTGCGCCGTGTTTCGTGTTCTGTTCTGTATTAAAAGCCTAGTGTACATCATCGCACAGCTTCCTGGCCACCATCCAAGGCAAAGATGTCATCTCATGCACTGCAGGCCTGGTCACACCAGTCGCATCCAAAACATAAAGGCTTATATAGGCCTCCTGTACTGATGCAGTCGCAATCCAAAACACAAAGGCCTATGTAGGCCATCTATACAGTTGGCAGCTGGCATCTCCGGACGGTTCAAGCTTGTGAACCCTTGTGTTTGGTTTGGGCGCTGGCTGGGGCCCAGGGGGGTAGCTCCACTGAACTTCCAGCACATCAAACACGGGTCCTGGGGGACATTCCATCACTTTCTCCAGGTGCTGCTCGTCCTGTTACTGATGGGGTTCTTCTAACCCGAGAAAGGGCCTCGGAACACGGTGCTGGAAAAGCTTGTTTGGGGTGGAGTTCTTCTAACGGGTGGGAACGATGTGGAAACATTGAAATATACATAGAATAGAATAGGTAGAGCCTGAGGTGTAGGCGCCAGCAGTAGGCTAGCTGGTCCGCATCCCTTTCCATTCATTTGTTTTGCATCTTCTTCACCGACTCTGGAGAAGATGGTAAGCGCATTTTCCCATAATACTAGCGTGTTCCTTTAATTTAACCCTTTCACTACCACACTACAGAAGGTTAAACCCTTTACTATCACACTACCGACGGTACTCACTTTTTTTAAATATTTTTTTTTAAATCCTCTCTTTCTCCGTTTTTTCTCGCCGTCCCAATTTAGTCGTTGTGCCAAAATTCCGCCCCTCCCCTGCCTGGTTGTTGTGCGCATGGTTGCCTACTGGTCGGTACAAGGGAACCCTGAAGTCATCCGCACGCTTCCTCCGACACGCGCGGCGACAGCCAGTGACTCTTTTTTCACCTGGCAGCGAGGACTCTCATTGGTGAAGCGTAACGCGTGGGAGGTCACGCTGCCTTCATCAAGTCCTGTCTACGATGAGCAAGCGCCCAGACCTGACCTGTAGGCGTCGCTGTCCACAACGCCAGATTCCCACCCATGACTTGCCCTCCCCCTAACTCAGCCAAACGAGTTAGTATGACGATCAGCCCAAGCCAAGGCAATGCTGACTCCGGGAGTCGAGACCGCAGCCTCTTACATTGGTGACGAGCGCAATCTCTGCTACGCCACCTGACCGCCCTCGATACTCACTTTCTTTACAGTTTTTGTTTTTATCTGATATGTGGATTGGATTTCAGTGGGTAGAGGGGAGCGGTTGCTACTGCAGGCTACACCTCAGGCTCTGCCAAGACAGGTCTGGAGAAATTCACACTAAGTTACTAAACTCCAACCCACACGTCAGACCAAAACAAAATAATTAAACGAAGCGCAATACCAAGCGGGGCTCTTTTTGGTTGCTGTTTGACACGACGCTGGAAAAGCTTGTTTGGGGTGGAGTTCTAACGGGTGGGAACGATTTGGAAACATTGAAATATGCAGTACATGGAATAGAATAGAATGGAATGGAAATACTTTATTCATCCCGAGGGAAATTTGGCACTACAGATCGCTCACAGTAAACATTTAGGTAGTCAAAAACAAAAGTCACGAATAAGAATAAAATTCACAGCGCAGGTGATTGATTGAATGAAAATTGTATTAACAGATTGCAGAATGGATACAATACAGTACGGCTCAATACACACAATTGTTAAGGGGATGCAGACCAGAGAGAGACTTTCGTCTTTATACATTCAGGGTCCCCCATTTTCAATTCATAATGAATTGTAAGTAAGGGTGCCATTAGCACCGTGCAATCCATTCTTTGTGGATCTAGCCCTTGGTCCGGGATATACATTTTCTATGTTATGTATATACATTCTAATATAAAATATACAGAAATATACAGTAAGTTAGTGTACAGTAAAACGTGTGGAATTGTACAGTGTCGATTTTAAGAGTAAAGTAAAAGTCCAGGAAGATTTGATAGTACTGTAACCCTGTGCTCAGTGATGCAGTGAGGCACAGTGATGCGTTGTAGAGTCTGATGGCTGTCGGAATGAAGGACTTCCTGAGCCGTTCAGTGTTGCATCTTGGGAGTCTTAGTCTAACCACTCTAGACATGCCTGCATCTCTTCAGTCTGGGCCGCTGTCCTCCCTGCGCCGCGGCCTCCTGGACTTTATGTTGCAGTGTTTGTCGTTCTCTTATCGTTCACGCGTCCTCTCCCTCAACCTCACTGTTCAAACCATGTCTACGTCTCCTACAGCTGCCATTTCAAGACTAATGAGAAATATCTTCAATAGCTTTAATAGCACACTAACACGCACACACACACACACACCTACGCACGCACGCACACACACACGCACGCACGCACGCACGCACGCACGCACGCACGCACGCACGCACGCACACACACACACACACACACACACACACACACACACACACACACACACACACACACACACACACACACACACACACACACACACACACACACACACACCTTTTTCATGTCTGCTTCCCCTGTCTGCCATTTCAGATTGTCATGTAGTAGGTCCAAAATGCTAATCCTGTCATGTCAAATATCTTCAATAGCTTTAATAGCACACTAATGCACACACACCCCTTTTCCACCCCTCTAGTTAATATAATAATTGCCTATTGATCATTTAGCAAACTTAACATTGTAATCTTAGCAGTGGCGTGGGATCAGCTGAATATGAGCACTTCATTTGTTATGCAATGTTACCTAACGTTGGCTAATGGGAGCCCCGGCTGACTGTGAAGCAGCACCCAGATGCCACAGCTGAGGCTACAGCTTCGCTAATCTGACCCCAACAATAATAAAGCTATTCTTCTTCTCTCAGAAGAACTGTGGGTGGCTGGAATTCACCGTGGTTGTGTATTTCATTAAGGGTTTGTAATGGATGACTTGTCTCTCCCAGCCCCGCAGCTATGCGTCTTGACGCAGCCTCAGTCTGTACTGTGTCCTCCTGGAGGGGCGACGGGGAAACACCTCCGCTCTCTCACTCTGTCACGTTACCAACAGCTTTTCTACAATCACTCATTTGACCTTTTGCGCTTCTCCAGAGTCGTACAAGAAGATGGATAGCAATTTCCTCTTGTGTGTTCAGCAGAAAGCTATC
Source organism: Notolepis coatsorum (assembly GCF_963971535.1). NCBI lineage: Eukaryota > Metazoa > Chordata > Actinopteri > Aulopiformes > Paralepididae > Notolepis > Notolepis coatsorum. Next base: position 293,947,554 of record NC_140165.1, read on the forward strand.
CGGCTCAGCTGCAAGATAGCCTAGCTTAGCACAAATGAATGGAAGTGGATACTTAAAACTCCAGGAGAGGTGTTTTTTGCTAGGCTAGCTGGTCCGTATCCCCTTCCATTAATTTGTTTTGCATCTTCTTCACCGACTCTGGAGAAGATGGTGAGCGTATTTACCATAATACTAACGTGTTCCTTTTAAGGGAGATGGTTTAAGAGATAACAATTCATAGTATTTGATTGTAGATATATTAGTCTGCAAACAACAGGTGGTTATAATCAAATAACAGGTACAGGTTGTTTAGAGTTTTAGTTTTGTTGTTTCAATAATCTTTAGATTAATCAACTATCAAAATTGTTTTTAGTTGCAGCCCTGGCTACAGGGTACTCACTTTCTTTACAGTTTTTGTTTCTATCTGATAATATCAGAAAATTGTGTGGATTGGATTTCAGTGGGTAGAGGGGAGTGGTTGCTACTGCTGGCTACACCTCAGGCTCTGCTAAGACAGGTATGGAGAAATTCACACTGTAGTAAGTTACTAAACTCCAACCCACACATCGGACCAAAACAAAATAATTAAACAAAGCGCAATACCAAGCAGGGCTCTTTTTCCTAGAGGTTGCTGTTTGATGGCATTACAGATTATACCTTTCACTGGTGGTATGGTTACTGCAATTAGCATAATGTTTATGGCTCATTTTCATTGTTTACCCAAACCAAGCTGTGTGGTATATCATCTATAGAATTAGAGCTCTTAGTACAAATAGGCCTACTTAACATGTAAAGAATCGGAAAAACCTAAAAATCTGAATTTGTATGTCAAATAATTTGTAAGTTTATTTGGATCCCCATTAACCACAGCAGTGCTGTGGCTATTCTTCCTGGGGTCCATGACACGTAAAATACAGTTACAGACTTTATACACTCACAACATTCACATGGCATACCTGTTAAACAACAATAAATACTCCTTATCAAATTCATAATACAATACAACAATACATACTCCTAATCAATTCATAATACAACAATACCTATTCATAATTATTTCATTATACAATACAGCATAATATACTATTTAGCTTTTACATACATTATCTATGTTCATATCAACCAATTATACAATCTTCTAATAATATATCCATATCAGACACATACCTTTACATCTACGTATTTCCCTATCTCTTTATCAGACACATACATTTTCATTTACGTACACACTATCTATTAGGAAATGTCAATTTCTTTGGTTGAAAATGTTGTTTTACCAAGATTCTGAACTGACATTTACTATTCTCCTGCTTAACATGTCTGGGAAGAGAGTTCCATTCCTGCATACCACGGAACATGACAGTTCGCTTCATTGCATTCGACCTCACTTTTGGAAGTGTAAAACCTCGTGCAGAAGCATGTCTGGTGGAATGGTTGTGTCTGTCAAGACTTATAGATAAATTGTTATATAAAATTGAGGGGATCTTTGTAACAAGAATATTCCTAGTGAATACAAGGAGTGAGCAGATTAACTTATGTTTGACAAGTAACCAAGTTAAACAACTGTGCATCGCTGTGACATTAGTTCTGTACTCACAGCGAAGCGCTATACGTGCTGCTTTGTTTTGTACCATTTGCAATTTTTTTCAGTTTATTCGTTGTTACATTCGACCATACTGCAGGACAATAGTCATGATTTGACAAAACCAGAGCCTGAATGACCAGTTTGATAGAATTTTGTGGTAACAAATGAGCACATCTTTTAACAACAGAAATCCCTCTTCCCATTTATTATTATATTGTTTATGGTGTGACCATGACAATTTACTGTCTAATGTTACTCCTAGGAGTTTAGTCTCCTGGACTTGATTAATTACCACATCACTTATCAAAAGTTTCAAGACTGGGTTCGAGTATGGTTTGAACAGAAAATGATGCTACTTGTCTTTGATATGTTTAGAACTAGTTTGTTATTTTTTATCCATTCCATTACTGATTGCAACTCTGCCTTTAGGACCGTATTTTATTCATTGGCTGTAGAGGCTGATGTGTAAATCGTTGAATCATCCGCATTAGGGGTGTAACGATGCGACCTCACAACGATTCGATTACGATCATTCAGGTAACGATTCAATGCATCATGAAATCTCTTCATTTGACCACGATTCGATACATTTTCGATACATTTTCTATCAGTTAATTCCCCAAAAAATTTTGAATACACAAATGTGGCTGGGGGAACTGATTCACTCAGCATGAATGGACTATAGGTCAATAAAAACAACACACCAAAAAAAACATAATTTTTTTTTAAGATTTTTTGTATTTTGATTCATTTAGATTATAATCTATTATAATTAGTGATGTCCGATATTATCGGCCGATATCGGCATTAAAATGTGATATCGGAAAATATCGGTATCTGTTTTCAAAAAAAATTTAAAATTAAAAATTTTACATTTCTATAACCTTTATTTACCCAGGCAAGCAAGTAAGAACAAATTCTGATTTTATTTATTGTCAAAAGTATGCATAATGTTGTGTTAATTCCACAACAAGAGTATGTAATGTTAATTACTTGAAATTATTCCATTTTTTGGGGGGGGAAACCCTGCATATATCGGTATCGGTTGATATCGGTATCGGAAATTAAGAGTTGGACAATATCGGTATCGGTAAAAAAGCCAATATTGAGCATCCCTAATTATAATCGATTCTAACATTCAAATCGATGCATCGATTCTAACATATTCAAATCGATGCATCGATTCGAACACATTAGAAATTGATTAGATTTGTTTCCGGTTTGCTAAATAAGTTTGAATCCAAGATAATGCAGATAAGGAGAAACCGTAACATTCAAGTTTAAGTAAGAATTTGTGATCAATGATGTCGAATGCTGCAGTAAAATCAAGCAAGACGGCGCCAACCATTTTCTTTTTATCTATCTTTTTCAGCCAATCATCCGTCATTTGGGTTAAAGCAGTCGCTGTTGAATGTCCTTCACGATATGCATGTTGAAAAACAGTGGTTAATGTGTTCAAAGAAAAATAGCATTTAATCTGTTCACTTACTATTCTTTCCATCAGTTTACTTAAAACTGGCAGTAAACTTATGGGACGACTATTAGATCCTGAGAATGGCAATTTCAAATTTTTTGGCAGTGGTATTACTTTGGCAGTTTTCCACTGTTGCGGATACAAACATTCACTAAAGTATTGATTTATAATATGACAGTAATATGTATGTATCGTTTCAAGATTCAAGAGTTTATTCATCACACATACCAGGGCATATAGTGAAATGTGGTTGGCCATGCCCGCTACGATTGTGCAATAAAACAATCATAATAATAATAAAAAGAGAACTAGAATAGACATGGTAAATAGACATGTTAATGAATCGCCTCAAGGCACTGGATCCTATGTACACTCCTATACAATGTGCAGTTTTTCTTCTATGTCCCTATGCTATACTTGCTGTTACTAACTATAGTATGCAACAATCACAACTAAGTTATTTTCTTAAAGTGTCCTTTTCTTGTGTGTTTAAAGTGACCTATGGTGCGTTTGTGTACGTGCGAGTGCAGAGTGTTGTGTTGTGTATGTGTGTGTTCATGTGTGCTTGTGTATGGAGACTGGAGAGATCATTGTTCTGATGGCCTGAGGGAAGAAGCTGCTCTCTCTGTCCTTGTTGCGTGTATACGGAGGTGCTTGCCTGACTGCAGCAGCTTGAACAGGCTGTTGTTGGGGTGGTGACTGAGAACAGGCTGTTGTTGGGGTGGTGACTGAGTCCTTCATTATTCCATTATTCTGCAGGCTCTGGATTTGCACCGTATAACCACCTGTAGAGTGGTAGTGGTGCAATACCCGTAGTCCATTCTGCTGAGCGCACTACTCTCTGTAGGGCCTTCCTATCCTGGGCCGTGCTGTTTCCAAACCAGGCAGTGATGTTCCCAATCAGAATGTTCTCTACAGCCCCGGAATAGAAGGAGTGGAGTATCTTCCCTGATACTCTGAACTTCCCTAATTATCTCAGGTGGTAGAGGCACTGTTTCGCCTTTTTCACCACAGTGTCTATGTGAGTTGACCATGTCAGGTCCTCTGTGATGTGGACTCCCAGGTACTTACTTAAAGCGGCTGACACTGTCTACGATAGCCCCATTTATCCACAATGGCTTGTGTGTCCCCTGCTGTATTCTCCTAAAATCCACGATCAGCTCCTTGGTTTTACTGGTTGGTCCAGGATCTGATGCACTGTGTTCATACTATAGGCTCGTCCAGGATCTGATTCACTGTGTTCATACTACTATAGGCTGGTCCGGGATCTGATGCATTGTGTTCATACTATAGGCTGATCCAGGATCTGATTCACTGTGTTCATACTATAGGCTGGTCCAGGATCTGATGCATTGTGTTCATACTATAGGCTGATCCAGGATCTGATTCACTGTGTTCATACTATAGGCTGGTTCGGGATCTGATGCATTGTGTTCATACTATAGGCTGATCCAGGATCTGATTCACTGTGTTCATACTATAGGCTGGTCCGGGATCTGATGCACTGTATTCATACTATAGGCTGGTCCAGGATCTGATGCACTGGGACACGTTTCTCTCTTCTTCATTCATTAATAAAGTCACTGCACCCCCAGTACTGCAGCTTTAAAAATAGCCCAATTTAAGGTTAGGAGTATAACTTAAAGAGAGAGAGGGTGGAAGACGCAACAAAACATAGTCTAATGGGATTGGCATCACCACATCTTTCTTTGTGGTTATTGATTGAGATGTCGGGGGGGGGGGGGTAAATGAGGCTCTAGCGTTTAATTTTTATGATTTATTTAGCATAATTCGAACATGATCTCGCAGCATTAAAACGAGGGGTAACGAGCATCATATGAATGAGGTTCGACCCATGTAGCACACACTGTGTCATCTGTGAAGTCTCCCTTCTTTTGAATACTATATTACACTATATCAGACCCACTGAGTGTCACAGCGCTGCGACACTCTAAAGCTATTATCTTTACTCAACGTTAACTTAATCCACATCAACCGTCAGAGCCAGAGTTTCTCATACTAGAGATGTGTTTATCTGCGTTCACCGTGTCTCTTAAAGCCTCATATAGGACTCTTGCTGAGTGGTAGTTGGGGCCTATAACACACGGCACACGTGGTTCTTATCTCAGCGGTGGCATATTCAACCATGACAGTTTCCCCTCACATTTTGGAAATCTGCAGAAAAAGGGCAATTGTCCCAGCAGGGGAGATGGGGGATGAAAGAGGGGGGGGGGGGCACAAACACAAGCCTGGAAGCATCCTTTTCCTGTTCTGTCTCTGTCTGGCAGCCTTTCGTAAGGTTTGCAGAGTGTGTTGTGATGAGTGCAGTGGCATTTGTATTATTACTGCCGTCTCTGAACCCCTTTATCCTTCAACTGTGTCAACTCTGTTAAATTATAATAATCATAATTTGCAGAGCGTGCAATTAGTGAACTAAATCATAGGCTACATACACATAATTGTTATATCTTTTATTATCTTATTGTGATCATAAATCAAAAACTAAATCATTGTGAGGCACGTGAACCCAACCTGAGCCTCAGAAGATACATACTTTGGAGTTTGGATAGTAAATGTGTTTGTAAACAAAACCACAGGTCCCGGCCTGCCACTGTAATCAACAACAACAGCCTCCTAGCTTCTAAATGTGCTCATTCACTCGTGGGCAGGAGAGAGCAGGGGGGGGGGGGGGTTATTTCCCCCCACATCTTTCACGACTACATAGTGCGCCTTTAATTCAGAATTGAGGTTCTTTTGGCAGCCAGCCCGTGCAGAACCTGCGAGGGGCTGATGATGACTGATGAGTGTGGGTGGGAAGGAGAGCAAACACGGAGCAGAAATAGCGGGTCAGCTCCAGCTTATGCAAGGCCTCTCTTTAGGGTAAGCTTGACTGCATGCAGCGGCAGCGGCGGAGGCAGAGCTGGGTTCCCACTTGTCTGCTCCGTCTACATGCGAACACCCACTGAGTGCCCCCCAAAGGGTCTGTCCTGAAAGGAGGGGAGAGCGCGCCAGAAGGAGGAACAACAGTGACTGTGTCGCGTTATCCTCCGTCCCATCTGTTTTAACTGTCCCAGGCGTCATGGAACAGGACGTTCTTTTTATTTTTTTTGTTGAGTTGCACGGGTCTGTAAGGCCCAAGGGCAGACGGAAGTGGTCCCAAATGTGCAATAAAGAGTGAAGTTGTGAACCTCACTTGTGGGAGGAAGTGGATGAGGAACAACAACAACAACAACAACAACAACAACAACAACAACAACAACAACAGCAAGGCGACACAGAGGAGTTGATGTTGTTCACTTCAGCTCTAAATAACTCCAGCTCACTCAGGCTTTGTGTTCACTGTCACGGTGCGCTGCTCCTCGTCCTTCCCTCGCCTCCACCTCACTTGACCCGACTTCCTCGTGGGTGGATCACTTCCTCTGTCACTGTTCGCCCAGCTGGCTTGATCAGAGCTGTCTGTTTTTGTGGAGGTGTGGGGGGGGTGTCAGTGATCGGAGGAAGCACCGTCCATAAAGCAGGCCTGTGTTACATTAGCTCCACTCCTCTGCTTTCCTTATATAACCGAAGGTTACCGCTTACCGCTCAGGCACTTCACAGCCATCCTCTCTGACGGGCCTCGAACCCTCGCTCACGTGACCGGGACACTTAAATGTCATTCCGACGCGTGAAGACGATCCAATTCAGATAGCGAGAGAGGTGGAGTTTCAGCTCAGGTGTGAGTTTACTCCCAGGGGGCTGTTATTACTATGTGGTTTCACTGACTTCTGCACTTTTTGAGGCAACATCACTGGTGACCACACTCCACTGGGGCTTTTACCCACAGAGAGATAATTCATTTAGGTCTGATGTAAAGAAGGGATTGATACTCGGGCTGATATCGCTTTACGGTAAACAGGTTTGCGGGCGAGGGCGGCTGTTTACAGGAAGGAAAGCATATTTCAGCTATCGCATGTCCCTCGCCCGGGGGGGGGGCGGCGTACACGTTGTAAGATTTCAGTGCTTATTCAGTTCAGTAGATCGTAAGAACCGAGGCAGGCATACCATACTATACATCAGTAAGGTAGGCTACAGCACAGAACCTACTGCAGACTGCAATCTGTAACAATCTGTCTTTCATTGTTTATCATCTATCATAGAATGAACAATGTCATTAAAGGTCAAGAGATGGAAACTTCAGGGGAAAAGTGCTCACTAACATCACTAACGTCTTTTTCCTTTTTTTTCTTCTTTTTATTTTTAGAGCTTTGTGGATAGTGCCAGAAGCCCCAGGACCATACTGTCTGAAGAACCAGGTCGTACCACAACCAATGACATTCACAATGGGAGTTAAATTAGTATTACTCTGCCCGTAAGTTGATGTTCACTTAGGTCTTTAAGTTGATGTTCAGTTAGGTCTTTAAGTTGATGTTCAGTTAGGTCTTTAAGTTGATGCTCAGTTAGGTATTTAAGTTGATGTTCAGTTTGTTCTTTAACTTGATGTTCAGTTAGGTCCTTAAGTTGATGTTCAGTTGGGTCTTTAAGTTGATGTTCAGTTAGGTCTTTAAGTTGATGTTCAGTTAGGTCTTTAAGTTGATGTTCAGTTAGGTCTTTAAGTTGATGTTCAGTTAGGTCTTTAAGTTGATGTTCAGTTAGGTCTTTAAGTTGATGTTCAGTTAGGTCTTTAAGTTGATGTTCAGTTAGGTCTTCAAGTTGATGTTCAGTTAGGTCTTTAAGTTGATGTTCAGTTAGGTCTTTAAGTTGATGTTCAGTTCAGTTAGGTATTTAAGTTGATGTTCAGTTAGGTCTTTAAGTTGATGTTCAGTTAGGTCCTTAAGTTGATGTTCAGTTAGGTCTTTAAGTTGATGTTCAGTTAGGTCTTTAAGTTGATGTTCAGTTAGGCCTTTAAGTTGATGTTCAGTTAGGTCTTTAAGTTGATGTTCAGTTAGGTCTTCAAGTTGATGTTCAGTTAGGTCTTTAAGTTGATGCTCAGTTAGGTCTTTAAGTTGATGCTCAGTTAGGTCTTTAAGTTGATGTTCAGTTAGGTCTTTAAGTTGATGTTCAGTTTGTTATTTAAGTTGATGTTCAGTTAGGTCTTTAAGTTGATGTTCAGTTAGGTCTTCAAGTTGATGTTCAGTTAGGTCTTTAAGTTGATGTTCAGTTAGGTCTTTAAGTTGATGTTCAGTTAGGTCTTTAAGTTGATGTTCAGTTAGGTCTTCAAGTTGATGTTCAGTTAGGTCTTTAAGTTGATGTTCAGTTAGGTCTTTAAGTTGATGTTCAGTTAGGTCTTTAAGTTGATGTTCAGTTAGGTCTTTAAGTTGATGTTCAGTTAGGTCTTTAAGTTGATGTTCAGTTAGGTCTTTAAGTTGATGTTCAGTTAGGTCTTCAAGTTGATGTTCAGTTAGGTCTTTACGTTGATGTTCAGGTAGGTCTTTAAGTTGATGTTCAGTTAGGTCTTTAAGTTGATGTTCAGTTAGGTCTTTAAGTTAATGTTCAGTTAGGTCTTTAAGTTGATGTTCAGTTAGGTCTTTAAGTTGATGTTCAGTTAGGTCTTTAAGTTGATGTTCAGTTAGGGTATTTCCCCTCATACATTTTCCACACTTCTTGTGGTGTTTGTATATTTGCACAAGGTTATTTGTGAGGTTAGTAAGGTGTCTCTTCTTCTCTCTTTCAGCCTCTGAATCATGGGAAATGTTGAGAGCCAGAACGGGGACCATGCCCTCTACGGTAACGAACATGGCCATTTGTCGCGGAAGCACATGTCCCGCTCTCTTCGCATCTCCAACAAGCAGCAGTCCAGACGCTCTCGACACGCTTCGTCCGGGAAGATAGAGCACCGGAACTCTGAGACGAGCACGCGCTCCAGCAGCACGCCCAGCATCCCACAATCGCTGGCCGACAACGGCCTGGAGCCCTTCAACGAGACTGATGTCCTCTCTGACTTTGGCAGCCCCATATGGGTGGACCGAATGGCCATGAACCTGCGGCCCGTGTCCTTCCACCATGACCTGGCCAATCCCTCGGTACACGTGGACGCCGTGCATAGAACTTTAGCGGGCCCCGTCGGCCAGGGAGCGCAGGACCGAGTGTACACCGGCAAGGTGACCTACCTCCAGAAGACCAGAGACGGCCCCAGGGAGACGGGCGGCTTCAAGAAGAAGAGGTCCAAGTCCGCCGACATGTGGCGAGAGGACAGCCTGGAGTTCTCCATGTCCGACCTCAGCCAGGAGCACCTGACCAGCACCGAGGAGATCATCGATGCGGCGGACGAGAGGGACTTCGTCGACGGCCTGCTACAGTCCAGCCCCCAGGGTCTGGAGGTGCTGGACGCCGTCGACAGGGCCAACTCCCTGGACGAGATCTACAGCCAGAAGAGCCCCCCGCGAAGGCAACCGCACGGCCGCTACGCCAAATGGCACGACGCCAACCGGGCCGCCAGAGAGGGCACGGACGACAAGATGCTCTCGCCCTCGGAGGAGGACGGCGGCAACACCTACAGTGCATACACACTCCCCTGCCGGCGCTCCCACTGCCTGTCTGAGGGCCTGACCAATCACCAAGCTACCATGTGCACCAGTATGCAGGGCAGACGGGCACAGACTATTCAGGTAGGAGGAATAGTCACTCACTTCACACTCCAATTCGTTTTTTTTTAACCGCACCACTTTGACTGTAATCAGGTGGCCCCCGTCTCACCTAAATCACATCAGGGGTTTGGTGTTTTGTTTGAGCCTATTTACTCCCACAGGCTTTAAAACGAACATTGTAGACACATCCATGTTACGCCTGCTCGGTATTCTCCCGAGGTTTGAAATGCGCCGAGCGTACGTCACGGCTGCTTTGTGGTCTGCATCAGCAGCAACATTTTTATTGGGCAGAGGGTACGAAAAGCTGCCCGGAATCCTAATGCACTCTAGCGACATCCACTTCAATAAGACCATCTCCAAAGACCTGCCCCCCCCCCACCCCCCTACTGTGCCTGAGCTAGTTCTAGCGCTGCATTCTCAGCCCAGATAATAAGCTCCAGAAACAGATTAAACGTAGCAAAAGAAAAGCATGCTCCTTGTGCCAGGGGAGCAATGTTCTGTTTCCTGGTGGATCTGTTGTTTTTCTTGGGAGGGAGACAGAGGGGGGGGGGGGGGGGGGGCTTAAAGTCACTCCCTGTTTGAAATGCCTCACCCTTTTGTTATGATAATGAGCGGAGGCCTGTGGAAAAGAGTAACAGTAAAATGTGTACGGTGGCCCTGTCACTGTGGGGCACCGTCGGCTGAATGGAGCTGTGGAGCGCATGATTCGGTCATGTGACCCCCTGACGGAGATACCGGGGCTTGGTGTAACCTCCTTCCTCTCCCAGGCGCCCCCTGCCCCGAGCCTGCAAGAGAGGGCATACCCCTCGGTGCCACGGGAAGGGCAGGCTGTCCTCGCGTCAGGGTAATCACTCTGCTGTGAATAATTAATTGTAAGCAGAACCACCCAGATTAGACAACCTAATGGACACGGTGCGTAGGCTACAGTAGGCCCAGTGTTGAAAACATGTTTACTTTACCAGCATGGCCGTCTCCTCTTCAGCTACAGAGGCGGTGTGGTCTTTACTCAAGGTAGGGGGCGTTATTATCCGTTTGTTGTTTTCATCTTGTTGTGACGTTGAGGCCTTCGGTCTTGTTGCCTGTTTCACCCGTCTTTGTGTCCCGGCCGCGTTTGCCTGTTTCACCCCTGTCTTTGTGTCCCGGCCGCGGCCACGCAGGATGTCACGGCGGGCGAGGGCAGCGAGTACGAGGACAGCGGCATCGACGGGGTGACGGCGGAGGCGGAGCACCAGTCCCGGCGCTACAAGACCATGTCGGCGTCCTTCTCAGTGTGCTCGGCGGCCGGCAGGAGCATGTTCGCCGAGAGCGACAGCGGCAGCAGCAGCGGGGGCGGCGTCAGCGTCAGCGAGTGCGTCCAGGGCGTCTACGAGAACTTCCGCCAGGAGCTGGAGATGAGCTCCTGCCAGACGGAGAGCCTGGAGGAGGCGGGCTCGGCCCTGAGCGACGAGCAGAGCACCCTGAGCTCCGCCTACCAGTCGGACCCGCTGCTCAACGTCGCCCAGGGGACCGTCCGCAAGGCCGGCAGGCTCGCCGTCAAGAACTTCCTGGTTCACAAGAAGAACAAGAAGGTGGAGTCGGCCACTCGCCGCAAGTGGAAGAGTTACTGGGTTTCCTTGAAAGGTTCGTCCTGCCCTGAATCTCTCCATGGTGTTTACATTTCTCACTTTCCGCCATAATCATAGCATCATGACATCCTGCTTTTATTTCTTGTGGTGGTGTTTGTTTTTCTAGGAAATTTCATTTTAAAATACATTCTTTTAATTCGGGCCTAATACAAGCTTCAGTGATGATTCTGTTGCCACTCGACAGAAGCCTGAAATCGAGTCAGTTCTCAGGAAGTGATACATCCGTCCTTGTGAATTCAGCCACGCTGCACTTCTTGGCGTCGGCCACTGGAGAGCAGAATTAAATCGATCAATAAAATAAACTTTTTTTTTCTCCATATATTTTTCAATCTCATAATTTTATGAGAGATGGGAGCAAACAAGCACTTGCTGAATTGAACATAATTATTTTCTTTTAACAATAAATACCGGTTTGGTTTTGGTTTGCCAGGTTGCACGCTGTTCTTCTATGAGACTGATGGCCGTTCGGTGATCGACCACAACAGTATTCCAAAGCACGCCATCTGGGCAGAGAACAGCATCGTCCAGGCCGTCCCCGAACATCCCAAAAAGGACTTTGTCTTCTGTCTCAGCAACTCCCTGGGAGACGCTTTTCTCTTCCAGGTAAGATAATGTCTCACTTCCCACCTTACTTACCCAATACGGAAATTAACCGTAGTTAACGATTAACGATGGTATTACTGGAGTACTGGAAGTAGAGATTTACCACAGAAATATTGTTGTGATTCACTGTAGTGTTTCTGTAGTGGAATATTATAGGAATGTGCTGTGAATTGCTGTAGTGTTCCTATGGATTTTACATGTTTCTATAGTGTTCTCTAGACTATACTATAGTAATTGGTGGAGTGGAAAAACAAACAGGAATCCTATAGTTTTACTCCAGTTCCTCTTCACATGGGTCGTTACATTTCATTACCTTGTAAAACATGAAGTTGCCTTATACTTTCTATCCTGGTACTTCCTTTTACGGACTCTGTTGAACCGGGTCCTGATTTGTTTACTGTAGCTTGTGGTAAAAAAAAGAAGAAGAAGAAAACCACTCAATAAAACGCCTCCACAAAGCAGACGAAAGCCAGCTGTTTTTTGGGGAAACGCGGAAGCGTCTGCAAGCCAGGGCCCTCTTTTTTTATTGAGTGGTCGAGACCCCTCTCGCCTGTCGACCGTTAACCTCTGAACCCTGACCCCCCCCCCCCTCACCCCTGCAGACGAGCAGCCAGACGGAGCTGGAGAACTGGATCACGGCGGTGCACTCGGCCTGCGCCACCACCGTGGCCCGCCAGCACCACCGCGACGACACGGTCCGGCTGCTCCGCGCGGAGATCAAGAAGCTGGAGCAGAAGATCGACATGGACGAGAAGATGAAGAAGATGGGCGACATGCAGCTGGCCGCCGTCACGGACACCAAGAAGAGGAAGACCATCCTGGATCAGGTACTGAGTACTGATGGTTAATTTTCTCTCCCCCTCCGTCTCCCTCCTTCCCCTGGGGTGGCCCGTCGGGAGTCCAGAGCTCGTACATATAGAACTCCAGAGAACACGATCTACACTCCGTGGTCGGGTCACATGACCGTGTGAACTTCACTACGTGTCGAGAGGAGAACTGGCCTCGCCGCTCCTAGTCGGAGTTTTGTGTGCAGGCCCAGCGTTCTTTGCAGTAGCAGACTACTGTATCCCCATCCTCCCGCCCCCCGCCCCCACGTTTCGTTCCAAGCGCTCATCAGCAACCAGCATTATGGCAAGGACTCTGGTGTGTTGGCAGTCTGTTCTAGGAGTGGGCTCTGGCTTTTCTGTTTGAAATTCAGTTTTGTAAAAAAAAAAAAACATGTAGGTGGGGTATTTTAAGAAAGACATCTACTGGCTGGTTCTCATGCCGCTAGCTTAAAGGTCCCACTCTGCAGTCCAAATGTAAACAAAATGGTAGCCCCAGCACCCCGGAGCCAAAACATGGGATAGGAGGAAATCATCGTAATACTAGGACCGTAAGAAGTAACGTGGCCGCTTATTCACATGAAATTTGAGGCTGTAAATGTTACCATTTACCAACCAACATTGGTAATGTTTGTAAATATTGGAATAAAGTGATGGTTCCATGCAGTTTATTTTCCTTCTACATGTTGAACTTGGGTGTGAAAATAGGTGCCCAAAAACCATACATGGCCATTATGAATTCGGGATCGTTTTAAAAGTAGAAGTAGTAGAAAGCTTTATTGTCATTGCACAATACAGTACAACGAGATTGGTTCGTGCAGCACCTAAAATAACGATACCTGCATACCCACTCTACCACACAACACATCCCTGATGTACCTCTAGACACACTACCATACATACATTTGTTGTACCCATACACACCACACATTCATGTACCCACTCATATCCTCTGCTACATACAGTATGCACTTATTCACAGGAACATTAAAAAGGTTTAAAAAAAGAATTGCAAAATCATCACAGTAGAAAAGAATTATTGCACATTGGCGGAAAGTATTGCAGGTGAGGTAGATGTGGTGGCAATCGGGGGGGAGAGGTGATTGTTCAGGATCGTTTTAAAAGTGAAGATGAAGGACAACCGGGAGCAGAGCGGAGTCTCACTGGTGCTCCTGTAGCCGTCGCCCGCCAGAGGCCGCTATTATCAGTGAGCGCCTCAGGTTCGCTCGTTTGTCTTTGTGGAACCATCACGCGGTTGCCAGCGGTACACCAGCTTGGTAATCGCTCAATTAATTGCAACGCTCATATTGTTTTTTTTAATAGGGCTTTTCATAAAAGGGAGATCAAATGCTTTTGTTCCCGGCGGTTCTGCTGGGGCGGTCCGTTTTGCCGGTGTCGGGTTTCATTATTGTGCGGCGCTGAATGGAAGTATAGGCTCTGCTCCTTTAGAAAATCCCAAACGCTCCCATCCCCTGTCTGCCAGTGGAATGCGCAGTATTGTTTCTTTGTCGTCTCTGGGCTACTTGGCAGTGATGCAGAGCCCTCCGCCTGGCTAGCCTCTGCAGGCCGCCTCGTCCAAGAGACCAGGGCAGAACCGTGACTGGGAGGGGAGGCGGGAGGGGGGGGGGGGGGGGGGGGACGCCCCAATGAATAAACACAATGTCCCGCTCTGCTGCCCCTGGCTGTAAACACCAAACCATTAGGCACAGAGTGCAGGTCAGCAGCACTCGAGGCATGATGCTGGAGATGGAGCTTCTGAGAACAGATCTTGACCAGAAGGTCACAAAACAAAAGGGTATTGTCTGTCAGAGAGAGAGGCAGAGAGAGAGAGAGAGGGAGGGAGAGAGAGAGAGACGCACTCACCTGATCCCGTGATATCAGCTTTTAACAACCTGCTCCTGCGTGGTCTTGAATGACTGGTGAACTGGACGTGTCGCTGTGTGCGTGTGTCCCCCTCCAACAGATCTTCTTGTGGGAGCAGAACCTGGAGCAGTTTCACATGGATCTGTTCCGGTTCAGGTGTTACCTGGCCAGCCTGCAGGGTGGAGAGCTGCCCAACCCCAAGCGGCTGCTGGCCTTCGCCTCGCGGCCCACCAAGCTGGCCATGGGCCGCCTGGGCATATTCTCCGTCTCCTCCTTCCACGCGCTGGTAACTATAAACCCCCCGGTCGTGTTCACAGATGTCCTCGTTTCTATTACACGGACACTATTTTTGCATTCCCTTTTTTTTTCTTTTTATTATGCTAAGCCGTTTACACGCGCCATCTTTTAAATGGATTCTGAGGTATTGTTTTGTATTTTGACTCCTAATTTGGATTTGCTCTCAAAATAAGCATGAGGGGTTTTTGTAATCATGTGTGTGTGTGTGTGTGTGTGTGTGTCTTTCTTTCTTTCTGTCCTTAACCACTGCATTTCTTATGCAATTGATCTATCTCAAACCCCGCCTTCTTTTCTTGATCCTCCAAGAAAAGGGAAGCAACAGTTTTGGAAGTTAAAAAAAAGAGGGCGGGTTTGAGACTGGTCAATTTGAAGTTTGAGCCAGAGATCAACGGTGCAGATTAAAGTCAAAGTTTTAGACATTGATAAGGACCAAGATGGCGGCCGAACACAATTTTTTTTTTTTTTTTTTTTTTTTACAAACACAAATAGGCAGTTGATGACAAGGCCCATGTGGCTTCATCTGTGATAGACCACACATATATTAATAATCACAACATAAAATAAATGTAACTTTAAATTTTTAATATCCAGCTTCTCTCTTATATACTCTTAATACCCGGATTCTGAATCTCAAATTGTTCAAATTGAAAGGTGCTGCATCACCTCTCTTAGCCACTGAGTCCAGCTCGGTGCGTGAGGAGACTTCAGTGAAGAAGGATCAATCTCAGGATCAATCACACATTTTGTTATCTGGAGTTTAGTTCCATAGAGATTCATTGAACAGATTTCTGATGGTGGGACGGTACAGTAGGTGAGGATGCAAGCTATGATATTGTAACAACTCTCCTCAGTGTACCTGGTATTCTCACAAAGATTATATATAAAAAAAAAAATTATACATTTGTTTATTGACGTTTAACATTCTTCAAATACAGGCGGTCAGGTGGCGTAGCGGAGATTGTGCTTGTCACCAATGCAAGAGGCTGTGGTCTCGACTCCCGGAGAGTCAGCATTGCCTTGGCTCGGGCTGATCGCTATACTAACTCGTTTGGCTGAGTTAGGGGGAGGGGAGCCGTGGGTGGGTCCTGGGCGTTGTGGACAGTGACCCCTACAGTTCGGTCGGGGCGCCTGCTCAGCGAAGGTAGGATCTGGTGAGAGGTAGTGCGGCCTCCCACACGTTACACTCTCCCAGTGAGAATCTGTGCGGCCAGGCTGGCTGCCGGCTGGCTGCACATGCGTCGGAGGAAAGCATTTGACAGTCTCCGGCCTCTCGGACCAACAGTAGGGGAAAGTGCGCAACAACCAGGAAGAGGTTGGGAATTGGCATAACGACTAACAGTGGGATGGGAGAAAAATCGAAAAAAGAAGGAGGGGGAAAAAGATAATAAAAAAAAAAAACATTCTTCAAAGACAATGAACAGAAAATGTAAACAAACACTCCCGCCCTCCCCCATCCCACCACCCCCCACTGCCCCAGCTCAATCACCCTCCCCACCCAAGACCCCCCCACCCCAACCCCAGGACACCCACCCCCCCAAAACATGAAAAGATAGATAGATTCTGGAGGCCCAGGGCCACGTTGTAGCGCAGCCTGGAGTCTGTTTGTGGAGCTGGCCTCCTCCACAGGGTAACATTTGTTTGATTTGGAGTGCAGTGTTGGCGGATCAATATGGTCCTTTTTCTCACCACCTACGCTGTGCTGCAGAGCAGGTGGGTGTTCTAGCACCCAGACAGCAGGAAGCGATGATTAACAAAAGAGATCTTTGCCATGAATTCTCTCTCTTTATCGGCTCTGCTTGCTGTGCTCAACCTGAATCTCTCTCTCTCTCTCTCTCTCAATCTCTCTGTTTGTGTCTCTTTTTCTCCTCTCTTACAGTCTTTCTGCTTCATCTCTCTCTGTCCGCATCTCACCATATCTCTTTCTCTCTCTCCCTTTTTCTCTTTCCCCTCTTTCTCTCAATCTCTGTCTGTCTTTTTCCTCTCCTTTAAAGTCTCCCTTTCTCTGTTTGACTGCATCTCACGTTCTCTCTGAAATTCCCTCTCTCTCTATCTCTCTTTATCTCTCTGTCTCTTTATCTCTGTCTCTTTATCTCTATCTTTATCTCTATCTAAGATAATATATTCCTTTATTGATCCCATTGGGGGAATTCAGGAATCTCTCGTTCTCTCTCCTCTCTCGTTCTCTCTCCTCTCTCTCGTTCTCTCCTCTGTTTCTCTCTCTCTCTCTCTTTCTCTCTTTCTCTCTCTCTTTCTTTCTCTCTCTCTCTCTCCACCATGTATATCAGCAGTATAGCCTGCAGGGCTCAGGTTTGGTTTAGAACATATTACTTGATGTGGAAAGAGGTCTCTGTCAGTCTTTCATTATCCCACCTTATTATCCCACCTTCTCCCGTATTCATTGGCCTTCAAAGACATCTCATTCATCCTCACCCACTAATGGCTGGCCCTCCTACATGCAGCGCGTAACACAACACCTCTTTATCCCAACAAGTACCTGGGACCAAGAACCATGTGAGTCCGTTTGACGTTTTCAGAGGAACAACGTCTTCAAACTTTGTTATCTAAAGATGGTATTGATGGTATAAGAGTATTGTGTACATTCATAGTTAAAGACAAGTAGAGGTTCTACTCCGAGTACTTTCTGGTGATATCAGAAATGGAATTTCAAAATGGACATATATGGTTCTTCAGCGCAAGGGTTCAATTCATAATTTTTATATTGTGTATCTCCTCTGTTTGGAGTCAGTTGTGTTGTGTCATGTCTGTATGTATGCGTCTGTGGCTGTAGTGTGGGTGTAAGCCCAAGACAAATGTCCCAGCTGATGGGACAATAAAGTTACTCTTGACTCTTGACTCTGATCATACCAGTGCAACATCCATATTTTACTCTATATTCGGCGCACATATGGGAAACATGTTGAGGATAATAATGACTATAAACACAGGAGGCCTCTGTAGTTTTACATGAAGCAACGTGTCACTATGTCCTGCGTGTGTCCTGCTTGTGTCTCATTTCTACTCATTCATTAATCTTTATTTAACCAGGTTAAGACCCATTGAGATTAAAATCTCTTTTCCAAGAGCGACCTGGCCAAGAATGGCAGCAATACATTAGTTTCATACAGAACACACACACACACACACACACACACGCACACACGCACACACACACACACACACACACACACACACACACACACACACACACACACACACACACACATAAAAAACGGATCAGCTCAAAAGTACTTTACAATAAAAGTGCAGGGAATCCATGTGATCCTATTTCAATTAAAACAATTACAAACATCAATAGAGTCAGTGTCTATAGCTTTCACCATGCCTTTAAATGCATTAAGAGTGGCTAGATCCTGAAGTTTAAGTTCATTAACAGTGATTTGATTCTGGAGTTTAAGTTCATTCCATACAGATGGTGCAGAAAACACCACTTCCTTCCTAATTCAGTCCGAACTCTAGGAACAGTCATAAGTATAGTGTCCTGAGATACTAAGTATAGTGTCTAACGCTGTGGGAATGTTCTCTACAGGTGGCGGCGCGCACCGAGAGCGGGGTGAGGCGACGTACACAGGCCATGTCGCGCTCCTCCAGCAAGCGCAAGAGCAGGTTCTCCTCCCTCTGGGTGCTGGACACCAACTCCAAGAAGAAGACCAAAGCCCACCCCAGTATCAACCAGGTCGGCTCTACTCTCATCACAGATGCACATAACTGACACATTTTGGACTTGTTATTAGAACTGTTAGATTAGAGCTTTGTGGCTTTCGCACTATTCTTAAGAAGCCTGATTTTTGTTTTGTATCGACATCCGAGTTGTTATGAATTGGGGGAAGGTATTTGAGTCCAACCCTGAAAAGCACTGTCACACCGTTGGGTGTTCTTAGCAATGCTAGTGGAAGCCAATGGGATATGAAGCATGTCTAAAACAGAATCACAAGTTTGCATCTTTCAAAAAGCCTCTTAACCCTTTCACTGCCACACGACAGAAGGTTAACCCTTTACTATAACACAACCGACGGCGATGCTCCATCATTAGCATCATTAGCTCCGCGGATGCTAATGATGGAGCATCGCCGTCGGTTGTGTGATAGTAAAGGGCTAACCTGTATTGTTACAGTGAAAGGGTTAACCGGCTGTCGTGTGGCAGTGAAAGGGTTAACTGTTTCACAACACTAGCTATCTATACAGACACGCTTCACACTCCATTAACCTCTACTAGCGTGGCTGACGAATGCTAATACTTTCTATTTCCAATATCTCAAAAACCAAAACAAGAGTGCGAGTGCTTTTCGGACGGACTGAGACGAGCCTCTGGGAACGGACGACGTATCCTTCTAAGTTTCAAAAGAAATTAATGGAAACCCCTCAAGCGCAGGAGAAACATTCTCCTTTTTAATGCATATTCCTCTGTTCTCCGTTAGCCTCTCCCCCCTCTGCGTTTACATTTCCATACTGAATGCCGTTCTGTTCTCACATAGGTCTTTGCTGATGGAGAGGAGCCAGTGAAAAAGCCCCTGGATGGCGAATACATGGACCCTGCCAAGGAAACCACGGTAAATGGCCATCATTCATTCTCAGAGTTTGGCAGTGAGTTGATACTTAGGGGCGAGTCAAAGCACAGATAGTACTTAAAAACATATTTGGCCAACGTCGATGTCAGTGAAATATTGGACCACCTTGTGTCCTGACTTTGTAGCGGAGGCTCTGAGGTTATTGCCGTGGTAGTGGTTGGATATGCTGGAGGTATTTGCTAGTGTTCTTTCTTTCTCCTTTATGTAAAAGTGCAGTCAGGAGCTACAGTATCTGAGTAGGACATGGGTACTTTGATGATAGCAGTGGTGAAATTATATAAGTATGCTGGTAGAATTATCATTCACTCATTCATATGATGTAATACGTCATAGGATAATCATTTTAATATAAAACTGACCTATACATGCTTTTCTTTTTGTAAAATTGAATAACGCCGATGATTGAATCTTCTACCCCCGAGATAACAGCCTGAAATCTAATTTCCTTTTTGTTAAAGATAAGTGACGATGGAACAGTGAAAAGCATTCCACAGCACAACGCCGACTCTGAGATCTGGGTCCCCGGCCGCCTCACTCCTTCCTGGGTCTGTCTGCCAAATGACCAGCCTATACTGACCACCATCCAGCCAGGGGAGTCCACGCTCTACGTCCTGGAAACCATCTGCAAGGTAACGGACCTGGCTACTGATCTGACCCACAGCGTCCATTTCACTCCACAGAAATCATTTATAACTGACATTACCTGCTCCAAAGAGATGTTTATGGGAAGATTCGGGATATTTAGAACCCTATCCTAGTGACATATACACATATATACTATACATATATATTGTAGTGGTTAAAATTCAGAGAGCGCTGGAATAAAGACTAAAAACTGAGGCTGATAGTCTTAAGTAAAAGTATAGTTTATTAAATGTTTACTGCAGGGCGGCTAGGTGGTGCAGTGGGCAAGGCGCTCACCACAAATGCAGGAGACGCTGGGTTCGAGCCCAGCTCTCCGCATTGCTATCAGCTTGGCTGGTCGTTCATACTAATACAATTGGTAGTATTAGGGGGTGGGAAGCTGATGGGTGGGGATCGGACGTTGTGGACAGCGACTCCTACAGGTCGGTTGGTGCGCCTGCACAGCAGAATCAGGAAGCGACGGGGGCGGCGTGCCCTCCAAAAACGCAGACCCACGACGCTGAGAGATCGCGCTGTGCAGGTGAAAAGATGCGACTGCTGCTTCCTTGAGTACCGGAGGGGACACGTGATGTAAGGCTTAGTCCACATTGCAGCCGGCTTGTGGGAGGCATGGCCTAACAGAGTTCGAGACAGGGAAGGGTAGAATTGGACGATACGAAATTGGGATGGGAGAAAAATAGAAAATGGGAGAAAAAGTAGATAAAAAAATAAAAAAAAATTTACTGCAGTAAAGAGCACATCCCTAACACAGAGTACACATAGGTAGTCTGTCCAGGGACATGCTGCCCACAGATCACAATACAACACGTTGTATACCCCATTTCTCCCATGTACATATGCCGGGTGCACAACTTAACCGAACAGAATGGCCTTCACCTTTTGACAAATGGAGTGGGATGAAACAAATACCAACATGGAGCAGGATGTTTCTAAGCAATGTCATTGTCCCCTTACCCAAAACCTGCAGACATGACAGGAATAAGCAATGTCATCGTCCCCTTACCCAAAACATGCAGACATGATGGGAATAAGCAATGTCATCATTGCTTTACCATTACCTTGCAGAAATGCCAGGAAGTGATTTGTTGACTAGGCCTGGAGACTAGAGAATACTGTCATTTAAGATGACTAAGCGTAAATTGAAAGAAAGGGTAAGAGAAATTAAATTGGCTATTACAATATATATTATATATATACATGCATACACATAATATATATATATATACTATACTATATATATATATATATATATATATATATATATATATATATATATATATATATATATATATATATATATACTATACATAAACACATTATATGATACATACACATACCAAGCTCCCTCATATAGGACATTGGGGGGAGGAGGATGTACTGTGTTTTGGTTTCTGAGAAATTGGTACCTAAATCTTAGTGTCAATTTAAATCTAAGTCAATGAGGTATGGAATCATTTCTCTTGATATTGCATTTAAACCATTCCATTTATAAGCTCAACGAATAGCAAGAATCGGTAATAAAATACTTTTTGAAGGCGCTATTTTTGTCATACACCCATTTACCTGCACCAGTGTTGCTAACAATTTCTCCCAAATAAACCAAAAAAACACTGGGGAGAAAATATTTAAGGGGCGCTGGCCAGTGATGAATAGAACATGCTTCTACTGAACATTCCCTTAACCCTTTCACTACCACACTACGGTTAACCGTCTGTAGTGTGGTAGTGAAAGGGTTAACCTTCTGCAGTGTGGTTGTGAAAGGGTTAACCCTTTGGTAGTGTGGTAGTGAAAGGGTTAAAAAATTACATTTTGAAAGGGAGAATCGCCATGTGGTCCATTACTGGCCTGATTACAAGCGAGCATAATGGATATAATGGTCCTTCTACTGTGTCTGCCCTTTCAAGCTTAGAATAGTGTGATTGCACTTCAGCATTATAGTCCATGAAATGTCAGGTTTTCTTAATTAACCAGGTGTGAAATGGCAGAGAGACATAATTAGTTGAGTCAGTTACTCTGGAACAGCGGTTCTCAAACTACGGGTCGCGACCCAAAGTGGGGTCGTGGGTAGGTGAAAGTGGGGTCGCACATTGGCAAGTAAAAAATTTAAAATATATATATCGATATTTTTTTTCTTTTTTTATATATGTTCTGGCAACATATTTTGGCTAAATATGCCTCGTTTTATAATAACTGGACTTTGGAGAAGTCTTTATTCGGCATGCAAGCAGACACACACATGCGATGGGCGGCACACACACAGGAACACACACACACATGCAATTAGTTGGGTCGCCGATGCGATTGAGTCTCTGCACTTGACCCATCCCGTCGTCAAGGGCAACCGGGAGCAGATAGGGGCGTCGGTGTTGGTACCTGGGTACCTGGCAACACGGAAACCTGGTCCCCAAGCGGGAATCGAACCCTGGACCTTCTAGCTGTGAGGCGACAGTGTTAACCACTACACCACCGTGCCGCATGTTATTGATAACATAGTGCTGTAATACAATTTTCTAATAAATATGCATGATCAAGTTCAACAACGTGTGCTTTTATTTTGATATTCCTTAATTCCATGTTGAAATTACGTGATGTCGCCCAAAAAACTCCTAAATAAAATGGTCATGGTATAAAAAAAAAATTGAGAACCCCTGCTCTGGAAGGTTCTAACGTTGAAGAGACCGTTCTATAGGGCGTGAGAACATCTGCCTTTTTCACTTGGACTTTTGATACAGTGAAACAGAACCACATTTTATAGCAGAGTTTTTAATGTGGAAGAGAGGGGGGCACTTCGGCATTCTGTAACCCCTCCCGTACCCCCCGTACAGAATGCCGAAGTGCCCCCCTCACTTCCACGTTAAAAACTCTGCTATTAAAATGTGGTTCTGCTTCAAGAACCGACGTAGTCAAAACAACAGGCAGAATGTTTTTTTAAATGAAACATATGGGGATGAATTAGTCATCTGCTCGTCATTCGTTGTGATCCGAGAAGATGACGACGAATCAGGCGGATTATCCCGGTTTGTGTCGCCATCTGAAACACGTTTACTTAAGTTAATAAAATGACTGTAAAGATGCTTTCAAGTTAATAACCCGTTTCATCTCCTCCACCCCCCATAGGCCCACCACTTGGACCCCACCAAACTCTATCTTCGGCTCAAGTTCCTCATCGACAACCAAGTGCAATTCTACATCCCTAAGCCAGAAGAGGACGTGTGCGACTTGGTACGATTTATCTCCCCTCTCACTCTTCTCACTCTTCAGCATAATAAACACTCACTCCAAAAACGTAGGGGCCTTGTGTAATAATCTCCCCAGGTGGATTTGATATGGGAGCCACATTGCAAAACATGTGTGAGGAATCACGAGAGCGAGAGCACCGTGGGCTGTAAATCCCAGATGATGGCGTGAAGCGTCACGTTATGAATTATTAACAGGCTTGTATTTTTGTCCATTCACTTCCATATGTTTTCCGCAGAGGGATGGCTTGGTTTATTTACCAGCGTCTTCATCAAAGCAGCCCCCCTACCAGGCAAACACCTGTAATGAATCTAGATTTGTATTATTTTTCATTAGACAGGTCACTATCCTGCATAGAGTATTTAGAGGTTTATCATAATACCTATCCTGTAAGTATCCTATACATTGTCCTTGAATACGGAATATACAGAATATACTTGCTCCCTTTCCTTTGCTGGTAACGCACCCACCAGAATATGAACAAGTTAAAGCTGTTGTTAAAGTTTGATTTTTAATAATAAATTAATGTTGTTTTTTTCTTTGCAGCTTTACAAAGAAATTGAGGTCTGCTCCAAAATCACAAAAGTTATCCAGTTTGACCGTGATGAATCCTGCATGATTGGATACGGTATGAGCCATTTTCATGTTTCATTTAGCTTTCTGTATTAACACTTTCAGCGCCAGCAGTGGGCGCACGATTTAGTGCTTGAATGCCCAGCATCCACTTCAATGTTAGCGTTAATAACGCCTAATCTATGTTTTAAATTATGGCTAACTTCAATGTTGCTTATCAATGACTCATTTTCCAGTCAACATTGTCGAAGCGGATTGTTTTTTTATCGGTTCATTTCCGTTTTATAGCATTTTGAAAAGCCCTCGTTTTCAAGGAAAATAAAAAAGATTCTGTGATAAACGCCCTGTACTGGAATATTCTAAACGTTGTCATTTTTCGGCCTATTTATTTGTATTTGTAAATCTGGTATGTCATAAATGTCTAGATGTAACAGTACTGTCTATCTGTATGTCATGTATGTTATATATGTTATGATGTATTGAAAATGGGGGACCCTGATGTAAACAAGACGAAAGTCTTTCTCTGGTCTGCATCCCCTTAACAACTGTGTGTATTGAGCTGTACTGTATTGTACCCATTCTGCAATCTGTTAATAAAATGTTCAATCAATCAATCAAATAACAACCGGTAACCTCACTGTGCTTCTTAAACAATGATTGGTGTAAATCGTGTCGGTGCCCGCGGCTTTACATATTCGAGGTAACATCATACATGTACATAGATCAAAATGTACAATGATAAGTTCGTTTTTGCGCGACGGACACCGACACAGAGAGCACTCAGCCTCTGAACCCCCCTCCGCGATTTATATTTTGTTTTACAATGGGTCATGACAAACCAATTACATAATCCAACATTGTGTAAACAACTAACATATTCCAGGTGAGTATCTTTTGTGAATGAGTCGTTATGACGAAATTAATACATCCATTCATAAAGATTATTGTCCGCCATCTTGGTTTCATTCGGAAAAGACGAACGGCGGATTCATTCGGAAAAAAAGTTATTCGTTTGTGGGCGGGTTCTGGGGTCACGTGGAGTGTGTTATACTAAATAACAACCGGCAACTTCACTGTTTCAGCCATCAGAATCAAGAAATGTGCATGCCATTGTATAAGTAAGGGATAATGTATAGCTACGAGGTCATTGTCGCAAAATAATTGACCGACACAGAGTTTAGTTTTAAACGTCAGTGAAGGTCAATTATTTTGCGACAATGACCTCGTAGCTATACATTATCCCTTACTTATACAATGGCATGCAAATTTCTTGATTCTGATGGCTGAAACAGTGAAGTTGCCGGTTGTTATTTATAGGCTATACATTATCCCGCTTATTACATGGCTAACTTACTAACAATATACCTAATTCATCAACAAGACGAGATCAAATGCAGACGCAGTTGTTGTGTGGCTCTGTCAGCCCAAATAAAGTGATTATTATTATCGGCAGCCGGCAGGTCTGTGGTCTGATTGCATGACTGAGTGCAGCTGTGCATATGCTGAGCACCACTGATAGTGTGTGTAGTGGGCTTGATTGGTCCAGCTGCGCACAGCGGCCATTATTGTTCGGCAGAGGTCCGTTATCGAGTAATATCGGACCTCTGACAAGCGCTATTGACCAATCACAAGCAAGCATTTCGGCGAATGTGAAAACGCCATGTAATAATGTTTTATATAACACAGCCCTCCCCCTTCCCTCCTCTCCTCCTCCAGGTTTCTCCATCTCCGTGGTGGAGGAGGACGGCGTGCAGCAGCTCTACATCACCGACGTGAAGGCGGGAGGATTAGCCTTTGCCAAAGGTTCATTACCCTTCATTTCCAATCAGACGAGGTCCTTTCCAAGACCCTCAATCTCTTCTCCGTGAACTGAACTGACGAGGGATAGGAAGCGAGGGGAGAAAATTTGATTTATGGGATTATTTTCCACAAGCCATCTTCCATCCTGTACGAAGGAGAAGTCATACGATAGAAAGGGGAGGCTGTCGATGTATGGGTGGGACCCCCAGCGCAGGACAGAACTGGTAGAATGCAGGTGACGTGTTGAACCCAAGACCGGGCGTAGGGCAGGGGACAGGCCAACAGTCCAGCTGACTAACCAACAAGAACGGAGAATGGAAATAATAACTAAACGGGAAGAGAATGATAACACGACAGATACCGCAGGAATTACCATAGAGATAACCTGAGGGGGAAAACATGAGGAGACAACTTCACATCAGACACCAAACAATGATCCAACAAACTATGCAGGGGGGAGCAAACAGATAGACACGTGGGGATGATTACAAGTGGAAACACCTGGGATGATGGAGAATGAAGAACAGCTGGTGAGGAACAGAAACAAGATGAGGAAGAATACTGAGCACAGAACTACAGGACCTAGACAGTGAAACACAGAACTACAGGACATAGACAGTGAAACACAGAACTACATGACATAGACAGCAAAACACAGAACTACAGGACCTAGACAGTGAAACACAGAACTACAGGACATAGACAGTGAAACACAGAACTACAGGACATAGACAGCAAAACACAGAACTACAGGACATAGACAGCAAAACACAGAACTACAGGACCTAGACAGTGAAACACAGAACTACAGGACCTAGAGAGTGAAACACAGACATACAGGACCTAGACAGTGAAACACAGAACTACAGGACCTAGACAGCAAAACACAGACCTACAGGACCTAGACAGTGAAACACAGACCTACAGGACCTAGACAGTGAAACACAGAACTACAGGACCTAGACAGTGAAACACTGAACTACAGGACCTAGACAGTGAAACACAGACATACAGGACCTAGACAGTGAAACACAGAACTACAGGACCTAGACAGTGAAACACAGACATACAGGACCTAGACAGTGAAACACAGACCTACAGGACCTAGACAGTGAAACACAGACATACAGAACATAGACAGTGAAAGACAGACCTACAGGACATAGACAGTGAAACACAATACATTGGAACTGAGCTAAGACAAAAACAGCGAACATGACAAGTAAATAACTAGACTGAACAGGGAAACATAAACACACTAGACAAGAGAGAACCTGATGCATAGAAATAATAAACATTAAACTAACAGGGGAATGTGAACGAGAGAGGGAGAGAGAGAGGAGAGCAAGAGATAGAACAGAGGGAGAGAGCGGAGAGCAAGAGATAGAACACAGAGAGAGGGAGAGAGGGGGAATGTTTTTGCACACATTCATTTAGTTTGACAGTTATTGAGAGTAAATGAGTTTGAATATGGCCACCAGTGATGTCATTGAGTCCTTGTGTTGTTGTTAATTACAGCTCCATGAAATGATAAGGTAGCGGTCCCTATTTAAATTTTTTCGCCCACATTATTTCACGGTGCCGTCATTAACTATTTACTCTCGGACAACCGTCAAAATAAATGGAACCTGTGTAAAACTGTTCATAGTTCTTGGACGTGTGTGAGATTATGTGCAAGAATAAATAGTTTTTTGGTGAAGTGGCCCTTTTTTTTAATGCATGTTTATCCCTCCTGCGATGAGGGCCCTCGGAGAGCACAGCAGCCTCTCGAGAGCATCAATGACTAAAACCTCCACCGTGTTGCTGCTGCTTGAGCTCAGTGAAGCGGGTCATTGAGCGTGACACCTCAACGAAACCAGACATGTCATTGGTGGTACACATGCCGGGGAGGTCAGAATGTGGGCTTTGGTGCAGCGGAGGGATTGTACACAGCGCTCTATGTGACACGCATTCAGAGAGCTCAAATCTAATACCACTGTAGACGAGCAGCGTGGCTGCAGGCCGAGGCATGTTAGCCAGCAGGGACATGTCTGTGTGCCTCCTCTGCCCCCTAGCTGACAGTCCACAGAGCCTGGAGAACTGGGTTACACTTGTGGGTTTGAAATGGAAGATTAAACCAAATAGCTCCACACACACACACACACACACACAAGAGCAGTCAGATGCAGGGCTGACCGTCGCAATTGGATACATTTAAGTTTATTTTTTATTTTTTTTACCCAGGGACAGTGCACATTAATCTACATCTTCAGTTTCCACATCAATGTAAATGTGCCAGAATTAGCTAATGAGCTCGTTTTCATCTGTAGTCCCTGCCTAACATGCGTGTCTTTATGGTCTTTATTTATGGTATCGATCGAATTGCTTCAGTACCATCGAATGTAGAAAAATGCTGTGTCATCCGATACCAAAGTAGTTAATCTCATCAGTGTCCCTGAGCCAATAAGAATGTTTGTTCCAAGATATGAGGCTGGTGATGATTGGTCGTTTCTTCTGTTCAACCAATCCAAAATGTAACAAAGCCTTTGATTGGATCATGCAGCACCCTCTGCAAAGTAAGGTATTGAGAGAAAAAAGTACCGTTATCAAAACATTTCAAAATCTACCCAGCCCTAGTCAGCTATTATTGTTCCACAGCATAATGCAGTCCTACAGGAAGACCCATTAAGAGTTATTGCAGTGGGTTACTTTTCTAAACTGCGTTTTGATTTCTCATCTTTCATCTCACACAAGTCTTGACATTCTCTTATGGTCATTCATCATCTTAATACGGTTTTAAATGGGTATAATCAATCTAAGCTGAACAATGAGGTTCAGTATTAGAACAATCTAATTGTTAATACAGTAAGGGGAAATGGAGTAAGTCAGACTGATGGTGTGTGTGTGTGTGTGTGTTCCAGGTCTCAACGCGGGGGATGAGATACTGCAGCTGAACGGGAAGGGCTCCAGCAGTCTGAACTTCTCGGACATGAAGGCGGCGTTCTCGCAGTCCTCGCTGGCCTTGACCGTCAACACGCTGCCCTCGGGGGACCGTCGCCAGCTCTGCTACCTGCCTCCGCGCCGCTCCGACGCAGGGGAAGACCTCTACACGGACATCTTCTCCCAGAGTCAAGGTGAGCGTCACCGCCGAGGTTCCGGCCGGGCCTGGGTGACTGGCAGGGTGGGACATTTAAAGGGAAAGCCCGGACATTTTGGACCTTATGTGTTAGTTTGTTGTTTTCGTGCCGATTGCTTCCCGACAACGTTGGCTGTGTTTAGCAACCGAGAGATGCAAACAGCATCGGTAAGATTACAACCCGCCTCTGGTGTTCTCGCATCTCTTGGTTGCCAACGCAGACAACGCAGATGATTGCAAGCGGAAATCAGACGAAGCTGCTCCAACAGTACTATTCGTAGGGTCCACCCTCTACTGGGCTCGCTACTCTAGAGTGACTTACTACTCTTAATTTCTTCACCTTTTAGGTCCAAAATTGCCAAACCTTCCCTTTAACCTTTTTTGTAAAGGACATGTTTGAGCATTAAAATATTACCCTTGTTTCTGATGCAGTGTATTAAAAAGACCATCTCACAATTGACCGACACATCATTCCCAATGTCTATTCAGGGTAACGTTTTTTGGAAACCAATTTCAGGGAAATCTTTATGGATTTTCAGGGGCATTCTTGCACTGAGCCCCTGTTAACATGCTGCTCTGGTTTTATCTTATTGGGAGGGGAAACCCTTGAGAGCACGGGGAGAACATGCAAACTCCACACAGGAAGGCCCGGGAGATACCCCACCTGGGTACCTGGCAACGCGGCAACCTGGTCCCCAAGCGGGAAGCGAAACCAGGACCTTCTAGCTGTGAGGCGACAGTGTTAACCACTACCCCACCGTGCGATTATCTAGGTTATGATCAGGATAGAATTCTGACTATCACAGATTGAAGATTGAGATGAACGATCCACAGGAAATCTGCTGCCTACCTTATGTCCACTAAAGATGTCCTGTAGGAAGTTATAACTTCATTCAGACTCTTAAAATGATTTTAATAGGCAAACTATACAACCAATTAATTTATTATTTCTGCAAAAGAAACCTCCATTAATTTATTATTCTTGCATAAAACCTCTTTAATAATAATTTAATAATAATTTAGGACCTGCTCAGAGGTCATCAATCGGCACGCATGCGATGCATGCGATTCGTCTGCGATTAACCCATCCCATCGTCCTTCCCCCCCCAAGGGCAGCCGGGAGCAGACGGGCGTCAACGTGAGCCGCGCCAGGGGACCAATCCAAGTGCTCCTGTCCGTCTTCGTCAGGGACGCAACAGCATTAGCGATCTGTTCTGCATGTTTTTCCATTGGGTTTATCTTATCGGGGGGGAAACCCTTGCGAGCACGGGGGGAGAACATGCAAACTCCACACAGAAAGGCCTGGGAGATACCCCACCTGGGTAACTGGCATCATAGAAACCTGGTCCCCAAGCGGGAATCGAACCCTGGACCTTCTTGCTGTGAGGTGACAGTGTTTGACCACTACACCACCGTGCCGCTTTACCGTTGTGGGCAAACAGTGATTGCTTACACCTAATAAGCTGGTTGACTAGATGCCCAGATTTACATAGTTTAATAGTTAGGTAAACAACTCATAAACAATAACTTCATTATTTACATACATTTTGTGCACTTTACAATGACAAGAGCACTGGTCATTGAGGTGTCGTATTTTGTTGATTTCCATTAATTCATTCATTCAGTCAATCTTTATTTAATCTCGAAAGATCATTGAGAGCAGGCTCTCATTTACAATGACATCGAGAGGAACAATACATAAAACAGAAAGGTTAATCAATTAAACTGTTCAAATCAATCAAAACTGTTACAGACTGAGGTGAAATGGTTGGCCGTTATAGATTTAAGCTGACCAATGGATATTAAAGTATTGAGTTTTAAGGTGCTTTGCAAAACATTCCACGTGTCTGGGGCACAGAAGCTAAAAGCAGATTTTCCTAATTCAGTGCAAACTCTGGGAACCTTAAGTGTAAGCCAATCCCCAGAGGGAGTATGATATCATCCAGAGTTCCAGTCCAGCAATGAAGTGATGTAGGGAGGAAGATCATCAATAATGGCTCCATACAGAAACAGATGCCAGTGCAGGTCATGTCTCTCTGCCCAGAGAGGACCACCCAACCTTATCATACAGGACACAATGATGAGTACCAGTATCACTGTCACCAGTGATGAACCTTAGGTCGGTTTCACATATAGTTTGGTGGACCCGGTGTGATTCAGGGGGGTGAAGTTGCAACATTGTTGCATTCTTCATTTGGTTCGGTTTGCTTTCACACTGCAATTTGTCAAGTGCACCAAACTTTCTGAACAATGTCACACGATCGAAAAGGGCGCTCGTCTATTGGATATATAGAATCCCAAAAACAGGCTTCGGGGACAGCTCTACAGCGCACATACACACACACACCACATTATTCTGCGAAGCAGCCCAGCGCACACACACACCACATTATTCTGCGAAGCCACAAGCAGCTGTTTAATTAGCTCATCTGACCATATTTCTATCGGGACTTTTACCTCCTCATTCGCCCACGTCTGTCCATGAGACATGTTCCACGCGTGCTTGTTTTGCAGTGCGCGCCGCGGTGTTTGTTTTGTTTCCTTCTACTCAAGATGCACAGTTTATCGGGTCACTTCCTATATTTGGTCTTGCATTTGGTCCGATGAGCATTCACACCACAAAAGTACGCACCAGGGTTCACTTGGAAGCGAACCGAGACCTACGTTTTCAGGCGGACCAGAGTTCGCTTTTTTGGTCCGCACCAGAGTTTGAATGAGCTTTCACACTACCCCAAACCAAGCGGACTATCCGAGGAAACGAACTCTGGTGCATTTTAAAGCGGACCAAACAGCTCTGGTGTGAATGCAACCTAAGGGCAAATCCAAAACAGACAGAAAAATAGCTTCAACGACCCTCCTTCTATACAACTTCATTGTAAGTGTCCTGCTTACAAACATGTGGTGGGATTTCATGAAACGGATGAGATCTCTTTCTTTGAGGTATTGACAGAGGCTGACTCGGAATACAACAAAGCCATGAGATGAGACCATGATGCCAGAGCCTGCTGGACGAGAGGCTCATCGTGGCACGTTTTGTTGTTTGTTACAGAGGACATCCTGGACGACGGGGTGGGACTGCTGTGTGAGAGCTCCGGGGACAGTCTGGACGACGACTCCGAGATGTTCAGTGAAGCTGATGAATGCAGAAAGGTAAAGTGATAGTTTTATTTATTATATAATATATATTATATATTTACAGTGTTTCTCACTTGTTCTTCTTAGGTTATTTGTGGTGCTGGTAGCTGGCCAGGGTGCATTAGACAGCCTGTATATATACCCCACAAGAAGCACTGTTTATGTTATTGTGTCACTTTTGCTAAATCTATCTGTGGTGGATCTCTATGGGATATTGTGCAGAGCCACCACAAATAAATCTGTATGAGAATGTAAGGGAAACACTGTTGTTATATATATTTATTTGACCAGTGTGTGTCAGGATCTCACTCGCCTCCAGAATGCCTGATTGTCTTTTGATCTGTAGTCTCTTCTAGTTGCTTTTTAGCCTTTTAGAGGCCTAAAGGTCTCTCCATTATTTTATTATGAAGGCAATAATTAAGCCTAGTTCCCTAGTATCTACTAGTCCACTAGGAATCCACTATATATATATCTATTAATTTACTCTTGCCCAGGGAAACGGTGTAGACATTTACTTTACCCAATTTCTACCCCCAACCCCCCTTGATATAAATCTGCATCAGGGTCTCCACTTAACCATGACCTGCTCCTACTGTAATTACATGTACCAGCTTCAAACATGATGGCCGTGCAAATTGGCTGATCTCAGTGCTTCAGGCAATTGAATTGCCTGAAGCAATTCAAGTGGACTGTCTTTGTATATGTTGTAACGTTGCCTTTCTGTTGGCTAAAACGCACACCTTGTGAAGTCTGCTTTGGCAGCCTCCAAACTGCTAACACATGGCTAGATGAAAGGAATCCACGGCTCTCATGGAACAGGCTGCAGCGCGGGGGATAGAGGCGGATTATTCACTTTGAATGCAAGAGCTGAGAGATGGATGCCTCTTTCATTAAGCTTGCATGCTAATTGCTCATTTATGTGCAATGATTAAGATCATTTAATGGAGGCGTATTCGTATGGACTCAGGGGGGGGGGGGGTCCAAAATAAATTAAAAGACAAAATAAAGAACGACATTGGCTGCAACAAGGGTATTGGAGCAACTCGTGAAAACATGACTTGATTGAAATTGAAATGCTACAAGGGTTCCATGTTTGGAGTGAAGTAGCTCACCCAACACCAGGGCTAATGAGCTGCGTCACAGAGTTAGCCTGAGAGAAGTAATTAGCTAAATGAGCAACAGTCATACTCTCCTCACGGCATCTGGCAGACTGACAAACCGCACACTCCTGCCCTCCTGAAAGACTGCCGGTGTCTTGCGCATTCTCTCGTAGTTCGCTGTATCTGTCCGTCCCCGAGCCTCGCATGCCTTCCCCAACCCATGGCTCGGAGGTAGGGGCTCTGCCCAGCATTTGCATCTGTGAAATCAGCCGTCGGCTCAAGGAAATGTGCCTGGTTCCGACGATCACTCCCAAAGTCAAATTCACGCCGTGTGGTGGACCGAACAGTTTTGGCTTCAACCTCCCACTCTTACTTAGATTATTTTGGTCTCATCTTCTTTGGCTTGAAGGTAGGAACACAATGTTCTACGGAAGTCCCCAAATTAATTGGTTTCATAGTTTATAGTAAAGAAATGCCGACGTGAAGACCCACCATGGAGAAATATTCCGGTGGTGTTCTCCTGCGGCGATGTGGGGGTGGCTTTCCTGGCACAGAATCGACTCCGTCGTCCTTAAGCCGTCCCAGTGGTTCTGAATGGTCACCCTCGTTCCATAATGCATGTCCTCCTCGTCGGGAACACTGTCCTCCAGGCGGGCCAAACACCCCGTCAATAAGAGACACGTTCATTTGAATGAGAAACCATGCCTTGCATTTTGTAAGCGGAATAAAACAGCGTTCCAGATTCTCCCGCAGCCTGAAACCTTTTGTCGTTCATGTTCTGCGTATGTATTGTGTGTATGTCACCATGAGGCGGTTAGTGTGATCCGTCTCCCGTGACAATATTCTGCTCTTTCTGTGGGACTGAATGAAGCCAGTGAACTGTGTGTGGTGCTGGTTTGCAGGCTCCCTCTGCCTGTTTACACCCCCTACACCGGTACTCCCGCTTTGAATGATCTCTTGTCGTCCTTTTTATTACTGAAGTTACTGTCCGTGCGTTACCTATTGTCTGACTCCCACCATGTTCTACTGGAGTGGATTTTACAACAGCATGCTATTGTTGCATGTGCAAGTATTGTTATAAGGTGTCACAGGGTAAGTGATTTAATAGCAGGAGGTGACTCAGTGAATCAGGAGATTGAAATGAAATGCGCATTGACAGCTGGCAGTTGCCAACAGTTGAAGGGCCTGGGTGTGGGTGTGGGTGTGTGTGGGTGGGGTATGGAACAGCATTGCTCTCACGCTCCTTGAAAGAGGCACATATCAATCCAAGACAGGGCATTGATACTAAAGACACTGCAGTTAGACCTTCAATAGCCACAAAACATCACCAGTGAAAAGAAACTAAATGCATGCATATCCACTCCAGCGCTCGGTCGATAAAACCCCTAGCCATTTACAATTATGTGAGTTGTCCTTAAAGGAGAACATTAGTGAATGTTAAGGATATTTACAGTGCATTACCCTGGAGGGCAGTGTGGTCGCCAGCAGTGTGCAGATGTCTCTGGTTGGCAGTGTCGTCATGGTATAATCACTACAGTATGTGTAGTGTATAACACCATGTGAGCTCGTCCCTGTTGGCATGTATCACTCTTTCCCCTCCCGGACGCTTTTCATGTGATATTTACCTGCTGCAAGGGATTCCATTCCATAGATTACAGTCGACAGTCGCAGATTAAAAGGCTACTGTTTATAAAAGCAACACTAGCATCATTTGCTCATAATGTTGCAGCTAATTTCACAGTGACGCATTACAGAGAAAAAACCTACACATAGACTCTTTAATCTCGTCAATAAATCAAGTACATTTGTGTCTTTTCTTTTATTTCTTTCTTTCATGTTCACTTCTTTCATGTTCCTAATGATCACCCCGCTTGAGGTTAAGCTTCCTGAATAGGAATCATCAAGTTATATACCTAGTTTGTAGTTTTCCTCTTTCTCCTGCATCAAAAGTATTCAAGAACCAATTGATGAGGTTTGTGGGGGGGGGGGGGGGGGGGGGGTGAACTTCAAAGTTCTGAGATGAGTGAAGATGAGTAAGATGACTGAGGTGCCGTAACGACCTCTGTGGCTTTGTGCATTTATCTCATGATAACGGGGTTTGCTAACGACAAAATTTTTTGGTCGGTTTTAACAAGTCTCCATTGTATGCCCTTGAAGTGTTCACTTTGATTTTGTAGCTAAATTGATTCGCTTTGATTGTGTGGGGTGGCTGCGGGTCCACAAAAAGTCTTCAAATGTCTTAAATTCACATTTACAGATAAAAGACCTGAAAAAGCATTAAATTGTTTTAAATTCTGTTTGGGAAGGTCTTAACACTTTGGTTGCCACTTGTTAACATGGTAAAACGTGGTTGGATACCAGCACCCACTTCAATGATAGCGTTGTGAACGCATAATCTCTGTCTTAAATTATGGCTATGTGTCTAATCTGCCCGTCGTTTATCAATGACTTGTTTGCAGTCAACATTGTCGAAACGGATTGTTTTTTAATCGGTTCATTTCTGTTTTATAGCATTTTGAAAATCCCTCGTTTTTCAGGAAAATATATAGATTCCGTGATAAACGGCATTTACAGGAATATTCTGGCATACAAAAAAAAATGTCATTTTTCGGCCTATTTATGAATCGTTTTCAAATAAACGCTAGATTATCGATAGTATATGTGTACTTATGCACGCTATATAAGCGATCTGAAAAATATATTCTCATTTCCTGATCAGCGCGCACACACACGCACACAATCCCACGGGACAATGCATTGTTTCAAATGACAATATATACCCCTGTGAATATTATTGCACGGATCGGAATACGGGCGCGCGTGTGGGAACTGGGAACGTGCGCTATGATATTTTGCAACAGGTTGATGGTGATACAGCGAGTGCTGATACGAGAGAGCGAGAGAGAGGGCGAGAGAGCGAGCGAGCAAGCTCCCCCCAGTCCCATTCCCTCCCACCCGTTTTATCTAGGGGTGTGTGTGTGTGTGTGTGTGTGTGTGTGTGTGTGTGTGTGTGTGTGTGTGTGTGTGTGTGTGTGTGTGTGTGTGTGTGTGTGTGTGTGTGTGTGTGTGTGTGTGTGTGTGTGTGTGTGTGTGTGTGTGTGTGTGTGTGTGTGTGTGTGTGTGTGTGTGTGTGTGTGTGTGTGTGTGTGTGTGTGTGTGTGTGTGTGTGTGTGTGTGTACAGCTGAAGGTCTCTGCTGTCCAAACCGTTTCCGCATTATTTCCACTCGCTGCTCATATA
Organism: Notolepis coatsorum; assembly: GCF_963971535.1. Taxonomy (NCBI): domain Eukaryota; kingdom Metazoa; phylum Chordata; class Actinopteri; order Aulopiformes; family Paralepididae; genus Notolepis; species Notolepis coatsorum. The sequence continues at coordinate 293,983,797 of NC_140165.1, forward strand.
AACGCATCACAGTTGATTGTGGGCGTGCGGTGGCAGATCAGAATTCTTACACGTCACAGATCCGCGTAAAATTCGAATGGCTTGGTTTAGTGGGGGAGGATCTTGTCTCAGCTGAACTGGAGGAATGGGACTGAATGAGAATTTCACATCTAGTCAGTTGTTGGTACAACCCCACATTGCTAGAAAACAATGCAAACTACTGGAAAAGGCCATTTATAAGATAGTTCCCCTTTTAAATATGCATTTGTTGAATGCTACAAGCAGGGTCCAAAAATAAGAGTTCAATTCGAAAGCCTTGGTTATCACGTTTTCAGTCTTTGGTTTTTGTTCTCAAACATTGTCCTTCATGACCACCATCCACTCTCACATGATTGGCTGGTGCCTGTAACGTCAGTGTCTGTTTGGAGCTAGCTAGTTAATCTCCCGTATTTCAGAGCAAGTCTTCAGTCATGATGGCTGAAGAGATTCACTGCAGCCAGCATCAGGTGATTTGCATCGTGCTTCCCTCAGCCATTCCCTATTCAGAATATAATTGCGAGGAACGATACGGGCCAAAAAATAGGTAGGAAATATTGCCAGAATATTTGCATGGATCGATGACCGTAGAGCTTAATATTCAGTATACCTCCCAGCCCTATTATATGAGGAACAAGGACACGGTGTCATAGGTGCAAAGCATCCTTGCATAGAGTGAACCGGAAGGTGCCATGCCTCCTAGTCGCCACTAGGGGCAGAGCAGCTAAGTGTGAGTGAATGACTGAATCAGTGACTAAATGAGTGAGCGAATGAGTTAGTGACATTGCCGGTCGTAGAGGTGCTTCACATCTAAAAACAACTCTGTTGGCATCATCTTATCTATACCGGTCCCCATTCCTTCACCCTCCCCTGTCGTTTCTCTTTTCTTCTCTTCCTTCCCTGAGGGGTGTTCCGTTTCTCCATAAAAAGCCTCCTTCTTTCCTCCACTACCCCCTCCCACCACCTATCCTCCCTTCCTTCTCTCATCTCCTCCGAGTCACTTCCTGGGTAGGAGACGAGTGAGTAGCAAAGGGAGGGGAGGAAATGAGCACCAGTGAAGTGTGTAATTGTGGCGCAGCCGTCGTCTCCCCTTCAAGTCACTTCCTGGGTAGGTAGCGAGGAGGCTTAATGGAGGAGAGGATACGGCTGTCGTATGCTGTGAGAGATTGGGGTACGGAGCGTGTGCCGTTGAATTCTGTCAGCATTTCCATTCGACACGCAGCATTACCATTGGCACGGTAGGAGTCTGCACACCATCTGACCGGCGCATACGCCCAGATACACCAGAACCCCCCCCCCCCCCGCTAAATGGACCTATCTCAGACCCTGCCCTCTTTTCTCGATCCTCAAGGGAAGCGACGGTTGCGATTGGAGGATCAAGAAGAACTTGAGTGTAGCATCGCCGAGACCACATGGCCTACATGCGACAAACGCAAACACTCCAAGGGAGATTGATGACACAGACAACTGATGCATTCCGTTCACACTTACACAAAACCATTATTGGGAATATTACAGTCCATGATGGCATTTATTCGTCAACTAGGAGAGTTACCACAGCATTTTGTCCCATAAGCCGATGTTGTTTTTGTCAGCTAACAAGTACATACCTGCTGCCTCTGGCTGACGGGTTTAAGCAGTTTTCTCCGTCCTCGCCGTTGCGTGTTAAGCGCTGCACCGGCACACACACATGGGAGGGGCCTGAGTGGGTGCTCCAGTTGTACCGGCTGGGTGAAGTTTGCACTCGATTTAAAAGGGGCCCGACCTGGCCCCCTCTGAATCCAGAGAGAGGCGGCCGTCTCGACACAAAGAGGACAAACGATGGAGGACCAATCACAGAGTGAATAAACCACTGAAATAGAATAATGCAGACTCGTGGAATAAACACTCCACAATTAAATGGCCAAAGGTAGCCTAATCAAAAGAAACATTTGTAGTCAGTCGATCAATGTGTTTGAGATGTTACATAAAATGGGCCTATGTTTTCTTTGAAGAGTTAATTATAGAAAAGAAAAACATGGAAAATGTTTTTGGATGGTAGTAATGTTTTTGGTGCGCATCATGTAGGCTTAAATTAGGTCACGTTTAGATGGGTAATGTCATATGACCACTCACTCAGGAGGTAGAGCGGTCATCTGGCAATCGGAAGGTTCTCGGTTCAATTCCAGCTCCTCCCGGCAGTGCGTCGAAGTGTCCTTGAGCAACACAGTTAACCCCTAACTGCTCCCGATGAGCAGGTTGGCACCTTGCATGGTCGCCTCCGCCGTCTTGTGTGTGAGTGAGTGAGTGGGTGAATGTGAGCCATAAGTTGTAAAGCGTTTTGTATAAAAGCGCTATATAAATACAGTCCATTTTACCACATCTGTCAAGTTGATAGACGGGTCAGTGGTCATAGGACCAGGAGGGGGGTCCTCAAGCGAGCGCAGCCAGTGTGAGAAGCCTTGGGAGGCACAGGCAGGGCTTGCAAGAGGAAGCTGATCAGCGTTAACCCTTTCACTGCCGCACTACCAAAACGGTTAACCCTTTCACTGCGACAATTCACATAAGGTTAATTGGCCTATCTCAAGCCCCGCCCTCTTTTCTTGATCCTCCAATCACACCGGTCGTTTCCCCTCTGACAAACAAAGCGTGTCAGATTGCTGCAACCTCCTACGAGAACCGTCTGTTCAATCTCTTCCCGTTGATGACGGCGGTAATGATGAAATACCCACACAGACATAAAGTTGAGACAGGCGGTGAGTTTTCAGGTGCACTTTCAAACTTTACCGGAGGCACTTTGAGCCGTGAGATGAGCGAGTTCGGGAACGCTGGATGAACTATGCATCAAGATGCCGGACTGAATTCTTAAAATCCAGCTATTGCTTGAAAAGGCACTTTTGTTGTGAATTCATCAAGGATTCCAGTATCCGAGCTCCTCGGGGTAGAGCCCCATGATAGCGTGGTGTTTGGAGTCTGTAGGAACACCACTCATTGTGAAGAGCAAGCACATTGGCCGACCTCTTTATGTAAGGGATAGAAGGCTGATAATGTGACGGAAATATTATCATGACATATAGTTCTGTGTTAAAATACATATTCTATCTCTGATAGACTAGTTAATATGATCAACTAGTATACTAGGCAAAGACACTAGGCGACAGTCTGACTGTTCTTATGGCAACGACCAAGGTTGAGGAGATATGACATTTGGCCTGGACTCCAGTTCTAGTGTGAAGACATAACAAAGCCCCTAGACCTGTCTTTTGTTTTCATTCTTCTCACCTTTATTATCATATCTGGGATCTTATGTACGTCATGTAAATTATGTATTTAATGTAAGTTCTGACCAGAGCTCTTTCTCACTTTCTGGTCAGACGTGCGTGTGTCTGATTGTAAACTGAGCTCTGTTGGCCGCAGAAATAAACTATGTTCTATATTTTTATAATACAAATTGACTCGTCTTAATTTCTACAGTTCACTGTCATGGCTCATTTGAATATTCCACAACAATAGTCATGCTGGAAGATATGTGCTTCAGAAGAGGGTGAACAAGCACATCAGCATCTGTCTGCTTTTAAAACGTCGGCTCTCCTTACATAAGGCCTCTCATGCTTCTGTTGTGGTTGATACGACAGATGGAGAACTGGCAGAATCGGTGTTGGCCAGTGAATTAGGGGAGCTGGTCTGCCAAGCGGTCTGATCAGGGATATTTTAAGGCTTGCGTCGCATTTTCATGTATATTTCTACAGTAAACTCATTGCACTAAAAGTATCACCCATGTCCAATCTGTCTGGAGGTTGGAAGGAAGGTTCTGCTAGCTTGGTAGCCAGACACTTTTGCTACTGCAAATTGAGCCTGGACTCCAGGGCCACCCATTTCAGTGTTCAGTTTCAGTGGGAATTATTCTACCAACATTGACGTCGCCATTCGTCGTGTTTATTCTACCGACGTTGATGTTACCACTCATTGCTTCAGGGGACGCCATTACTGTTTCTGCCAGCAGCGGCCTGTGTTTCACGTCATCGCCGACTACGGGAATCGGAATGCCACGGCAATCAGAATGCGTTCCAGCGGGGGGACAGAACACAGTCCCTGATTGGCTCTGATTCCATTGCAATTTCTGGAAATCGATGTGGATACGAGGAAGACCAGTTTGTCTAAAAATAATTTGCGAGAATGCGACAAAGACTGGCTTCCTGGCCACTGTTCTGCAACCATCTCACTTATAAACACACATACACACAACCCACACACTCCCCCTCCCCTCCTCTTCTTTCCTCATCACCCCCCCCCCCCCACTCGTGCCATCATTCAAATAATTCATTAATATTCCACTGCAGTGTGGCTCATCTAGCCAATCCTGCTTCTCCGTAACCTTGAAGAGGAGAGACTCCATCCGACCTGCTCCTTTTAACCGCCCCACAACCCCCCCCATCCCTGCCGCGCGCCCTGCTCTCCCCCAGATTCCTTTACAATGTTACCGGAGCCCACTCACTCCACTCACTCACTCACTCACTCACTCCATACGTGAGCTCGGCCAGCCTGTAGAGGCGGGAGAGGGCTGGAGACCAATAACAAGCGTTGCTGTGAAAGAGATGCACATTCTGAAGGCACAGGAGCAGAGCTGTGAGGCTACGAGAGCTGGTGGGTGGGCAGGAAGGAGGAGGAGGAGAAAGAAGAGCGGCTCCACTTGGCTTTTCTTCTTCATCACGTCCGCCACACAACCTTCGTTCTCTCTCTTTTATTTTTTTCCCTCTTCTCTTTAATTGTCTCTCCTCCCCTTTTAAACAAGATATGGTTGAGAGATGTGTTGCAGAGGCACAGTGTAGAGGGGACGCTTTCCACGAGCCTGGGATCTCTCCTGTGTGACACTCTGTGTGACTGCATCCACCTGCCTACCTTCTTTAGCCATGGCGGGTCTGAAGGGGAACAGGCAGGGCAAGCGCTCCTCAGAATCCATCTATGACATGCTTCACCTGGTGAGCCTCTTCTGGTGTTGTTGTGCTTGTCGAACTCTATGTATATTGCTTGTTTGACCCTATGTGTTGTTGTTGTCGTTGTTGTGGTGATTTACTGTAAGACATAGCAGTAGGTTGATTTGACAGCGTCTGTGATTGCTGGCTGCTGTTGTCAGTCGGGTCAGGCTTAACGCCTCTCCCCTCTTTAGCACTTGATTGACACCTCGTCCAGGCTGCCTGGACACAACGGGAAGCTGTGAATCACCGCCAAGCACAGCTGTCCCGTTTATCACTGGCGCGCTCCGTATGGACGTCAACGCTCGAAAAAGCGCGTGTAGGAGCTGTTTTGTGAGAGGAGCGACTCCACCGATGCGCTCCGTATGGACGCCCTGGAAGTTAGAGACGCCTGGTTTTCAACTGATGGACTCACCGCAAAGGACCCCACTGGGGCTTTAGATCCTGCAGGCAGGTAGGGAGGCGTGCAGGGTGGCAGTGGCTCACTCCCGATTCTGCTTTCTTCCTGGGCATGCCGGGCTGTGATCTCAGGCTTATCTCCCCCCCCCCTTGCAGACACTCTGTCTCTCTCTCTCCCTCTCTCCCTGTTCTGGCACAGGAGATTGCGCTGTTGTGCTGTGAAACTTTTTGCCTTTAATCTCTTATTCCAGGGGAAACGCCTGACTCTCCTCCTGTCTCGTTCCACGGAAGTCCCTGTTTCTTCCCCCTCGCTCTTATCACTTGTTACCAGCTGTCGGAGCGTCTGGAACAGGAGCAAAGGCTTTGGTTTTCATTTTCTCTCCTTTCTCTTCCATTTACAAAGAGACTATGTCCTGTTTTTGTTGACTGTCCGTGTCGCCCATTAGTCAAGACGGTGATTCAGCTCATTACTTTGGGACGGGAGACCCCAACCCTTAGTCATTCTGTCTCATTCAGCAAAATGCTCGACTGGTCTCAGTTGGCCAAATTAGCAATGAGCCGTGCTGTATTTATATACGGGTTTATGTATGTCTTTTTAATGGGGCCGTGTGAACAGATACAGAACGGCTACGTTGAGAGAGACGTCGTGTGATTGGTGAACACCTGGACGGCCAGATGTGGAGCCATCCTTGCCGTGGTGTGATTTTTCCCGCTGGCCTTGGCACGTCATTCTCTCAAACAAGTGTCACTAAAAGCCATGTCTGTTTACCAAACCGCCGATGCAGGTTTAATACATATAGCCTACATATATATTGTCAGATTTCTTTCTTTTATCATTGTATTATCTATTTTTTGTAATGGATACATATGATTCTATTGATTCCCCCCAGCCTTTGTAGATTGAAGAGATCCAAAATATCTGTCCGGAGAAGGATCCAAAACATCTGTATCAGAGATTCAAAACATCTGTATCAGAGATTCAAAACATCTGTATCAGATCCAAAACATCTGTATCAGATCCAAAACATCTGTATTAGATCCAAAACATCTGTATCAGATATCCAAAACATCTGTATCAGATCCAAAACATCTGTATCAGATCCAAAACATCTGTATCAGAGATCCAAAACATCTGTATCAGAGATCCAAAACATCTGTATCAGAGATCCAAAACAGAGAGATCCAAAACATCTGTATCAGAGATTCAAAAATATCTGTCAGAGAGAGATCCAAAACATCTGTATCGGAGATCCAAAACATCTGTATCAGAGATCCAAAATATCTGTCGGAGATCCAAAACATCTATCAGAAATCCAAAACATCTGTATCCGAGATCCAAAACATCTGTATCCGAGATCCAAAATATCTGTATCAGAGATCCAAAATATCTGTATCAGAGATCCTAAGGATCAGACCCAGTAGCTCTCTCACTATGATGAGGATTATTCATCTCCGAATGATAATAATAATAATAATACATCAGATTTATATAGCGCTTTTCCAAATGCTCAAAGACACTTTACTTATGATGTTGTCCTATTTTCCCTGAGCTGTACAGGAGGTAACATTAATATTTCCTAGATGAGCTTGGGGTTTGCTACTACGACGTTATCAGACACATGCTCCTTGGGGTTTCCTCTGTAATCAATTATTTCTGCTGTACAGTAAGGTGAGGATGTGATGATGACGATGACCAAGAGCTTTCTGTTTTGCCTCCTCCGTTGTGTTTGCGTTTCAGTCAAGAGCCGAAATAACCCAAAGGCCAACAGTCTCTTGTTGATAGCCGATAGTTGGGTTTGCTCCTCGTCGCTTGCTAAGTAAGTACAGCTCCAGTCTATTTCTATCCAGAATGCGAGTCCAATGCACATCGGTGCCGGTTTCCAAGGCAACCGTACAGTATTGTGGACAGGCAGACACTCTTGTCTTGGTTTTGATTCTCTGAGAAAGATCATTACACCATTCGGTTGTCAGTGGGAGGAAAATGCGAGGGAAGAGAGGGATAAGTGAAGGAATAAGGCTTTGTTCGAACTGCAGGCCACCACGAAATCTGATTTTGTATTTTTTTTTTTTTTTTTTTAACAGTGAACAGCACCGATCACATGGAATCTAATCTTTTCAATTCAGTTTTGGGCCACTTTCATATGTGATCCTAAATCAGATACAGGTCGGATTTTCTTTTGCAACGCGACCTCAGTCATATTGGAATTCACTTTTACATCACTCTGCGCTGGCGGGAGTCACTGCCGGGTGACAGCTGTGATGGAGGTGGTCAGTGGAGGGCTAGTGAGGTGTTTACCTTACTTCTATACAAGCAAAACATCTTCTCTTCTTTTTCTATTGAAAGAAGAAATGGCTCTTTTTCGCCTCCTCCTCATCATTTGGTCACAAACATAGCTGACCTCCACTGCACCAACAACAACCTTGTAAATGAAACCCTAATCTGTGACTTCAGTGTCCTCCATGTTTATGTCCATCTTAGTGATGGTTTATTTACGCACACAGGTTAGTTCAGGAGCGTGACCACTTCACACTGGAATCTGATATTGGCCACATATAAAAAATAATGTGAACAGCCAAACAAAAGAAGTCTGATTTTGAGTACTAAGGCTTGCAGTGTGAATGTAGCCTTAATAGGAGAGCCAAGACACACTGAAAATACCATAGACCAAATTGGTGCTGATATATATATTTATATATTTATATTTATATATATTTTAGAACTTCTCTCTCTCTCTCTCTCTCTCTCTCCCCCCCTCTCTCTCTCTCTCTCTCTCCATACCGTCATGAATTGTAAGGCTCATGAATACATATTTGGAGTTGGAGGAAGGTGATGCCAGCAACTTCCTGCCTCTGATTGACTGTCGATCAAGGGAGGTGGGCTGCTAATCTGAGCAGATGACGATTACCATCACGAAAACCAAAGGGATGTTGATAGATTTTAGACAAAGAAATGGTGATAGGAATTAGTGCAGTTTATTGTTTGTTTCCAGATGCGAAGCACCTCTTGTGATCAGCAGTGTCACCGACTCATTCGGTCATTCACTCACAATTAGCCGCTCTGCCCTCTAGTGGCGTCCCACAAGCATTCGCTTGACATCGCATCAATAACAATCGTACTTCCATGTCGTACAACACTCGCAGACCGCGCCGGCACAGGGCTCCCCCGACCTAACCGTTTCTCCTGTTAGAAACCAATTACATTCCTAACCGTCTAAAGACCACGATGTGACCGCTCCTGGTAGAAAACCATTGCATTCTTAACCGTTTAAAGACCACGATGTGACAGCTCCTGGTAGAAACCCATTACATTTAGTAGAACACCATGACATTTTTACTGACATTCTGTGACGGTTACAATCACTGCTACGCTGGTCGCCTTGACATAGTGTTGTGTAGATGAGCCTATTGTCTTTTTGATTCAATGTGTGTGAGTGTGTTGGGGGGGGGGGGGGTGAGTGTGTTGGGGGAGGTATGGCTGGGGGGGGGGGGGTGAGTGTGTTGCTTTGTGTCTTTTACATGATGGTGTATTGTTGTTCTGCACTGACTGAACACATGAGTGTCCTTGTGGGGATACTAAGGTTTACATAATGATGATGAAACAGTCCTGTTTAGATGACAATTGGATCCTTTTTGATGGCTGTACATATTGTATCACTTATTCTGACATCTGATTTCTTCCTCCTGCTCTCTCCTTCCTTCTCCCTCCCTTCCTCTCCCCCCCCCCCCTCTCTTCTCTCTCTCTCTCTCTCTCTGGTTATGTGTTCCATAGAGTACGGAGCAGGTGGCCGCTTTCTGTCGCAGTCTCCATGACATGAATCCGTCGGATTCGTGCGTGTCGTCCTCCTCGCCCAGCCCGGACTCGCCCGTCCCGCCGCCTTCCACCACCCCTCGCCAGCTCTCCGACGCCGACAAGCTCCGCAAAGTCATCTGCGAACTGGTGGAGACGGAGCGCACCTATGTCAAAGTGAGTACCTGTGTGTGTGTGTGTGTGTGTGTCAGTCGGTAGTCGTTTTATGTGTAGGGGTGTGTGTGTGTGCAGCCTGCCTGTGGGTGTGTGTACGTACGTACGTACGTGCGCGTTTCTGCCTCTTCAAGCCGCCTCTCCCTCAGCCTGTCCGCCCCGTACATGTTCCTGTTCCTCGTGAGCCTCCTCCATATTTATCTCTCCCTGCCACAGGAGAGCGGGCAGGACACAGCTGTGCCCTTGGCTGTATGAAGATATACTGGCTAATTGTATTCTGGCCGGTATGAATGTGTCTGACTGGAATAACTGGGTTACAGAGGCCATAAAACGGTTTAATATCCAAGTCCATCTATAATGTTATACCTCAGAGTCCGTGCCAATTATATAATATATATTACGGCCATATGGCTGCTGATTTGAGGCAAGTGCCATACATCCCGGAACACAATGCAAGGCACAGAATGAATAATTGAAAGGGGGCTGTGTAAAACATTGAACTCTGTATTCATTCAACGTTTGAAATCATGCAACCTTTGAAGCGTAAAGTGGTTGCACGTGACAGATGGCATTATGTAAAAAAGGCTTAATGTTTTCATGCAACCCTTGAAGAATATGTGGTTGTGCATATGTAAAAGACATAATTAACGAGTGCCAAGCCTGATGTAAGTCAGTACATATTCGTTCTGCCCTACATTGCGTGCGTAAGTTGACACGAGCAACCCCCAGTCAAACATGAACTCCTCTTGTCTCGCAGGATCTAAATGGCCTCATTGGGAGGTACTTAACCCCGCTGCAGAAGGAAACCTTTCTCACCCAGGATGAGGTGAGTCAAAATGTCACCTGCAGCCATTTGAAAGGCACCGTTGCTCAAATGTTCCCAATATGTCCGGGGGGGGAACGTAGGTTGCATAATCATGTGAACAGTGGTGGGTGTGAGGGAGGGAGGGAGGGAGGGAGGGAGGGAGAAGATGAATGGGAATGGGGAGGAGAGAGGGGATGTTTCAGAGGTACACTTAATGAAAAACACATGGTCCCTTGTCTCCATCAGGATCTCCATGTTCCACGTCTCCACCAGCTGTAGTAATGGCACAAGCATTTGGATGCAGATGCAATAGAAATGCTGTGAAATTCTACAGAAAAAAACTATGTATTGCGGAACCGCAATGTATTGTACGTGTGGCCCTTAACGGTGTCTTTCTTCCTCCAGCTGGACGTGCTGTTCGGCAACTTGCCGGAGATGGTGGAGTTCCAGGTGGAGTTTCTCAAGACTCTGGAAGACGGAACCAGATTGGTCCCAGACCTGGAGAAGCTGGAGAGAGTGGACCAGTTTAAGGTAGAACCGCCTTCCGGGAATATGTAACCAAAGATATATGACCGTTGATAACATCTGGGATTTTTTTTAGGAGGGATACACCCTCCGGAAGGCCACAGGGTTTAAGACTCATTTCTCTGCAAAATCGCGTTTAACGTTCTTCTATATAGTTGTACCATGTTATTTATTTTTTATTTTATTTAGCCTTTATTTAACCAGGTTTGTCCCAATTGAGATCCAGGATCTCTTTTACAAGGGAGACCTGGCCAAGAAACAGCAGCAACACAACGTTTCAACATACACACATAGACACTACACAGACAAAAGCAACGTTACAAAATGGTCAAACAAAACATCTGCACACAGAATAAAAAGATATTAAAAACAAACACTGAACAGAGACACAGGGCAAAACACACTTGCTGCCATCTTGGATTGGGTTATCTTGGGATACGGTTAAAAAGCTTTTTGCAGATGGTGTCGTGTTACATGCGATTGTTCAAAGAAATGGTTTGAATCCCCTTGACTTTCACTGTTCATTCGTGGCTTACAGACCTGGTGTGAAATCCTTTTTTTAGGAGGACGGAAATAACTTGTGCCTATTCGCAGCAAATCAGATCAGGCTTTTAGAACATGCGCTGCATCCTCTTTTCAAGATGCCCTTTCTCAGAACCACCGATTGAGTAACAACTCTCCCTTTCCTAGAAGATCCTCTTCTCCCTGGGTGGCTCCTTCCTGTACTACGCAGACCGCTTCAAGATCTACAGCGCTTTCTGCGCCAGCCACACCAAAGTCCCCAAGGTTCTCGTAAAAGGTGAGCTAAGCGCTAAATCTTGTTTTAGGACGGCATTCCTCCTCTTGACGCCCACAACGCGGGACGCATCTATCCATAAAGCGCCATAGGCTCTTCCGAAAGGCTCCGTAAATCTGCCGCGCAGAGCTGTCAGGCAGACAGCTGTCCGGTTGACCTCTTGCATACTTCAAACGGACCCCGTGGCTGAAGGGTCCTGCGGTACTACAGTTCAATCTAGGGATATAGATGGGATTGCAGCGCCGAACCCCAGACACGCTCAGTTCTGTTGTTGACACGTCTAGCTACCCTGCGCTTGCATTCACACGGTTTTCCCGTTGTGCAGGATTTCTGTTTTGATCTTTCCGAAATAAATTGTATAGCGTACAGGCATTAGATTATCACCGCTGGGCGGTGGTGGTAATGCACCTTAAAGGGTGCGTTAAGAATTGTATTTTCTACCTACCGATGATGATGTTGATCTTTCTCAGCACAGTCCTTACTGGATACTGGATACCCACCACAGCTTTGCAGAGTTAGCCACAAACCAATGCAATGTCTACCGGGCCACCCTCAAGCCTCGAAATCAACTGTGAAGTGGATTTCAGCATTATTTTTCTGGGCTTGTACAGATAGGAGCTTGGCCCCATTGATTTTGCATTAGTTTGTGGCTAGCTAGCTGGGGCAGTGGGTATCCAGTATGAAGAACAGCATGGATTGTGCTGGGAAAGGACAATCTACAACATCACTGGTACGTAGAAAATAGGGTAAGGGTTCAAAAATAAAAACTAACAAACTAACTTTAATGTTCGATTCCAACCACTGTAAAATGTATAAGTTGGCAATTGTTGAATAGTTGAATACATTTATGAATTACTCATTCCAGCTAAGACGGATGCTGATTTCAAAGCCTTCCTGGACGAGCGTAACCCCAAGCAGCAGCACTCGTCCACCCTGGAGTCCTACCTGATCAAACCCATCCAGAGGGTGCTCAAGTACCCCCTGCTGCTCAAGGAACTGTACTCGCTGACAGACCCCGACAGTGAGGAACACTACCATCTGGATGGTGAGGCCCTGACAGTGTTGATGGAGGGAGGGAGGGAGGGAGGGAGGGAGAGAGGGGGAAAGGGGGAGAGAGACATCTGGATGGTGAGGCCCTGACACAGTGTTGATAGCCTGACTGCTGAGAGGCAGGGAGGGAGGGAGGGAGGGAGTGAGAGAGAGGGAGGGGGAGAGAGAGAGAGAGAGAGAGAGAGACCCTGACACAGTGTTAATAGCCTGACTGCTGAGAGGGAGGGAGCGTGAGAGAGAGGCAGTGTTGCTAGCCGGACGGCTGAGGGAGGGAGGGAGGGAGGGAGGGAGGGAGGGAGGGAGGGAGGGTGAGAGAGAGGCAGTGTTGCTAGCCTGACGGCTGAGAGAGGTAGGGGGAGGGAGGGAGAGAGGGTGAGAGAGAGGCAGTGTTGCTAGCCTGACGGCTGAGAGAGAGAGGGAGGGAGGTAGGGGGGGAGAGAGGGTGAGAGAGAGACGGAGGGAGGTAGGGGGGAGCGAGCGAGGGAGAGAGAGAGAGGCAGTGTTGCTAGCCTGACGGCTGAGAGAGACCCAGACGCAATGTTGCTAGCTTGACAGCTGAGATGGAGAGGCCCAGACACATTGTTGCTAGCCTGACAGCTGAGAGAGAGAGAGAAAGTGAGACAAATGGAGAGAGACAGACAGAGAGCGAGAGGGAGAGAACGAGAAAAGGAGAACAAAATAAAGTGAGATGCGGACAAACGGGAAAGAGAGAGAAAACGAATCTCCTAATCTCGCTAGGGTGCAAATGTCACTGTGTGATATATAGAGAGAGGGGGGCAGAGAGAGAGACTAATAAGCCTCATGTTGAGAAAATGAATTCACTCTCACAAGGGATCATTTTTGTGAACACACACAGTGTCATTTAAACCAATTAATTTGTCATTTAAATTAATTAATTTGTTATCACCCGTTGTGTTTTCCGACCGCGCGCGTGTGCAGTCGCCATGAAGGCCATGAACAAGGTCGCCAGCCACATCAACGAGATGCAGAAGATCCACGAGGAGTTCGGGGCCGTGTTCGACCAGCTCATCGCCGAGCAGACCGGCGACAAGAAGGAGGTAGGCTGGAGGATGTAGTGTCCTACTAGGGGCTTCATTTGGTGGTCAGTCAGTGAGAAGAAGGAGGTAGGCTGGAGGTAGTAGTGTCCTACTAGGGGCTTAATTTGGTGGTCAGTCAGTGAGAAGAAGGAGGTAGGCTGGAGGATGTAGTGTCCTACTAGGGGCTTCATTTGGTGGTCAGTCAGTAAGTAAGAAGAAGGAGGTAGGATGGAGGATGTAGTGTCCTACTAGGCCAGTAGGGCTTAATTTGGTGGTCAGTCAGTGAGAAGAAGGAGGTAGGATGGAGGATGTAGTGTCCTACTAACTAGGGGCTTCATTTGGTGGTCAGTCAGTCAGTGAGAAGAAGGAGGTAGGCTGGAGGATGTAGTGTCCTACTAACTAGGGGCTTCATTTGGTGGTCAGTCAGTGGGAAGAAGGAGGTAGGCTGGCGGTAGTAGTGTCCTACTAGGGGCTTCATTTGGTCAGTAACAAGGAGTTTTGTGTTGTATTGACGATAACGTGCGTTGGCAGGTTGCTGATCTGTCCATGGGTGACCTGCTGCTCCACACCAGCGTGTCGTGGATCAACCCCCCGACCTCCCTGGGGAAGTGGAAGAAAGAACCCCAACTAGCTACCTTTGGTACGTCAGTGGCATTTTAGTAAATATGGATCAGCGCGAAACATGGAATATAGCGACCAGAATATGGAGAAATCACATGCGACCAAATTCAAACATATCCCGGGGGGGTTGATCTCGATAGATAAGCCATTCGAACAGAAACAAATATACTAGAATACAGATCGACTGTAATGCTAAAGCATGTAAACAATACATTTTTCTTAGCTAGCGTGGTAACATAGCTAATATTGAAACTGCTACATTAAATGGTAATATTATTTTGTTGATATCCTAATGGTTTACAGTAGGATGGATGGCGGAAGTGTGTTACCATGGCAAAATTATCCTATTTCACGCTGGTCCATATTTAATATCAAACTGGGCTGAATTTACCTATCTCAAACCTGCCCTCTTTTCTTTGCAACTGTTGGAGGGTAAAGAAATGAGGGCAGGGTTTGCGATAGGTCAATTCCCTGTGGTTATGTAACGATGTATTTTTTTTTTGTCGTTTATTTTTATTTCTGCATCAACTAAGCATTGTTATTGGAACCATCTAGAATGTTCTAAAGGACTTGTGGATAATCCTCTTTTTGTTTTTCCATTCTGTCTCAGTGTTCAAAACGGCAGTGGTCTTTGTGTGCAAGGAGGGAACCAAACAGAAGAGGAAAATCGTGAGTTCTTTCTCTCTTAAGCAGCCCGTTCCATTACTCCCGAATATAGATTCAGCTGTGCTTTTAGGGCCACTTTCAGAAATAGCCCAGTGGGTCACCTCATTATTGTACCAGGATTCAGCTCATATTTTGTCTGCTTTTACTTTTAAAACAACATTGTTAAATATTACACTTACTGTAGACTTCTGTATATTTTACTGTATATTTTATATTATAATTTGTATACATAACAACACTGTTCAATATTACACTTACTGTAGATTTCTGTATATTTTACTGTATATTTTATATTAGAATGTATATACATAACATAGGAAATGTATATCCCGGAGCTGGGTATTTAAATTATTTTATTTTATTCTTTATTCGTGACTTGTTTTGTCTCCCTAAATGTTTACTGTGAGCGATTTGTAGTCCCAAATTTCCCTCGGGATGAATAAAGTATTTCTATTCTATTCTACGGTATTCATATCAATCACACAAGTGTGTTGTTTGTTTTCTCTGACTGACGTTTAAATGGCAAAAGTATTGTACATGGGTCATCAATGTCTGTTGGGAGTTTTGTATCTGATATCGGTCTCTATAATATTGACCCTATAGGGTGGTTCCCATCGAGCATCTGTGTCTTCTGAAGACAAGGACCCATTCCGCTTCCGTCACATGATTTCAACAGATACACTACAAGTCAGATCCCAGGCCAATGCAGGTAGGCCACTGGTTAAATGCAATGGGGTTTTTGTAAGTGTGTGTGGTGTGTGTGTGTGTGTGTGTGTGTGTGTGTGTGTGTGTACCTTTTAGGCCTTGAACTACAGTGGAGTTTAACATATAATAATGATAGGCCTATGTATCAAACACAGCACTTTATTTACAACGTGTTTTGAGATTAGGTTAATTGTGTGCCTACAATAAAATAATATATATACATATTTGGAATGAAATGTTGTGGAACAGAATTTTTTAGAACAGTGTGAATCTGGAGAGAAGGGAGAGAAAAGGGTTTTTCCTCAATATATCTGCAATACCTGCAAGTTACGAAACTCCACTGGTTCTCCGTTACCAGATACCGGGCCGTGGAGAAAACAAACCCGCAATAAGGAGCGTGTTCGCCGTCAAAAGATACCTAAAGATACCTAAAGTTACCTCTTGATTTGGCACAGTGGAAATAGTTGGAATAATTTTTCAAATACATTTTGTGCAGAAGAGAGGTAGGAAAAAGCGACACGCGATTCAGCATATTTCCTCAAAGGCAAAGGTGTCATGTCAAATTCCGCAAAAACCAAATAGGCCTTTGTCCGTCACAGCAGTGACAACTCTCATCAAGTGCCCTTCTCGACATGGGTGTCTGATCAGAGTGTTCTGTACTTGGAAGTGGCGTGTGAGAATGTGTGTGATTTCTCCCCCCCTCTCCCCCTCAGATGGCGAGAGCACGGCGGTGTGCGAGATTGTCCATGTGAAGTCGGAGTCGGAGGGCAGGCCGGAGAGAACGTTCCATCTGTGTTGTAGGTGAGGGTCCCTTCTGGAAGTTATCTTATCACCATGGATACAGTCGCCGCCATCATTAAAGGCTGATGTATACGAGGGACACTTTCGCCAGGGAAGAGAAGTGTCGTTTTTCTCTTTTCACGTCGCGCACTTCCAGGACGCTGTTGTATATCATCACACAGTGCGGTTAAATTAAATGCCAACCTTGCCCTGGATATACCTGTGGTTTCACTTTGGTTTTGGCTGTAGATAACATAAGACGTGGAGACAGACATTCGGGAGCTCTGCTAGGGGTGACGGAAACTCCCCCAAAGCATGGATGGTAAACGTTGAGCGACACTTTGGTTTCTGTTGAGTGTTGAGCACCCCGAGCATAAAGCCTCTGCACACTGTGGAAGTTCCTTTCAAGGCCTTTTGTTCACACCTCCCCCTCTCCTCGTAGCCACCTTTTCCTCTCCCCCTCACCTGGTCGTCGCTCCCCCACCCCCCTTTCTCCTAGAAAGCTTAAGGCCCCATGAAATCAAAATAAGATGTTTATGTCCTTTTATCACACAATGTCTTGCACTGATTGTCACTTGTAAGCCAGTATCTGTCCCAACAAGGACAAACGTTGTTTTGTAGGTATTCTTAATGGTATTTTAGAGTTTATTTCCTGCAGTCATCCTGCATACTAATTTAGCATCCAATGAAATGCTTTCTAGAATGACATTTACAGCACATTGTAAGCTAGCACTTGGCCTCTTTAACTAAATTGAATATTTTTTTTTTGCTTTCTAGCTACATGGATGTTGCTAACATAAGCTTGCTAGCTAATGGGTTGATCATAATGCACATTCAGCGCTATTGGCTACTGTAAACACCAATCAACATCCATGACAACTCTATGACAAGTCCCTCCACCATAGCTTCCTGTTTTACTGTCATTTGTGTCAACCATGAAGATTTGACCATTATGATTAACATCTCCGGTTCCACCACAACACACACTGACAAACTTGTCCTTTTCAGTTCCCCTGAGAGCAGGAAGGACTTCCTGAAGACCGTCCACTCCATTCTGCGGGAAAAACAGCGGCGGCAGCTCCTGAAGACGGAGAGTTTACCCCTCAGCCAACAGTATGTGCCCTTCGGAGGAAAGCGCCTCTGTGCCCTGAAAGGGGCCCGTCCCGCCATAAACAGAGCAGGTAAAGACAAATCTATGTCTTGGTTATCACTGGGGTCATATTGCTTATTATCTCCAGATCATACGTTTGTTGGGTTGTGCATGCGTGTCTGTATGTCTGTCTCTCTGCGTCTGTTCGCAGCCAAAACTCGCAAATTACAGGGCAGATTTCCATTAAACGTTGCACATAGGCTGACAGCAGGCCAAGGACCTGAATTCTCAAATATCTTTCAAATAGGTCAACAACAAGTATTTTATATGAATAAATGTTCCATTGAAATGCATTATTCAGTGTGAAGTTACACCTTTTGAACGCAAGAGGGCGATACTGTAGGATCCCTAATAAAATCAAATCAAATCACTGGTCATCAGCTCTCTGGCACAGAACATGGTCAGATTGGCTGATAATTCATTACAGTGAAGTCACTGGACAGAACGTGGTCAGATTGATAATTCCTTCTGCTTTCTGGGCTACAACGCTATCATTGAAGTGGGTGCTGGCATTCAACCATGTTTTACCATCTTAACCAGTGGCACTGATAGTGTTAATGACACTTTTTTATGGGGCTCAAAAGCGCAGGTGCTCGAGCACCCCTTGGGCTCTGTGTGCACGTGCCTGGCCCACAGCGACCTCCGGCGGTCAATGTGTTAAGTGAGAGTCAGAGGTCCTGTAACCTGGTGTAGTTTGAGAAAATGTTAAAGTTATTTAATAGTCAAGAAGGGAGATCCCCCCTTGAATGGTCCTTCTAAGAAGGTATTTTTGGAAGAATGAATGAAAAAGTATAACGTTTCAACATCCTGAACGATAGATAATCGATGTTGAATGGGCCATAGTAATGTCAATTTAGCAATACAATTTAAAAAGTTATAGCCCTGCAAAGAAGGTGAACATCTCCATAGGCTTAAGTGGTGGCAGTAAGCCTACATTGATGGATATAACCGTGGCAGGGAATGTGTTAAAGAAGACGTGTCCGGCCCATGGGGACATTAACGTGTGTTGTCGGGCCTTACAAATAAATTTGATTTGATTTATTGAACATACAATTGAATTATCCATTAAAGAAATGTTACAAAAAAATGTATCCATTTTTGTACATCTGTCTGTTGGTCGATAGATATGTAAGGGATAATGTATAGCCTATACTCGATCATTGTCGCAAAATAATTGACCGACACGGAGTTTAGAACACAGAGGCGCCGCGCCGCAGTGAAGGTAAATTATTTTGCGACAATGATCGAGTATAGGCTATACATTATCCCGCTTATTACATGGCTAACTTACTAACAATATACCGAATTCATTTTACACCATCGACAAGACGAGATCAAATGCAGACGCAGTTGTTCTGTGGCTCCGCTGTCAGCCCAAATAAAGTTATTATTATTATCGCCAGCAGCCGGCAGGTCTGTGGTCTGATTGCACTGGTGAGTGCAGCTGTGCATATGCTGAGCTTAGCTTTCGTGACTGCGATCTAAATGCTTGATTGTGATTGGTCAATAGCGCTAGTTACCCGTATCACCGGTGATTATTGCGCGTTGCCCATGGCAGCGGGCAGTTATCGAAAAATAACTGACCGCTATCAGGGGCAACCGAGCGCTATTGACCAATCACAATCAAGCATTTTGGTGAATGTTAAAACGCGATGTAATAAAACTTTATATTAACCATCAGTTACATTAGTAGAAGATTCTCTTCCCTTCCGCTCTGTGTCTGTATGGACAGAGCTCTTAGTAACCTCCAGTCTTCTTGTTTCAGTGTCTGCTCCAACCAGGACTCTGGGCAGGAGGAAGCTGGTACGTAACCGCTTCACCATCGACACCGACATCGTTTTCGACGGCGAGCCAGACCAGGACCCCACTTCACCTCAGGACCCTGAGCAGCCACAGCAGCAGCATCAACAACAACAACAACAACAACAACAGTCTGAGTTAGCAGGCGACACGGACCGCTGGGTGGAGGAACAGTTCGACCTGGAGGAGTACGAGGACCAGCAGGAGGAGGAGGTGAAGGAAACGGACATCCTGAGCGACGAAGACGACGACGTCTGCCGACCACCCGGGGGGGCGTCCGATGAGCCCGACCTGGAGGCCCCCGTCATGGCGCTGTCCCTGGAGGGAGGGGGCGAGGAGGGGGACGAGTCGCCGAAGTCCCTGCCAAGCAGCGAGGCGATGGCCAACACCAGGAAGCTGTCCGACGTGGGGAAGCAACATGCTACGACCGGGGAGAGCGCGGAGGACCGGGGACAGGCGGGGGGGGACGTGATCTGGGTGCGCAGAGAGGACTTGGACGCGCCTCCGGACTGTGGCTCATAAACGCAGGACGGTACAGAACAGTGACGACAGAGACTAAACCCAGAAAGCTTTACGTGGGCTTCACCAGAAGAGATTTGTGAACTCTCCTCCAGTATCCCCTCCCTCCACCACCAACAATGCATGAGCATTGACACGCAATCGCACAGCTATCAAAGATATACGTATCCTTAAACGACAAGTTTTGTTGAATGCTTTTCTTTTTTGTACAGTTAAAAGTGAAAGGTTCATCAGTGGAGCAATACTGGAATCCAGAACGAGGAGGATCTGAATCAAATGCTGTTATATCAAGGCCAATTGTAAGCTTTGAGAGGAGGAACAATGGTACAATCATGAAATCTAGTCAACTGTTTTGATTGGCATGGTTTGCACATATTTTGGGCAGCATTCTAGGATTCTGCCCGCTGTTGCCAAATCTGGATATTGTGAACACATTAATCCTTGTCTGTGTAACTCAGAGATATTATCATAGTTAAGGGCTGTATATTATTTGGGATTTGTTCTTCACAAAATAGAATAAATAAAGGTAAAGGACAGTCTAGTTATGTCTCGCAAAGTTTACTGTACTTGTACATTTTCACATGAATATACACTGATATGTTTTGTTTTTTGGAGCAGATCTCTTGGTCATGTACAGTATATAATTTTGGTTTCCTGTTTTATGAACTGAAAGCTTATCTTTTTAGCCTGGAAATATTTTTTGTTTGTTGTTTTTATTTCATAGAAGCAGAATGATGTAATAACCACCTCTTCACAGAGGCTAAGGGACTTTCATTTATCTTAACTTAACAAAATCCTGTTTTACTTGAATTAGCATTTGCTGTTTCATTGTTGTTGTTTTTTTTAACGTTTTACTGTGAAGTCATTTTTGTCAAAAATGGTCCCTAACTGCTCTTCAGTATTGCCGTTCGAATCACGCGCTACATGACGTTTATTACTAACACTAGATGTGCACACTCCTCCAGAGAACGTGCACGACGACATCGAAAGGTCTTGTAAGAATAAAAAAGAAAAGAAAAAAAGAGTTGTTCACTTGTAATGCATCACAAAACAATGTATTTTTTATTTTATTTATTCATATTCATTAGGTCAATACATTTTTGCTGTGATTCATTAATGCCACAACAAATCCACAAATTTCTCACAAAGAAAGTCCAAACTTGCTGAAAGCAATCAAGGGGAAATACTTATAGTACGTCTGAACCGTGAAAGAAATCCTTATCATTCTTGTAAAAGGACCCATTGTGCTATTAAGACTGCATTTTTCTTACTCTGTATGTATATAGAAAAATGTATTGATATCATAATAAATTGGTTTCCTACTTATAATTGACAACTAGTCTTTATGTGAATCTCACTCATCTTCACTCCGCTTCTGTGACTGTTGCCTGGCGATCTGCAGATCAGTGTTTTTTTTTTCTTCAACTGGTGGTAAGAAGCACTGAGGGAACCTGACCCATCGCACACATCAATTGACCTATCTCAAACCCCGCCCCTGGGAAGCGACAGTTGTGATTGGAGGATCAAGAAAAGAGGGTGGGATTTGAGATGGGTCAATTGTTTAGTTAGGAGTTAATTAGGCAAAAATCCTGACCTTTGATCATGTCAATTTTAATTGTAGAATTGTTACAGGACCGGTCATCTGGCTGCTTGATACACTGGGAGACCAACGTTTGAGACTGAAATACAATAACCTTTAACCCTTTCACTACCCCTACCAAAGGGTTAACCCTCTCACTGCGACAATGCAGAAGGTTAACCCTTTCACTGCCACACGACAAATGGTTAACCGTCTGTAGTGTCACTGTGTACTAGTGAAAGGTTAACCTTCTGTAGTGTGGTAGTGAAAGGGTTAATAGAAAACCTGTAGCGTGGTAGTGAAAGGGTTAATATAATTTTCTATGTTGTTTGTGAAGATGGTGGGAAACACTGGTGCACTGCAGGCTGGAGAGAACAATTTTTATGGCATGAGAGACTCACGTTAATTACCCAATATGCCCAGACATGTCTGAGAATGACTGAAGCAAGCGGCTGCTCGGTGCTGTGCTGCGACCTCTGGGCGGTCTGGGAAGACGGGCTACGATTTCAGAACGTGAGTGAAAAACAAAAAGCGAATAACTGGTAGATCTCTATTTAGACGTGTCATGACACAGGAGGTAAGAACCTATCCCCAGGCCATCAGGTTGCTCGACGAACAATAACACTATGCAACAACCATCAAATGCACTCACAGCACACATCCGCACACACTTGCACACACTCACTTTAAACAATCAACCCACTGCAGCACCCACTCTACACACTTTAGAACACCTAGACACACTTTATATTTATTGGCAAAGAATTTGCACTACAACCCATACCTCAGGACACCTTACTGTAAATTGTACCTAAATTGTACCTCATCCCATTTCTGCTCTGCACTATATTGTATATTAGTATATTGCATAGTATATTGTATGGTAACTCAGTTACTGCTATCCTGCATTGAACATTGTACATATGTACATACTGAACACTTGTGTCTACGTATGTGACTTCTATTTTTTACTTTTACTTGCTATACTTATTTTATTTCATACTTATCTTTTGTCTAGCACAGTCTCTGGAGCGTAACAGAAAGAAGCATTTTAAAGAAACTTGAAACTTGAACTTGAACTTGTATATAATAACCAATTATATGTTGGTTCCACCCACATTAACCATTTCAAGGGGAAATGTGGGATTTCCACCCAGATTTGCCATCTGGTCGGGGGAATGTGCCCAATAACTGGTTGAAGGAAAAACAACACTGATTTGTTTTGCACATAATATCACGCATATCCCAAGGCTCTAAACAGTTTTGCACACATTCATTTAGTTTGACAGTTAATGAGTTTGAATATTGCCTCCCGTGATGCCATCAGGGGACACTGGATTCTTGTGTTGTGTTAATTACAGCTCAATGAAATGATGTGGAGATAAGGATTGCAATAGGGATTGCTATTTTTTCATCTACATAATTTCATTGAGCTGTAATTAACGTAAGGATTCTGTGTCCTCTAATGACATCACTGGAGGAGATATTCAAACTCATCAGAATGGAGGGATTGACAGTGTCGATTGTCGAAGGCCTTTTGTAGGTCCAGCATGACCATGCCGCAGTATTTGCCTGTGTCCACCTCTTGTTTGATGTGGTCGTTCAAATAGAGAAGGCATGTGTCAGTGGAGTGGGATGTTCTGAAGCCAGATTGGAATTCGTAGATTCGATTTTTTTCCCGCGAGGTACTTTTCGACCTGTTCGTATACTATTTTTTCCATGACGTTTGAGATGGAGGTAAGGATAGAAACAGGGCAGTAGTTGCCTGGGTCTAATTGTCTGCCCTTTTTGTGCAGGGGTGTTACTCTCGCAATTTTGAAGTCTTTGGGTACGTGTCCCTGTTTTATGGAGAGGTTTATTATGTGTGTGATGACTGGGGTGATGGCGGCTGCTGAGTCTCTGAGGAATTTGGAGGGGATGTTGTCATGGCCAGTGGCCTTGTTAGGTTGGAGGGCGCTCAGTTTGTGTGAGTGAGTACCTCAGCTGTTGTTACCATTTCTAGTTTGAAATCGTCTTTGCGGACCCCTAGGTTATTGTAGTAGGCTATGATGTGTTCTACCCCCAAATGCCCTGAGTGGGAGGGCAGTTTGTTTACCAGTGTTGTGGCTATGTTTGTGAAGAAAATGTTTAAGTAATTGGCTACATCCAGCTTGTCTGTGATGAGCGTGTTGTCCGTCTTTATGTTTATGTTTGAAAATCTGGTTTTAAGTTTTTTACTGCAGCCTAGTTGATTATTGAGTAATTTCCAAGTTCACGTGGTTTGTTTTTGTTTTCCTCAGTTTTGTCATTGATGAAATTCTTTTTTGCAGTTTTGATCATGGAGTTTAAGTCATTTCTTAGTCTGTTTCTTTCCAGTTTGAGTTCAGTCACGTGGGCTTGGAGTTCACTGCTCAAGCTTTTGGTAAGCTTTGACTGACTTGACTTAGGAAACTCAGAGCATTTTTTGTCTCTGGTTTTCATAGCGGCCAATATTTCGGAGTGCATCCACGGCTCAGCACGATTTTTTACCCTGGTGCCAGTGGTTCTAAACATGTCGTTTAGTATTGTTGAAAATTTGGTTTTGAAACCAAGCCATGTTTCTTCAACCAGTGTACCATTGAGCTCATCTGACCAGTCCAGGCTCTCCAGTCCAAGGTTAAAGGCCTCGCTAGAGTAGGTTTTGAGGTCTCTAGATGTGACTGTTTTGTGACAGCCTGCCTTTTGTTTTAGCTTTTTGCGGGTACAGAATATCATATAATGATCACTTAACCCGCATGCTATAACCCCTTTATTGGAGATCTTGGACTTGTCAGAGGTCAGGATGAGGTCAATGGTAGTCTGAGTTGATTCACATACACGTGTGGGTTGGGTGATCAGCTGGCTGAGGCCGTGCAAATCACAAAACCTATTGAAGGATTTGAAGACTGATGCATCTTTTTGTTGCATATCCGTGTTCCAATCCCCAATTATAATCTTTTCTGCATCCTCAGCTCCAGCTAAGCACACATCCAGCCAGCGTATCATAAAAGCCATTTTGATCTGGCGGCCTGTAGATGTCACCAAATATAAAGTCTGGAGCTGCTCCATAGACAGTGAACTGGGAAAGATGTTATAGGGTGACACTGAAAACAACCAGGGTGAATATTGGTACGGATACATTTTTTGTTTCAGAGCTGAAAACAGGACCATAGAATAAAGATAATTTGGGTATAAAAACTCTGTCTCCCATTCACTGTCAATGGAGCAGCTCCAGACTTTATACCTGATGACATCACAAGTTTGAGTCTTACTTCTCTGGTTTCTGGCTTCATGAGAGAGTAGCTCATGCTCCCAAATATTAATTGAACTGTTCTGGGCCATGGGAATTAAATATTTGAGTCATTCATTTGGGTGGTGCTCCCCTTTAAAAACAGTATAGATTGAGTCCTTTTCGGGTGATTGTATCCATCCAGCTGGATTCACTTTACTACTGTAATCACATGGGCTGTTGCAAAGGGTTCACTGTAGGCCGTGGCTCGAACAGGTTTGTTTACGTTGGTAATGTTTGTAAACATGAGAGTAAAACATGATTTAACAGTGGGTTAAGAAAGTTCCAAATACCTGTATCTTATTTTCTATCTGCAGATTAAACACTTCCAGAACGTATGTGAATATACCCTGCAATGATATGGTCAAGAACATCATGGATTGGGCCTTGAACATACATAATAAGTTAATAACTAATAAACGCATTTATCAATCCCCAGTTTGTAAATATATATACAGATATACTGTCGTTGGCCGACAGCGGATATATCCCTGAAATGGCCTGAGGACCAGAAGAAATACCCAGATAAATGAGTACTCTGGTAAAAGTCCTCCATTCAAATTCTACTTAAGTAAAAGTAGAGAAGTATTTGCTGTATTAAGTATCTAAAGTAAAAGTATGCATTCTACATGACGTTTGTGTATTCAAATGCTTGCGAGCGTTCAAACCTCCATCCACTGACGTCTAAAGGTTAATGTTAAAGCGGTACATGGTCCAGTTCTGCTGCCCTGATTACGTCCTCTTGAAGTTGACATGCTTCAGATTTGAAAGTACATAATCTTCATTATCTTTTTGCCATGTTTTCTATGCTAAATCTTTTAGAGTAAAAGTATAAAGTTCCATAAAAATAAAAGTACAAGTAGCTCGAAATTGTACTTAAGTAGGCTACAGTACCTACCAACTGCCTTTATGAGTCTTTTTTAACCCTTTCACTACCACACTACCAAAGGGTTAACCCTTTCACTGTGACAATACAGAAGGTTAACCCTTTCACTGCCACGTGACAACGGGTTAACCCTTTCACAACAACACTACAGAAGGTTAACCCTTTCACTACCACACTACAAACAGTTAACCGTCGGTAGTGTGGTAGTGAAAGGTTAACCTTCTGTAGTTAACGGGTTAAATGATAGTCACTAAGACACATCACATGAATGGCTTAGGAGGAGTAGAGGGAGGGAAATCTATTTTTGAGAAATATACTGTAGTAAATGGTCATAATAGCCAACTTGTACATCGCACAATGCTAGGATATCGCAACATGAACGCACATTTTTTTTTTTGATCCACTTTTTCTCCATTTTTTCTATATTTTCTCCCATCCCAATTTCGTATCATCCAATTCAACCCTCCCCTGTCACGAACGCTGTTTCTTGCCTCCCACAAGCCGGCTGCAGTGAGGACTAAGTCATACATAGCACAAGTCCCCTCCGGTACTTGAGGTAACAGCAGTCGCATCTTTTCACCTGCGCAGCTCGACCTCTCAGTGTCGAGGAGTAACGCGTGGGAGGCTCACGCTGCCCCCGACACTTCCTGATTCTACTGCGCAGGCGCACCAACCGACTTGTAGGAGTCGCTTGTTCACAACGTTCGATCCCCACCCTTCAGTTTTTCCCTCCCCGTAATACGGCCAATGTGTATTACTGCGGACGACCAGCCAAACTGAAAAACAATGTGGAGAGCTGGATTCGAACACGCGAATCCTAGCGTCTCCACACTGGTGGCGAGTGCCTTAGACCACTACGCCACCTAGCCGCCTACATGAACGCACATTTAAAATATCATCACGATTGGACAAGCCCTTGAGGAATAGTTAACATTTTTAGTTTGGTCAGAATAGCGCCACCATGAGGCAAGATTACTCAAAACTGCACAGGCATGTTCAGAGGGCATGCCTTCTCATGGAATTACGGTTGAAATTCAAAACTTAATTTTCAGACTCTGGGTCCAGATACAAGTGAAGACAACACATGTAATAAATGACATACAATCACAATTAAATATCATGGTTTAAAAAAAAAGGAAGAAATATATATTAATATCTTAAAAAAAGACAACTGTATCAATGTCTCCACAGCTGGGGTTGGTAGCTAGTATTAACCTACTAAACCTTATGCTTGTTAAAACAAAGAGGATTTCACTTTCAGAGTCATACAAATACATTTATACATATGAACATATTGGAAAGTATTTACTCCTGCAGCCACAAACACCTCACTACACCATCTAGGTCTCTTAAGCAATATTCTCATGACATCACTATAAGCTAGTTGAAGTTTCTTCAAGTGTGCAGTATAGAGTGGTGTACAATATGCTCTGAACAGAGACATCTTCACTCCCTCTGTATACATACTAAACTAACTGAGAGAATGTTAGCTTATGCATACATCATGGCCTATGGTCTTATGCATACATCATGGCCATGCCGTGGGGCGGCGTGGCTCAGGGGTAGAGCGGAGCGTCCAATGATCAAAGGGTTGGTGGTTCGAATCCCGCTCAAGCCCATGTCCATCCCATTGCCGTTGTGTCCTTGGGCAAGACACTTAACCTACTTGCCTCGTATGAATGTGTATGCATGTGAATGAATGTTGGTGGTGGTCGGAGGGGCCGTAGGCGATGATTATTTGCCACGCTTCCGTGAGTCTGCCTCAGGGCAGCTCTGGCTGCAATTGTAGCTTACCACCACTGGTATGACTGTGTATGAACGAATAATGGACTCTGTGAATCGCTCTGAGTCAGAGAAGAGCGCTATATAAATCCAATCCATTATTATTATTATTATTATCATCTGTCATGTGTTCTGTAATCAAATGTCTGTAAAGATATTTGACCTTATACAGACAATTTGTTAAATGATTATTAGACATTTGTCCTCTTTGGTTCTACAGATCATGACAACACTCTTACTGGCATTATATTTGATGTCATGTTCCACACCAGACACAGAACATATAGTAAGGAGCTGCTTGATTCATCATCAATCATCTGTGTGATTATATGGTTCATTAGAGTATTACCAATCATGCACCCAGTATTTCAATAGGCTTTCGATTGCTTGGACACATAATCAATATATCAAATAAATCAAATCAAATCAAAATTATTTGTAAGGCCTGACCGCACATGTTAATGTCCCCATGGGCCGGACACGTCTTCTTTAAACAATTCAAGAAGAAACATCACAATAAATCAAGAACAAAACAAAAACACCATAAAGTCCAAAGAATTTTAAATAAATGAATGCAACACTCCCAGACATACCCCACGAGGTAAGGAAAAACTCACTAAAACCTAGCAATAGGAAAAAATGCACCACAGGCAATGTAGAGGAGAGAAACCTTAGAAGGGCCGTTCAAGGGGGGGTCTACCTTTTTAGATGTCGGTGATAGTAGTTGTAACTGAGGGGTACAATTCCCTGACTGTATTGTTAGATATGATATTTAATACCACTACCTCATGTACTTTAACTTCTGGCCACCCAGTACAAGATATAAGTATGATGAACACTTTCCCACCTGATGAAACGAATCCACACAAATGTACCAAATCGAAGGTTTAATACAGCAAAAGGTGTATACAACGATCACTTAATTACATTTATGATTTGAAATATGAAATATGCACTTTTATGGCAAATGAGTATTCGTAGGTAAATCAACATTGAATGTCCAATCTCTGGTTACGCAGGGAGTAAGTATACAACCTGGAATATTTAGGAAAACGATAGCGATGGTACTTAGATGATTAGAGCTGGATACACTAAGGGGGGGGGGGGTCCCGCTGGTTTTAAGACAGTAGGAGGGGGGGGTTAGAGAAGCCGCTGGCGGTATCCCATCTGGCCGACGGTGTCTTGGGAGAATCCAAAGTCTTGGACACGGTGCCCACAGAACCTCGGGCCGCAGACGAATACAGCTGGACCCTCTGTGGACGGTAGCTGCCGGTCCACAACGGAGAGACGTGAGGCGACCTCACTGGTGTAGAGCGCCGTCTCACCTGGAGTCCTCTCCGGGGGGTAGTTCCAACACTCCGCAGTGTTGGCCTTTATCCATGGAATAATCAAAGCACACAAAGCATAATCCAAGCCGTGGAAGGCTCGCCGTCGTCCGGGTAGAGTAATCCAATATACAGGTCCAGTCGCTCTTGGCCCGGAGCTCCTCGGATGCAATCACCACTAGGGGTCTGACCAGCCTGGTTAAGCGTCCAGATAACGTCAGGAACGATGGGGGTACTGATAACTCTAGAACTCTAACCGAACGATGCACCACACATAAATAGACCATCACTAGCCCAACAGAATACGTCCAACTCGACGGCACAGTGCCAAACTATGACTATTCAACCATTAATCTACACGATATCTCAATGCCTATTCTGGGGCCAAGTAGGCCCTACTACACCGCACGTGCGTCGTGGGGAGGCTTTGCGTCTGTCACTCTGTTGGAGGGTAAAGAACTGGACTAGAAGAAAGTTCTACTTTACTTGCGCCATATATATATGCGCTATGAACAAATAGTACCATTCGTATTTCGCCCGACATATTCCTGCGCGGAACCGGGGCTTGCCACGACATGTTAGGCGGCACGATTGAACTTGGACCTAGGGGTATGGCAACCTGGCGCCAGGTTCTCGTCCAATGGTAGAATGAAACTATTATGGGCTGTTTAGTAGACTAAAGGGATATTCAATGCATATTGTACAAGGAATATACAGGGGATATCAAACGATATACAAATACAATTAAATATATATATATAAATAAATATACATATTCGGTTTAATCTGATCCTTCACAACAGTAGTGTTAGTGATAGTAGGTAGGATTTCGCAAAGGTCGAGGTTGTATCGATCAGATCTTTACCTTACGCAACATCATCGAACAGTGTATTGAGTGGAACGCCCCCTTGTATATTAACTTTATCGATTTTAAGAAGGCATTTGACAGTATTCATCTAAGGGCATATGGAATACCTTCCAAAATGGTCAACATCATTGGAAAATTCTATGAACACTTTGAATGCAGTGTCATCCTTGATAACACCTTGACAGTGTCATTTCCCATTAAATCTGGAGTAAGACAAGGCTGCATCCTCTCCCCTATTCTGTTCCTGATTACCATCGACTGGGTTATGCGTCAAACTACATCAGACCGTCCCCGTGGAATCCAATGGACCCTGTTCTCCTTTATGGAAGACCTTGACTTTGCAGACGATCTGGCAGTCATGTCATCCATGTCATCCACTCATAGCCACCTCCAGGAGAAGTCTGACCGACTAAGCAATTATGCAAAGCGAACTGGTCTCTACATCAACCAGAAAAAGACCCAGGTGATGTGCATCAATGCCCCAACAGCACCTCCAATCACCATCGATGGAGAGGAGTTGGAATGTGTAGAAGACTTTACATACCTCGGAAGCCTCATAAGCAGTGAAAGTGGAACGCAAAAAGACATCAAGACACGTCTCAACAAAGCAAGAGGTGCTTTCAGCCAACTTCGCAACATCTGGAAGTCTAAACAATATAGCTTTAAAACCAAACTCAGGCTCTACAACAGCAATGTTAAGTCTGTCCTGCTATATGGCCCTGAGTGCTGGAGAGTAACAAAACAGATTATGAGAAAGGTTGACGTCTTCCACAATAGCTGCTTACGTAGGATCTGCAACATCTTTTGGCCATCTCGAATGAGGAACTTTATAAGAAGACAGGCAGCTTGCATATGTCCCTTGAGATAAGGAGACGGAGGTTAAGATGGCTTGGTCATGTATTGAGGATGCCCAATGAAAGGTTACCCAAAGTTGCCTTGAGATGGACCCCAGTTGGGAAGAGAAAGAGGGGTAGACCAAAGAACACCTGGCGAAGGACAGTGATGATGGAGCTGAAGGAGATGGGTCTTTCCTGGGACGAAGCGCAGGCCAAAGCACGAGACAGGATTCAGTGTCAGTGTATGATTGCGGCCTTATGCCCCAACCGGGACGAAGAGGATAAGTAAGTAAGATAGTAGTGTTGCAATAAATAAAGAACTGGGGACAAAACTCCTCCTCGTCTCACCATTACTAGAGACATTATTTCCCCATTTAACTTGCATTATTCTGATGGGCAAACCAGTAAGCCAGAAACCTCAGTGTATTTGGGAACCCCAGTTTAACAAATAGCTTATTTATAGCGCGGTATACTTCATGTGACATAATTGCCATTGGATCATTACTTTCAATATTGTCTGCCTTGTACAAATCACTTTGGACACAGTTGAATAAGGTACTATAATGCCGTCGCTGTAACTCAATAATATTGCCAGTTCCAGAGATCCCATTTACAGTGCACGGTAGAGATGTCTTGCAGTTTTTAAGAATTCTCATTTCTTACTACTTAGCAGCCTCTTATGCATGCAAATTTTTTACAAGTGAATGACCTATACTTATATCTTGCATTAGTGAGCTTCTTGTTCTCGAGCACAGGCCCTTGTCTTGGTCTACCTGCCATAGCTGTGGACATAGCCCATGATTTAATAGATTCACTGGCATCAGCATGATACTCAGCTACAGTGCATATTTGTTCTAACCAGGCCTGACGTTTTGTGTCTTATTTTTTATGCTTGTAGGGCTTCTAGGGCTCACTGCCTTCATACAATCACTTATCATATCATTATCTTATCATATCACACTTTACATTTTTACACTTGTTACTGTACATTTGACTGTATATTTCTGTATATTTTTGGCTGGATAGTTGTATATTTAAGATTTTAGAATGTATATCCCGTACCGTATTTTATTCTTTATTATATTATATTCTTATTTTTTTATATTATATATTCTTATTTTAGTCCTATTGACTACCTAAATGTTTATTGTTGTTCAATGTGAGCGATCTGTAGTGCCGAATTTCCCTCTGGATTATTAAAGGATTTCTATTCTATTCTATTATAGGCCTACATGGAGCAGAGATGTCTCCTGTGCTTCACATCCTTACAATTAACATCACTATCATCTAGATTAATGTTACCTAAAACTTTAAAGATGTGTCTGTATGAGCATAATATAAGATGTCTTCTTTTGTTAGAGTTGACCAGTCCAGTTTTTCCTCTGTTGACACTATTTCCATTTCTAGATAGCACAGGTCAAATTCAATTAAATGAAGAGTATGTGTTCAGCGTTTACTGACATAGAAAAAGGTATATGATCAGTCATTGCTGCCCCATACAGAATCGGATGTGTTAATACAATGGTCCAACCATGGCATAGTGTGCCAGGCCTCACTAATCTAAGTATAGCTATTGTTAGGCAGAATCATATTGCTTGACGATATAAAATGATTATCTTGACAGAACTGAGCCATATGTAAGGGATAATGTATAGCTACAAGGTCATTGTCGCAAAATAATTGACCGACACTGCGTTCTGGAACACAGAGGCGCAGCCGAGGTGTTCTAAACGCAGTGAAGGTCAATTATTTTGCGACAATGACAGAGTATTGCTATACATTATCCCGCTTATTACAGGGCTAACTTACTAACAAAGTAACAATAATAATTCATTTTACACCATCGACGAGACGAGATCAAATGCAGACGCAGTTGTTCTGTTGCTCCTCTGTCATCGGCAGACGGCAGGTGTGTGGTCTGATTGCACCTGATGTAGTGCAGCTGTGCATATGCTGAGTTTAGCTTTCGTGACTGCGATCAAAATGCTTGATTGTGATTGGTCAATAGCGCTATGTTGCCCCTAATATTGAATCAGACACTATTGAATACTGAATGTTAATATTGAATCAGACAATATTGAATACTGAATGGAAAAAGACTCATTTAATCAGATGAATCACTTTATTTGAGGATATTAAAAAAATTATACTTTTATTTTTATTGAATTTTTTATTAAAAACGAAGGTTCGAACGTCTGTTCTAAAAACCCTGACGAAGTTTGAATCCCAAAAACAGGCTTCGGGGACAGCCTTACCAAACATTATTATTTATATTATTCAAATAGAACGCAAACATGTTCCGTTGTGATGTCACAGTATGATGTCATAATAGAACATTCTAGAACATTTGTATCTATTCAACAATTCTCTCAGAAGTTCTCATTGTGCATCTTGAAACACAGATAGACTAAACAACACATAGACTGAAGCCTGCATTTCTCAAACAAGATGCCTAAGGTGAGTGTCCACAACGGTTAGCTAGCTGTCCGCGCTGGGAAAGTGTGGGTGATGCCTGTGCACCGCCGGCCAACGGGAGAGGGTCTATGAATTGTTGAATAGATACACAAATGTTCTAGAATGTTCTATTATGACATCATACTGCGACAGCACAAATGTTCTAGAATGTTCTATTATGACATCATACTGTGACATGACAAGTACATCACAAATGTTCTAGAATGTTCTATTATGACATCATACTGTGACATCACAAATGTTCTAGAATGTTTGGTTATGACATACTGTATCATACTGTGACATCACAAATGTTCTAGAATGTTCTATTATGACATCATACTGTGACATCACAAATGTTCTAGAATGTACTGCCATTTATTCCTTATGACCAACATTTCCCGCTTAAAGTCGATTTGTAGCCAAACGGTGCGGTGAAACTTTCCAAAAGGTTATAGCAACTCGAGTTGGACCAAGCCGGTTGTTTCCTTTTTTTTATCCACTTTTTCTCCCATTTAGTTTCTATTTTTCTCCCATCCCAATTTCGCCTCGCCAATTCTCCCTTCAATTCACCCCTCCCCTGTCGCGAACGTTGCCAGACCATGCCTCCCACTGGTCGGCTGCAGTGATGACGAAGCCTTGCATCACGTGTCCCCTCCGGTACACAAGGAGGCAGCCGTCACATCTTTTCACCTGTACAGCACGATCTCTCAGTGGCGAGGAGTAACGCGTGGGAGGCTCACGCTGCCCCCGTTACTTCCTGATTCTGCTGTGCAGGCGCACCAACCGACCTGTAGGAGTCGCTGTCCACAACGTCCGATCCCCACCGGCTTTCCCACCCCCTAATACTGCCAATTGTATTAGTATGAACGACCAGCCAAGCCGGAACCCAGCATCTCCTGCGTTAGTGGCGAGCGCCTTGCCCACTGCGTCACTTAGCCGCCCTCAAGCCGGTCGTTTTGATACCTTACACTTGTGTGTGGTGTGAAAGCTCTGGCAGGAGTTACTGGACAAAAATCGGCAGAATAAATAATAAATAAATACAAATAATGGGGGCGGCTAGGTGGTGTAGTGGGCAAGGCACTCGCCACCAGTGTGGAGACGCTAGGATTCGCGTGTTCGAATCCAGCTCTCCACATTGTTTTCAGTTTAGCTGGTCGTCCGCAGTAATACACATTGGCCGTATTACGGGGAGGGAAAACTGAAGGGTGGGGATCGAACGTTGTGAACAAGCGACTCCTACAAGTCGGTTGGTGCGCCTGCGCAGTAGAATCAGGAAGTGTCTGGGGCAGCGTGAGCCTCCCACGCGTTACTCCTCGACACTGAGAGATCGAGCTGCGCAGGTGAAAAGATGCGACTGCTGTTACCTCAAGTACCGGAGGGGACTTGTGCTATGTATGACTTAGTCCACATTGCAGCCGGCTTGTGGGAGGCAAGAAACAGCGTTCGTGACAGGGGAGGGTTGAATTGGATGATACGAAATTGGGATGGGAGAAAATATAGAAAAATGGGAGAAAAAGTGGATAAAAAAAAAAAATACAAATAAATAGTATAGATTACAATAGTGTGGGTGGTGACCTCACTGTAATCAATGTGGACGGCCACCTCTTTCTCAGTAAGGTTCTCCTTGAGTGACTTCAGCCTCTGGAACTGGTGCTGGATGTTATACACATGAATGGCCAGTATATTTACATGGTCCTGAGTGAGGTCAACAAGTTTGTCGATAGATGTGTGTGTCTTCTCCAGTGCTGTGTTTTTGACATTCGTCTCCTCCAGTGCACCATCTTTTCCCTTTTTTGTGATTTTACCTGTCCGGGTAACCCACTGGTCCCTGGAAATTATGGTTCCCTTGGTTGATGGATCAATAGTTGTAGGGAAGGTTTTGCCTTGGCATTGAATGCACCTTCTTTACATGCATTCCATATCACTTGAGCTGCAGACACAGGACTCAACTATTTCAGTTGTGGATGGTGTGGTAACAATCCCAAGCTGGTGAAGCTTCTTGATTTTGAATTGGAAATTCTCTTGGATTTTGCAGGCACAGGTTTCTCTTTGGGAAACGTTGGGTCTCATTGGGTCGCCATTGTGAGGGTTGTGTTGTCATCCTGGTGCAAGAAACTACTCACAACATGTCCCATCAATCGTCTCTGGCTGTTGGGCAGGGTATTGGGCTCTCTCCGGTGGGTGGCTCTCTTCTCAATGGTGCCTATCAAAGGTGCTGGTCCTTTTTTGTTTTTTCTTGTAGCCTTCTAAGCTGCTTCGTTAGGTTAGAGTATTTTCGGGACTGGATTTCCTGTTGATCTTTTGTCGCCCTCAGTTTTGACCTCAGTGAGGTTATGGTTGCCTTCCTTTTTCTTCCTGCTTTGGGGGTGGAGGTCTGCTCTGGTGTTGGGCAGTTCAAAGGTGGCTCGGGAGGGCTTGGTACTACCTGGACATCCTGCATCCTCCTTTTTCTTCTTGCTTTGGGGGTGGACGTCTGCTCTGGTGTTGGGCAGTTTGATGGCAGTTCTGGGGGGCTTGGTGGTACCGGTAGGCCTCCATCTTGCTCCGGTACCTGTGCGGCATTTGGCTCATTGATGGAGGGAGGGGTCAAATCCAAGATGGCATTCAGTGTTTTCTTTTTAGCATAATGCCTGTTAGAATTTTCTCTCCATTGTTTTTGTTTCGTTTCATATTGTTTGGAGGTAAGATCTTCCATTTTCTTGATCTTTTTTTTTTATCCACTTTTTCTCCCATTTTTCCATATTTTCTCCCATCCCAATTTCGTATCATCCAATTCAACCCTCCCCTGTCACGAACGCTGTTTCTTGCCTCCCACAAGCCGGCTGCAATGTGGACTAAGTCATACATAGCACAAGTCCCCTCCGGTACTTGAGGTAACAGCAGTCGCATCTTTTCACCTGCGCAGCTCGATCTCTGTGTCGAGGAGTAACGCGTGGGAGGCTCACGCTGCCCCCGACACTTCCTGATTCTACTGTGCAGGCGCACCAACCGACTTGTAGGAGTCGCTTGTTCACAACGTTCGATCCCCACCCTTCAGTTTTCCCTCCCCGTAATACGGCCAATGTGTATTACTGCGGACGACCAGCCAAACTGAAAAACAATGTGGAGAGCTGAATTCGAACACGCGAATCCTAGCGTCTCCACACTGGTGGCGAGTGCCTTGCCCACTACACCACCTAGCCGCCTCCATTTTCTTGATCTTACCATTTCCTTTCGTTTTTGATATCTAGAAATGTGTTACGTTCCAAGGCCCGGTCCTGGCTGGAACTGCGGGTTTTCAGCCTCTCTCCTGGAGCTTAAGGGGGAGCCGCGCTCTG
Source organism: Notolepis coatsorum (assembly GCF_963971535.1). Lineage (NCBI taxonomy): Eukaryota > Metazoa > Chordata > Actinopteri > Aulopiformes > Paralepididae > Notolepis > Notolepis coatsorum. The sequence goes on from NC_140165.1 coordinate 294,019,914, forward strand.
CCAATCAGAGAAACGCGGAAGGCGCTCGGCCAATCAGAGAAACGCGGAAGCGCATGTTGGTTGCCTAAAGTGTTCACGCATCCTGGGCCATCCCTGTCTGTGTTTGATGTCACCCCCCTGTTGAGTTGTTGTGTGTCATTGCCTTAGTGTCTAGTTGTGTTTATGGTGTCATTGCTTTTGTGTCTAGGTTGTGTTTGTGATTCTGTGTTTTGGCCAGGTGTTGATCATTGTTAATTAGTGTGGATATTTAGGTGTCTGTCTGTCCTCATTTCCTTGTGGTGTCATTTCCTCCAGTACCCCGTGTTGTCCCCGTCTTCCCCGTTGATGTCTAGTGAGTCCTTGCCTGTATACTTCTGTCGTTTTCTTGTTTTCCTTCGTTGTTTTGTTAGTAGTAGTGTCTTTTATTTGTATTGTATATTGGATCAGTAGTAAACACCCCTTCTTCAAGCATCGCTCCCTTTTCTGCCTCCGTTCCTTCTCCCTTGTCTGTAAACTGTGTTCTCACCTTCATCATCACCCCCAATCGTTACAGAAATGGAAAGGAAGCATACCATAAAATTAGGAAAAACATATATGGACAGACCCTACACTAGTGTGTGTGCATATGTGTGTCCTACAGTAGGGTTCTCCCTGTGTGTGTGTGTGTGTGTGTGTGTGTGCGCGTGTGTCCGTCCGTCCGTCCGTCCTACAGTAGGGCCTGAATGGCTTACAAAGTGCGAGTGTGTACACATCCTCTAGTAAGGGCCAGAAAGCTGGACATCCTATCAACTAAATGGCTTGTATGAGGCTTCCTATAAACTAGCATGTTTGCTAATGACTGTACCATTTCCAACCCCCCTAACCTCTCTCTCTCCTTCCTTCTGTACTCGTCCAGCAGGTCAGGGTTGTTGTAAACTTTTTCTCTGAATTTTGCTAGCCTAGCCTTTGCTAACGCTTTCTTTTTCTCAGTGGCTGACTGTCTGCAATGAAACAGGAAAGTTAGTAAATTACATCAAATGATGATACACATTTTATTATTACTATGTAATTACAACCTTATGAACACTTAATGTTGAAGTGTTACCAACTATTACTATTTAATGACAAAGTTATGTGATGTGTTACCGAATTCTCATTGCCGAAAGAGAAGTTCTCATTACCGAAACACCCATTAAAATGTTGCGGTATATGAGAAGTGTGTTGCGGAGGATGAGATGAGTTAGCATTTTTTGCTAACGATGGAGAAGCCATGATGACATTGGCAAAGAAATGTCATGGTACATGTTAGGAATGGATTAACCTTTGTATTGATCAAATATTGATGATCAAAACTTTTTTCAAACAAGTAATACTTAATGTTTCAGTAATGAGAATCAATTTTGTCATGTACAAGGGCTGAAGCGGGAAGTTAGAACTTTTAAGTGTTAACCATTGAGGTGACTTCACTTACCTTGTAGCCATCTTCTAGCTTGTCTTCTTTGTGATGCATCATGGGACAATAAAACTTTATTTAAAGAATATTGTAGTCTTAACAGGAAGGTGAAAACTGTTGCAGAGAATGAGAACTGCATCCATGGACATTATGTTTTCCACAAAAAAATCATTAATTTGTGAATTTTATTGTATAATTCATCAGAATTTCCTTGATGACACAAATAATTAAACAATATTAATAAAGTTTTAGAGAAACATTTTGAGTTTATTAAATATAAAATGAAGTCAATGGTCCATAGAAATCAATGTGGACGCATTGCGCTAATGAGAATTTAAGCACAAAATGTACTAAAATATTAAAATAATTAATTGTTATGAGTAAACAACTCATTGTACAAGAAAGAGCACATTTTTATTATGTTTTGTTTACTTGAATAAATGGTAACCTTTATTTAGAAAAGATCACAGCCATGGTAAATCATTGATTTAATGAGAATGACACAGGCGTGTTCAGGCGCCTTCTCGTATAATTGAGGTTGAAAGGCTTGGCTTCGTGTGCATGCTGCCAAAATAGGCACGCCTAGCTGGACGACGTTCCGCTGTCAAACCAAACCGTTTCGCAGGCTCTGCGTATAGGTGTGCGGCCGAATTAGCGGCCCTGTTTAAATCGAAAATGAAACCACCCAAACCACAGACGTGTAAATGATTTTAAAAATGTGTGTATTGGTCCAACCGAGATACACGAGGAGCATTCAGCACTACCAGTCTGTCAATTGAGACAGTTTTATCATTATTATTTAACAGCATTGAATAAGTGATATGTTTTGAAGACCCCTAGTCAACTTGACAAACCCTATTGCCTATACTTCCCTTCCCATTCCACTGTCTTCAAGAGGACTGTCTCTCCCCTCACCTAGCTATCATTGAACTCACCATATGCCGACAATGGATGGATGTCTCAGCAGTAGTTCAGCAGCTGGGAAGCACAGAATGGAGTGTATTCCGTGATAACACAGCCAATATTAACGAATACACCGAAACGGTGATTGACTATGTCTGTACTCAGGTAGAAGTAATAATCCCCACCACCAAAATTAATATCTACCCAAATCAAAAGCCCTGGGTAGACAAATCCGTCCGTGAGGCTCTGAAAGTGCGCACATCAGCATACAACACCGGGCTGGTGACAGGCAACATGGAAGAACACAAGATGGCAAGATACAACGTCAGGAGAGCAGTAATAGAGGCAAAACGGCGTTACAGGGATAAAGTTGAACTTCAGTTTGAACAGGCTGACTCTAGAGGCATGTGGCAGGGCCTCAGAACAATGACAGACTACAAAGGAACCCCCCTCAAACTGAACAGTGACATCTCCTTAGCAAATGATCTCAACTCCTTCTATGCGAGGTTTGAGGCTGTGAATAACAACACCAGCCTACAAACCACGGCAATGGGGGGGGGGGGGGGTCTGCTGATGGAGACTCAGTGTTCAGGGTAACAGAGCATGAGGTGAGACGGATCTTTAAAAAAGTGGATATCAGGAAGGCAGCAGGACCGGACGGCATCCCCGGCCGCGTCCTAAAAGTCTGTGCCGACCAACTGGCCCCGGTATTCACTGACATCTTCAACCTGTCCTTGGAACAGGCCGTCATCCCCACCTGTCTGAAGAAGTCCACCATCATCCCTGTACCCAAAAAATCTACGCCCGCTTGCCTCAACGACTACCGCCCTGTAGCCCTCACCTCCATAGCCATGAAGTGCTTTGAGAAGCTAGTGAAGGGCTACATCTGTTCCTCCCTCCCCATCAAGCTGGACCCTCTGCAATTTGCATATCGCCCCAACAGGTCCACGGAGGACGCCATAGCCCATGTGCTGCACACAGCAGCATCACATCTGGACAAGAGGCAGGGGAACTATGTGAGAATGCTGTTCATCGACTACAGCTCAGCATTCAATACCATAGTCCCCTCCAAACTCATAGCCAAGCTCAGGGACCTGGGCTTGAACTATGACCTGTGCCAGTGGGTCCTGGACTTCCTGACGGGCAGACCCCAGGTGGTAAGAGCCGGCAACTGCACCTCCTCATCCATCACGCTCAACATAGGGGCCCCCCAGGGCTGTGTTCTGAGCCCCCTCCTCTACTCCCTGTACACACATGACTGCGTAGCACAGCGGAACAACAACACCATCATCAAATTTGCTGATGACACAGTAGTGGTGGGCCTGATCTCTGCCAACGACGAAAGGGCCTACCTGGAAGAGGTAGAGAACCTGTCACAGTGGTGTCAGGAGAACTGCCTCTCCCTGAACGTCAGCAAAACAAAAGAGATGATTGTGGACTTCAGGAGGTCGGGGGTCAAGGACTACAGCCCCCTCAGCATCGACGGGGCACCAGTTGAGAGAGTGAACAGTTTCAAGTACCTCGGAGCCCACATATCCGAGGACTTGACATGGACCACACACATTGACAGTGTTGTGAAGAAGGCACGACAACGCCTCTACTTCCTCAGGCGCCTAAGGAAGTTCCAAGTCAGTCAGAAGATCCTTAGGAACTTCTACTCATGTACAATAGAGAGCATCCTGACCGGCAACATCACCTCCTGGTTTGGGAATAGCACTGCACAAGACCGTAGCAGACTACAAAGAGTGACACGTTCAGCCGAACGCACAATTAGAGGGGGGCTTCCCACCCTCCAGAACATTTACAACAAGCGGTGCAAGGGGAAGGCTAAGAGAATTATTAAGGACTCGAGCCACCCGAACAACTGCCTCTTTGAACTGCTGCCGTCAGGCAAGCGATACCGGAGTCTTATGGCGAGCACAGAAAGACTCAGAAGGAGCTTCTATCCCCAGGCCATCAGGCTGCTAAACGAACAATAATCGCTAAACGAACAATAATCACTATGCAACAACCATCAAATGCACACAGCACACACACCCACACGCACACACTCACTCAAACAAACAACACACTGCAGCACCCACTCTCCACACTTTAGATCACACAAACACACTTACACTTTATATTTATTGATAAAGGATTTGCACTACAACTCGTACACCTACTGTGAATTGTACCTAAACTGCACCTCGTCCATTTATGCCTTGCACTATATAGTATTGTATATTAGTACACTGCACAGTATTGTATATTGTATGGTAACTACGTCTACGAACATTGTACATATGTCTAAACTGAACACTGTGACCTCTTTTTTTACTTCTAATTTTTACTATGTCTTTATTTCATACTTATCTTGTCATGCACAGTCTCTGGAGCGCAACAGTAAGAAGCATTTTGTACAAAAGTATTCTGTACTTCTGTATGACAACTATTAAAGAAACTTGAAACTTGAACTTGAACTTGAGTTTGAGACTGATCCCGTGTCAGTCCCTGTGGCTGCTCAGGCCCCCTTTAGACACATTCTGCTGCTCTCTTATCTGTTCCACTACTCTGGTCGTGCCCATCCCCCCCCCTCTCTCCCTCTCTCCCCCCCCCCCCCCCCCCCCCCCCTTCACATGGCAGCCCGCCCCCTGTCACTCTTTATCACACATCGTCTCCACCATAATGGGCCTGGCACTCCATCGGGGGGAGCTGTGCTGTATTGCTGCGTTGTGCGCCAGCGGTGAGTGAGTGACAGGGTGCTTAAGTCGGCCAGGCTCACACTGTCAGGCCTTCAGATAACAAACATCTCACAGATTCATATCTCATTCCTAGATAAGGGGCATAGGCAGAATTTAGGGGGGGGGGGGGGTGTAATTGGCCACATATAGTGAGAGGGGGTATGGCAGGAGGAATATAAATATTGAAAATATTTGTGAAATGCCACACAGCGTTTGCATTGAAACGAGTAACCATCCCAAGGTTTCCTTTTTCTTTTTCTTTGTTTCAATAAAAAAGTTTGAAGGACAATAATATTGTATACAGACCAAGTCATTCTTCTTTTTTCACAATATTTTACCGTCACAGAAAAACGTTGTAGTTATTTTCGATTAACCACTGTCGTTGGCTTCCAGTGTATCTGAAAATATGTCTTAAACAAGAGAGTGGCCTGAACACAGTCGCCACATTTGACAAAAATGTCATGCTGACATCTTATGTGTCACTTGTTCTCTGAACGGTTTGCCATTATGATGTAATACAGATCTGAGGAATGATTCACCTTCCTTTTTAGACACTGTATTAATTTAAGGAAAATAACAACTTTTCAGGAAAATAAATGAAACTCAGATGTTAGCATGGCATTTTAGCCATGTGACTTTCATGGTTTTAAGTGGTGTTTGAATAAAACACATGTATTCGATATAAAGGAACAGCAGTGGTGAATTGTCAGATAATAACCTTTTCAGTAACAATAATAAACAGTAAATTATGATTTTCCTAGATTTTTGGTAAATTGTAATAGCAATTTTGTCCAGCAGGAGGCACACAGTCTATTCTTTTCACCTTATTTCCTATGTACGTGTGTGCGTGTGTGTGTCTGTCTGTGCGTGCTTCTGATCACACAAACATCTACACAAACATCCTGCTATCAAATTGTGTAAATCCCTATGGTTGGTTTCATTTGATATACTCGTATACTGTGTCATTTTGATTAGTCCAATTCTTCAAAACGAAATTGACACATTTCCTGTTCTGGCTCATTATTATGGACATTTCTGTACTTCTCAATTGAGTCTGGGTCATGTCACAATAAAGAACGTGTGTCTGTCTAACAATGTGTGAATTATACCAAGACGTTTGGCAGGGGCTCCTTTTGGGGGAGGGGTCATTCAGGGGGGGCTAAGGACCCTCCCTAGCCCCTCAAATATTCACACTATAAGATAAGATATTCCTTTATTTATCCCCTTGGGGAAATTCAGGCCATAGCAGCATGGGGGGAGGGTACAGGTATGGGCATGGTAATAGTAGAATATAGGCACATAAATATAGGCAATACAATTATAGTACAGATACAAATAAGCAGTGTAAACAATATAATTAACACTGAATATAAGCATATGAGCAAGTAGGTAGTGTAATCAAAGGTGCAGATGAGGGTCTGTATTCCATTATTCCATTCCTGTATCAGTTATATTATATGTTACAATATACAGTATATGGTCAATAACACTTAGAATCTGTAAAGTATACAGTATACACAGACAGTATACATAAGGATAAGGTACACATACATCATACATTATACGCTATATGCTGTCTAACCTGTATATACACTTTCATTATGTTATAATGTTATGTTACAGCTAGGATAATGATAAGAGGATGGGTCAGTGGCATCATAGAAACCTATAGCTTCTAGGTTCATAGTCAAGTTTGTTTCTATTGGAAGCCGATGCAACTGTTTACATATGAACTAAGTAAGGATGTGAGGATGGCGTCACTCAGCAAACCTGTTCCACTGGTCGCTCAGTTTCTGTTCCTGGTCTCTCATCTTTCTCCCTTCCCCCACCCCTCCCTCCCCCTCTCTCTCTCTCTCTCTCTCTCTCTCTCTCTCTCTCTCTCTCTCTCTCTCTCTCTCTCTCTCTCTCTCTCTCTCTCTCTCTCTCTCTCTCTCTCTCTCTCTCCTGTCTCTCTTCCTGTCTCTCTACCATCTATTCATTATAATCAGATGACACAGGGTGTTTCCCTACCAACAACTTCAGGTCATAACTCTCCTGCCATTTTAATTTTAATCTCTCACCATTCTTCTTTCTGTTGCTGTTAACCCTGTCATCTGCAGTCAGACAATTAGCACCCTAGTCATTCATCTGAAAAGGTACATCCTACTTTCAGTCAATCTTAGAAGTATAATATGGTCCACTTGGTGCCAATAAAATAATTGTTCCTATACTAAATAAAGTTAGGAGCTCTTCCTTTGTTCTCTGGCTTTAAAGGAGCATACCAGTCTTTTTGACTGTCACTTTCTTCAGTTTAGGAAGACAATTATTAAGGGTGCCTTAATTTTTGTATCAAGGCAGGAATGACTTGGAACCCACATGTATAAAATACTGGTGAGAAAGAGCAGGATGGCTAATGGGCCACACAGTGCCATGCCAATAACAAAGCCTTGGCTACTGGAGGACATGTTATTTTGGCCACTACCATCCAAACAATGGCATTATACCATCAGCACCACGGTTTAAATGGCCTGCGCCCCTCTCTATTCCCACGGTTCCACCTATGCAGCTGAACCGAACCCATTCACCAAATCCACCATTCAGCTCTGCCTATGCTGTTCTGGTGGCGGCTTGCCTTTCTCCCAATTCTCCCACACTGCCCCCCCCCCAGTCTCATCTCTAAGGAAACTAAGAAGGTACTTGTGTTAAATTCTTTGTTTATTTATCGATCATTCATTCAGTCACGTATGCCGTGCATTAACCAAATCCCACTGGTTGTATCCCGAACATAAGTATAGGTAAGTATATTGTTATTGCAATGCCCCCTCCGGAGGCCACTCTGTCGGGAGGCTGGTCTCATCCCTCTTTCATAGGTTATAGAGGTGAGCACTCTTTTTTTTTCACTTTTTTTTTAAACAATATGTTTATTGTTTTTTTTCTATTTTTTTTTCAGTTTTACAGCATCAGTTCAACAGTTCAACAACCATACAAAAGGAAATGATGCCAACTGCCCCCCCTCCCCGAGTTACAAACAAATAGATACAAAATAAAAATCAAAAAAAAAAAAAAAAAAAAAAAACTCTAGGCCAGACCCCCCTCCCCTCCCCCAGACTAGGACCTCAACAAATTAATTTTTTTTTTTACACATTTTGAGAATTTAGTAAACCCAGTTACACCCGTCTAACAGGTGCCCATACTTCTACACCAAACAAATAAATATCTACCGTTACGAGGTGAGCACTCTTGAAAGGTCCTCTTTCTCGTTCCTTCCCCCAGCCCTTCCCCGCTGAGTGCACCTGACCAGGAGTCAGTGTTGTAGTCGAGTCACTAAATCTCGAGTCTGAGTCGAGTCCCCAGTGTCCGAGTCCAAGTCCGAGTCATCAAGGTTGAGTCCACTCCACTCTGGCAGTCAAAGAGCTGACATACAAATAAAAAAAGGTCTACATTAAACATAAATGACACAGCGGTCACCATTTCAAAGGGAGTTTATTTACTTTGCGACACAATAGCACAACTGAACATGAGGGTATCGTCATGAATCCGCATGTTGGTGGAACACACGTGTCTGCCCTTGCACAAAATTAAATAATGTTACAGTATTAATATAGCCATCAATATCTTATGACAAATGATTAGGGCCTATTACAGAAAAATAAAATAAAATAAATGGTATTTATCAATTAACAAGTCCTCGTCTGCACCTTCCGAGTCTGAATGCAGTCAATGCTGGTCCGAGTCATCAGTGCTCAAGTCCAAGTCGAGTCATGAGTCCTGAAAATCAACACTGCCAGGAGTGCAGGGCTCCAAGTGTGTCCAACTCATATCTTGCGACTGATGTCATCATTGGTGTCGGCTGAAACACTATTAGGGCGGAGCTGAAGTCATTGATACGTAGAAGGTCCTCCTTGACCTTCAGAAAAAACAAGAATGAAAGGAAGACCAGTCGAAAGTAGTTGATTTGTAGAGGAAATACAACATCAAGGTTAGATAAGCTCTCTTTGCCTAAACTAGCACGATGGCATAGCAGACATGCTATCTTGCGTCTCCGGACAGAGTGACAACACTAAACATCCATCTGAGCGATGAGATCCAAGCTGGAGGAACTGGCCGTGATCCTGGGCTTCTTCAGCCAGACTGGCGCGGTAACAGTCCCCACCCTGCCCATATGGCGTATAGGTTCACAGCCTACAATGGCGCCAACCTCATTGTCGCAGAGAGTGGAGAGACAATTGGGAGGGCTTGTGGATGAATCAGTACTACAGACGGGCTAACATCAGGATGCAGTACAAGGTGTACGACTCCCTGCTCAGCTGTCAAAGGAGCTGCCGGCTGCCAGGAGGCCGACGTGTCCGTCCGTAGCCCCTGGCCTTGTTCGCCTTGGTCATCGCAGGATGTACGTATGATCCGTGGGCACCAGCTGTTGCAGAGAACATCACCCTGGTGTCTGTACCTGCTCTCCTGCGTGACCATGACCACACTCATCATCCCGTGTCCTGGACAGCGCACACCATCATTAAGGACGTCTACAGCCTCAATCGGGCGGACCCACAGAGACGAGAGCTGGGGGGGGGGGGGGGAGGGGGGCTCTACATCGGCTGGGTCACGGCCGCGCTGCTGCTCATCACTGGGGTCATCCTCCTGTACCGCTTCCCTCCAGAGAAGGACGTAAGGAAGGAGGACACTGATACTGGCGTGGACAGACACCCCTCCAGCTTTTAGAAAAGCAGTCACTACAGTGTGATGACTACAGTGTGATGGAGCTGAATCTTTGGCATCATCCCATTTGGTCATATTTTGTGAGCTATTGCAATAGTCCTATAATGTGATACTTGTACTTTATTATAGGTTCATCTGAGTTGGTTGATTAAAGCTTTGGTATAGAGTGTATGCTTTTAAATTAACAATATAGACAAAAGAGCAACAACCTAGTACAATAAAAAATATACTTGTATACACCTACATACACATGACACATCACATTACACATTACACTTATAACGTTATATAACACACAGATACACTTATAACGTTATATCACACAACATCACACACACGTACACACATACACTTATCACATTATATCACACACACGTATACACATACAGTTATAACGTTATATCACACACATGTACACACACACTTATAACGTTATATCACACACATGTACACACACACAGTCACACACACTTATACGTTATATCACACACATGTACACACACACAGTCACACACACTTATAACGTTATATCACACAACATCACACACACATACACTTATAACGTTATATCACACACACATACACTTATAACGTTATATCACACAACATCACACACATGTACACACATACTCTTATCACATTATATCACACAACATCACACACACATACACTTATGTTATATCACACACATGATATACACACAAATGATGGGGACGTTGTGTGTGATTGTGTCACTGAAACACAGACCATGCAGCTTGCAGCACCTCCTGATATGCCCCCTGCTAGAACAGCCCTGCACAGCATTGGACTTGGCAGATGAGTACACTATGAATTGAAAATGGGGGACCCTGATGTAAACAAGACAAACGTCTTTCTCTGGTCTGCATCCCCTTCACAATTGTGTGTATTGAGCCGTACTGTATTGTACCCATTCTGCAATCTTTTAAATAAAGTTTTCATTCATTCATTCAATGAGAAGGGACAGCAATGTGTTCAGCTATGGTTGAACCACATCTAGCCAAGCCTTGTAATTGACTGTCTTGTTGACACGTAAGATAAAAGTTAGCAGTGTAAACAATATAATTAACTCTGAATATAAGCATAATGAGCAAGTAAACAGTGTAATCAAAAGTGCAGATAAGGGTCTGTATGTATCAGTTTATGTTACAATAAATAGTGTCAATAACACTTAGACTATAAATGAGTATATACTTGAATATATACTATGAGTAAGTTAAGTATACAGTATACACAGGTGCAGTATACATACAGTATACATATTATAGACCGATTCCAATGTGTGAGGGTGCCATCCAACATGGCAACATACAAAGAATGTTACTGGGAAAATATGTCCTTGCACAGTCATAGTAAAACGATGTATACTTGCTATATGATTAAGAAATGTGTCTAGGTTAAAAATAACAGGAATTATGGTATTTGTAGGAGCCAAAGCTATATAGGTTATTGTATTATGAATGTTTATTGGATTTAGATAAAGTCATTGAACTGTCTTATTTGTCATAATAGAACACTCTAGAACATTTGTGATGTCACAGTATGATGTCATAACCAAACATTCTAGAACATTTGTGATGATGTCATAACCAAACATTCTAGAACCTTTGTGATGTCACTGTATGATGTCATAACCAAACATTCTAGAACATTTGGGTATCTATATAGTCAACAATTCTCTCAGAGCAGCGGTGTGCATCTTGAAACAGTACTGAACAGAACTTGTAAGAGCCAAAGCTATATGTGTTTAGGTTATTGTATTATATGAATGTTTAATATTGATGGGATTTAGAGAGAGTCATTGAACCGTCGTATTTGTCATAATAGAGCATTCTAGAACATAGAATCTTCTAGAATGTTTGTGGTGATGTCATAATAGATCTTTCTAGAACATAAAACAGTCCGGAACGTTTGGGGTGATGTCATAGTATAACTTTCTAGAACGTAAAACATTCTAGAACCACCGTATGACGTCATGATAGAAAGTTCTGGAACCTTCGTGATGTCACCGTATGATGTCATAACCGAACATTCTAGAACCTTTGGGTCTCTATATAAGCGGGTGTTTCCTCAGAACGGGTCTTTTTGCATCTTCGACCAGACTGAATAGGACAGAACGGATGGACTCAACCATGGACTGAAGCCAGAAGCCAACAAGTGGATTTACGGCTTTCACATTACGAAGGAATTTTCATGTGTCGAGTCGGCGGTGATTTTGGAGACTGGGAAAATACAGTTTTCTTACCTTGTAGTAGTACTTGTAGCTTGTATTAGTACTTGTAGCTAGTAGGAGCCACTTGTAGTAGTATTTGTAGTAGTGACAGGAATATTTATGAAAGTAGATTTCAAGGACCACTTCTGTAAAGAGAGACTTTGCAAATAAACCATTTGGATATCTTTACTTTGCACTGGAGCGGCTGTGGACATTGCTTTTCTTTATCAACGGACGTACTACTTACGAGTAAGTAATTTGACCAGTGGAGTGGATCGTCTGCCCTCACTGTACTGAACAGATAGACTAAACAACATAGATTGAAGCCTGCATTTCTCAACCAAGGTGCCTTGCCTACCGTTTTGCTGTGGAAAGGATTTCCAACCATATCAATGTCCCACCTGTGGGAGGAGGTGGAGGTGGAGGTGGTGGAGAAGTTTGAGATAACATGGTACCTGGCCAATGAGTTCAACCCGGAACGTCGCAAATTCAGACAGACCAAGGATCAGGCCATTTATGGCATCTGGGCTGACAGAGTTTCCAGTTTCAAGAGGAAGAGGGCTAAGGACTTCACGGCTCCAGTGAGCTTCGTCAGTGCAGGTCTCCGTAAGACGGCAGTGGAGGAGAAGCAGCAGCAGAAAGGGGAGGGAAGATCTGACGACTCGGATGAAGACGAAGCTCCCGCTGCGCCGCCGCCGCCTCCTCCTCCCGCCACCTCATCCAAGAAACTCCAAACGGGTGAAAATTTCCGTCCCAGTCAATCCATGACGTTTGCGGCTGGTATCCGGTCGGGACAAGACATAGGCACCTGGGAGAAACACACGAGGGGCATCGGACAGAAGCTGCTACAGAAGATGGGCTACCAGCCAGGCAAAGGCCTGGGCAAGAATGCTCAAGGTATTATTAACCCCATTGAGGCGAAGGTTCGTAAGGGCAAGGGAGCCGTGGGCACTTACGGCCCGGAGCGAACCCAACAGAGTCTCAAGGACTTCCCCACAGTGGACTCGGAGGAAGAGGACGAGAAGGAGTTCCGGAAGGAGCTGGGCCAGTGGCGTAGAGACCCAGGTGGCACCGCAAGAAAGAAGAAGCCTAAGTACTCATTCAGGACCGTGGACGAGCTGAAGGCCAAAGGCAAGCTGGCTGGTGGACGGTCTGCACAGACGCCTGCCGGAGAGTTGTCACAGGTTAAGGTAATAGACATGACCGGCCGGGAGCAGAAGGTTTACTACAGTTACAGTCAGATGACCAACAAGCACAGCGTCCCGGACGAAGCGCCGCCCAGCATGTCCGCGCGGGATTCCAAGGCACACAGCTTCGCTCTCCCCGAGCTGGAACACAACCTGCAGCTTCTCATAGACCTCACTGAACAGGACATATTACAGTCCGCCCGGCGCCTGCAGCACCTGCAGCGCCTGCAGCATGAGAGGGATGTCGTCGTGTCTCTGAGTCACGAGTCGTCCGCCCTGCAGACCAGACTAGCAGATGAACAAGACTCCATCGCGAGGCTGAAGTCTGTGCTGAACCTGGTGGAGCGCTTCCAGTCTGGAGAGACCGCGCCCGGGGTGGGGCCCAGCCTGCAGGAGTGTGCCCGGGTATTCGAGACCCTACAGGCAGAGTATTACAAGGAATACAAGATCATGGGGTTGGGAGACTTGGCTGCAGCTGTAGTTCACCCACTACTCAAAGAGAAACTACGTACATGGGACCCGCTCAAGGACAGCGCATATGGTCTGGAGGAGGTCGGTCAGTGGAAAGCCATCCTTGAATCTAGTGCCCCAGATTCAAACATGGACCCATACCACAGGCTGCTGTGGGAGGTGTGGGTCCCAGTGATGAGGTCGTGTGTGACGGCCTGGCAACCTCGCATGGTGGGGCCCATGGTGGACTGTGTGGAGCTGTGGGCGTCGCTGCTCCCTCTGTGGCTCCTGGACCACCTGCTGGAGCAGCTTGTCTTCCCCCGACTGCAACGAGAGGTGGACAGCTGGAACCCCTTGACTGACACGGTGCCCATCCACTCCTGGCTGCACCCGTGGCTCCCTCGGCTCCAGTCCCGCCTGGAGCCTCTGTACCCGCCCATCCGCAGTAAACTAGCCAACGCCCTGCAGCGCTGGCACCCCAGAGACGTCTCGGCCTGTATCGTCCTGCAGCCGTGGAAAGAGGTATTCTCCCCGGGAGCCTGGGAGGCCTTCATGTTGAAGAACATAACCCCTAAACTAGCTCTATGTCTGGGGGAGCTGCTTATTAACCCTCACCAGCAGCAGATGGAGCCTTTCCACTGGGTGATGGACTGGGAGGGCATGCTGGCCCCCTCCACCCTCGTCTCCCTGCTGGACAAATACTTCTTACAGGTTCTGCGTTCGTGGCTCAGCATCAACAGTCCTAACTATGAGATCATCACAAAGTGGTACCTGGGCTGGAAGACGATGTTCAGCGACATGCTGTTATCTCAGCCACTCGTTAAGGATAAATTCAATGAAGCTGTGGTAATATTGACATTGAATTTCATAACTAATATGTGTGAATAATTAGAGAATCCATAATTCCTGGACGTAACTGATGCATTATCCACTCTTGGCTGCCGAGGCAAATAAATGAGTTTGGACCATAAGTTCCTCTGTTGTCTGGCTATACAAGTTATTTCTCATCTGACTAAGTCAGATGAGGACCATGTTTCTATCACTCTGTCCTTCTTCCCTCTAGTTAGCAACCTGTATGCACTGCAAATGACCTTAGATATTGTATAGAATATACGACAAAGCACTGGACATTATGAACCGAGCAGTGTCCTCTGGGCCCGGCGCGAGGGAGAACATTGCGTACCTCACGCAGACGGAGAGGCGTAAGCACGTACAGCACAAGGCGCTGCACGAGCGCCGGGACGCGGAGAGCCTGGCGCAGAGGGGCCACGGAACCGGCCTGCCCACCAACTTCAAGGACCTGATCCAGACCAAGGCGGAGGAGAACAACATTGTCTTCATGCCCCTGGTGACCAAGCGCCACGAGGGCAAGCAGCTGTACACGTTCGGACGCATCATCATCTACATAGACCGGGGGGTGGTGTTCGTCCAGGGGGAGAAGACCTGGGTCCCCACATTGTTACAGAGTCTCATAGACATGGCCAAGTGAGGGTTCTGGACAGGAAGATGGTCCTTTGTCTATACCGGTGGTTTAAACTATGGGTCGAGTCGGGGCCTACTGGTGATACTTAGTATTATTTGGTGGGTCCTGAGCGGGGAAAGAAACACCTCTTGTGGTGTGTCCTACCATGTTTTGGAACCCCTTGTCTATATGATGTACCTAGTAGTAGGGAAAGAGAGAGGTGAGAGAAGAGGTAACGATGAGTCTGAATTTTATAGGAAAGCTGTACCTTTTGTCACTTACAGTATGTCTTTGTTATTATTGTATATTATTATTGGCATCACAAATTAAAAAAATGTTAACGTCAAAAAAGATTTTTTTGAAACGGGGTCACATGAGCAAGAAGACAAGAAGAAGAACACACATACACTTATAACGTTATATCACACAACATCACACACATGTACACACACACACACACACTTATAACGTTATATCACACAACATCATCACACACACGTACACTCATACACTTATCACATTATATCACACAACATCACACACATACACTTATAACGTTATATAACACACATACACTCATAACGTTATATCACACAACATCACACACCTGTACACACATACACTTATAACATTATATCACACATCACACGCACGTACACACATACACTTATATAATGTTATATCACACAACAACAACAGAGAATCAGTAACATTTCAGGTAGCTCTTTAGCTTCTAACAATTTCCCTCTGAGGACAGTGTGTTTGTTCAGTGATACAAATTATACCTCAGATTATTCCCCCCACTTCTCTGTCTCTCCCAAAACGACATAGTGCACCTTTAACTAATTACAGCAGAATGGAATCACTGAGTATCAGCTTGTGGTATCAGCTTGTGGTATCACCCAATGGTGTCCTGGACGCGTGAATACTTTCAACAACAAAAGTTTGTTTCCGCGTGCGAGTTTTGCGCTCTGATTGGCCAGGTCATGTGACATGTGCGCCAATCGTGGGACAGCAAGTTCTGCGCCTATTTCCGGGTCTAACAGCCTGCAAACTACCTGGCGTTCTATCGCCATGCTCTAAGACAAACTCTAACCTTAACCAACTTCGAAAGAGTGCCTAAGCTTAACCGTCGAAAGAAGGGCAGGCGTTCTATCGCCATGCGAGTCTAAGACAAACTCTAACCTTAACCAACTTCGAAAGAGCGCCTAAGCTTAACCGGTGTAGACACTTGCGGTCCCACGATTGGGCGTACATGTCACATGACCAGAAATTACCTGGCCAATCAGAGACGCGGAAACAAACATTTGTTGTCAAAAGTATTCAGGCGTCCTGGACGTCTACAGCCTCAATCGGGCGGACCCACAGATACGAGAGCTGGGGGGGGGGCTCTACATCGGCTGGGTCACGGCCGCGCTGCTGCTCATCACTGGGGTCATCCTCCTGTACCGCTTCCCTCCAGAGAAGGACGTAAGGAAGGAGGACACTGATACTGGCGTGGACAGACACCCCTCCAGCTTTTAGAAAAGCAGTCACTACAGTGTGATGGAGCTGAATCTTTGGCATCATCCCATTTGGTCAAATTTTGTGAGCTATTGCAATAGTCCTATAATGTGGTACTTGTACTTTATTATAGATTCATCTGAGTTGGTTGATTAAAGCTTTGGTATAGAGTGTATGCTTTTAAATTAACAATATAGACAAAAGAGCAACAACCTAGTACAACAAAAATATACTTGTATACACCTACATACACATGACACATCACATTATACATACACTTATAACGTTATATAACACACAGATACACTTATAACGTTATATCACACAACATCACACACACGTACACACATACACTTATCACATTATATCACACACACACACATACACTTATAACGTTATATCACACACATGTACACACACAGTCACACACACTTATAACGTTATATCACACACATGTGCACACACACAGTCACACACACTTATAACGTTATATCACACAACATCACACACACATACACTTATAACGTTATATCACACAACATCACACACATGTACACACATACACATACTCTTATCACATTATATCACACAACATCACACACATGTACAAACATACACTGATAACGTTATATCACACATCACACACATACACTTATAATGTTATATCACACATCACACACGTGTACACACATACTGTACACTTATAACGTTATATCACACAACATCACACACACATACACTTATGTTATATCACACACATGATATACACACAGATGATGGGGACGTTGTGTGTGATTGTGTCACTGAAACACAGACCATGCAGCTTGCAGCACCTCCTGATATGCCCCCTGCTAGAACAGCCCTGCACAGCATTGGACTTGGCAGATGAGTTCACTATGAATTGAAAATGGGGGACCCTGATGTAAACAAGACAAACGTCTTTCTCTGGTCTGCATCCCCTTCACAATTGTGTGTATTGAGCCGTACTGTATTGTACCCATTCTGCAATCTTTTAAATAAAGTTTTCATTCATTCATTCAATGAGAAGGGACAGCAATGTGTTCAGCTATGGTTGAACCACATCTAGCCAAGCCTTGTAATTGACTGTCTTGTGGACACGTAAGATAAAAAATGAGCAGTGTAAACAATATAATTAACTCTGAATATAAGCATGAGCAAGTAAACAGTGTAATCAAAAGTGCAGATAAGGGTCTGTATGTATCAGTTTATGTTACAATAAATAGTGTCAATAACACTTAGACTATAAATGAGTATATACTTGAATATATACTATGAGTAAGTAAAGTATACAGTATACACAGGTGCAGTATACATACAGTATACATATTATAGACCGATTCCAATGTGTGAGGGTGCCATCCAACATGGCAACATACAAAGAATGTTACTGGAAAAATATGTCCCTGCACAGTCATAGTAAAACGATGTATTCTTGCTATATGATTAAGAAAATGTGTCTAGGTTAAAAATAACAGGAATTATGGTATTTGTAGGAGCCAAAGCTATATAGGTTATTGTATTATGAATGTTTATTGGATTTAGATAAAGTCATTGAACTGTCTTATTTGTCATAATAGAAGGGCTGGCGGAGGATGGTAAATTATGAATTTAAGCATGGCGATCAAAGTGTTAATATCAGACCATATTGAATACTGAATGTTAATTCAGGTTGACAGTTGACATCATTTGACAGTTGACAGGGGGCTGGAAAGTTGATTTAATAAAAGAAAAAACTAATTTAATCAGATTAATCACTTTATTCAAATTGAGGATTTAGTTTGAGCATAAAAAAAAATGATAAAAAAAAGATTAGAATATTTTTCTTATTTTATTTTTTTTTAATTAAAAACGAAGGTTCGAACGTCCGTTCGAAGAACCCTGACGAAGTTTGAATCCCAAAAACAGGCTTCGTGGACAGCCTTACCAAACATTATTTACATTATTCAAATAGAACTCAAACATGGTCCGTTGTGATGTCACAGTATGACGTCATAGAACATTCTAGAGCATTTGTGATGTCACAGTATGATGTCATAATAGGACATTCTAGAGCATTTGTGATGTCACAGTATGATGTCATAATAGAACATGCTAGAACATTTGTGATGTCACAGTATGATGTCATAATCAAACATTCTAGAACATTTGTGCTGTCACAGTATGATGTCATAATCAAACATTCTAGAACATTTGTGATGTCACAGTATGATGTCATAATAGAACATTCTAGAACATTTGTGATGTCACAGTATGATGTCATAATCAAACATTCTAGAACATTTGTGATGTCACAGTATGATGTCATAATAGAACATTCTAGAACATTTGTGATGTCACAGTATGATGTCATAATAGAACATTCTAGAACATTTGTGATGTCACACTCATAATCAAACATTCTAGAACATTTGTGATGTCACAGTATGATGACATAATAGAACATTCTAGAACATTTGTGATGTCACAGTATGATGTCATAATAGAACATTCTAGAACATTTGTGTTCTATATATATTCAACAATTCTCTCATTATGCATCTTGAACCAGTGAACAGGACTCAACAGATAGACTAAACAACATAGATTGAAGCCTGCATTTCTCAACCAAGGTGCCTTGCCTACCGTTTTGCTGTGGAAAGGTGAGTGTCCACAACGGCTAGCTAGCTGTTCTACTTGAATACTGAATGTTAATATTGAATCAGACAATATTGAATACTGAATGTTAATATCAGACCATATTGAATACTGAATGTTAATTCAGGTTGACAGTTGACATCATTTAACAGTTGACAGGGGGCGGAAAGTTGATTTAATAAAAGAAAAAAACTCATTTAATCAGATTCATTCTAGAACATAGAACCTTCTAGAACGTTTGTGGTGATGTCATAATAGATCTTTCTAGAACATAAAACAGTCTGTAACGTTTGGGTGATGTCGGACTTTCTAGAACGTAAAACATTCTAGAACCACCGTATGACGTCTTGATAGAAAGTTCTGGAACCTTCGTGATGTCACCGTATGATGTCATAACCGAACATTCTAGAATCTTTGGGTCTCTATATAAGCGGGTGTTTCCTCAGAACGGGTCTTTTTGCATCTTCGACCAGACTGAATAGGACCGAACGGATGGACTCAACCATGGACTGAAGCCAGAAGCCAGAAGCCAACAAGTGGATTTACGGCTCTCACATTATGAAGGAATTTTCATGTGTCGAGTCGGCGGTGATTTTGGAGACTGGGAAATACAGTTTTCTTACCTTGTAGTAGTACTTGTAGCTTGTATTAGTACGTGTAGCTAGTAGGAGCCACTTGTAGTAGTATTTGTAGTAGTGACAGGAATATTTAGGAATGTAGATTTAGGACCACTTCTGTAAAGAGAGACTTTGCAAATAAACCATTTGGATATCTTTACTTTGCACTGGAGCGGCTGTGGACATTGCTTTTCTTCATCAACGGACGTACTACTCACGAGTAAGTAATTTGACCAGTGGAGTGGATCGTCTGCCCTCACTGTACTGAACAGATAGACTAAACAACATAGATTGAAGCCTGCATTTCTCAACCAAGGTGCCTTGCCTACCGTTTTGCTGTGGAAAGGATTTCCAACCATATCAATGTCCCACCTGTGGGAGGAGGTGGAGGTGGAGGTGGAGGAGGTGGAGAAGTTTGAGATAACAGAATGGGACCTGGCCAATGAGTTCAACCCGGAACGTTGCAAATTCAGACAGACCAAGGATCAGGCCATTTATGGCATCTGGGCCGACAGAGTTTCCAGTTTCAAGGGGAAGAGGGCTAAGGACTTCACGGCTCCAGTGAGCTTCGTCAGTGCAGGTCTCCGTAAGACGGCAGTGGAGGAGAAGCAGCAGCAGAAAGGGGAGAAAGGGGAGGGAAGTTCTGACGACTCGGATGAAGACGAAGCTCCCGCTGCGCCGCCGCCGCCTCCTACGCACGCCACCTCATCCAAGAAACTCCAAACGGGTGGACATTTCCGTCCCAGTCAATCCATGACGTTTGCGGCTGGTATCCGGTCGGGACAAGACATAGGCACCTGGGAGAAACACACGAGGGGCATCGGACAGAAGCTGCTACAGAAGATGGGCTACCAGCCAGGCAAAGGCCTGGGCAAGAATGCTCAAGGTATTATTAACCCCATTGAGGCGAAGGTTCGTAAGGGAAAGGGAGCCGTGGGCACTTACGGCCTGGAGCGAACCCAACAGAGTCTCAAGGACTTCCCCACAGTGGACTCGGAGGAAGAGGACGAGAAGGAGTTCCAGAAGGAGCTGGGCCAGTGGCGTAGAGACCCAGGCGGCACCGCAAGAAAGAAGAAGCCTAAGTACTCCTTCAGGACCGTGGACGAGCTGAAGGCCAAAGGCAAGCTGGCTGGTGGACGGTCTGCACAGACGCCTGCCGGAGAGTTGTCACAGGTTAAGGTAATAGACATGACCGGCCGGGAGCAGAAGGTTTACTACAGTTACAGTCAGATGACCAACAAGCACAGCGTCCCGGATGAAGCGCCGTCCAGCATGTCCGCGCGGGATTCCAAGGCACACAGCTTCGCTCTCCCCGAGCTGGAACACAACCTGCAGCTGCTCATAGACCTCACTGAACAGGACATATTACAGTCCGCCCGGCGCCTGCAGCACCTGCGGCGCCTGCAGCATGAGAGGGACGTCGTCGTGTCTCTGAGTCACGAGTTGTCCGCCCTGCAGACCAGACTGGCAGAGGAACAAGACTCCATCGCGAGGCTGGAGTCTGTGCTGAACCTGGTGGAGCGCTTCCAGTCTGGAGAGACCGCGCCCGGGGTGGGGCCCAGCCTGCAGGAGTGTGCCCGGGTATTCGACACCCTACAGGCAGAGTATTACGAGGAATACAAGATCATGGGGTTGGGAGACTTGGCTGCAGCTGTAGTTCACCCACTACTCAAAGAGAAACTACGTACATGGGACCCGCTCAAGGACAGCGCATATGGTCTGGAGGAGGTCGGTCAGTGGAAAGCCATCCTTGAATCTAGTGCCCCAGATTCAAACATGGACCCATACCACAGGCTGCTGTGGGAGGTGTGGGTCCCAGTGATGAGGTCGTGTGTGATGGCCTGGCAACCTCGCATGGTGGGGCCCATGGTGGACTGTGTGGAGCTGTGGGCGTCGCTGCTCCCTCTGTGGCTCCTGGACCACCTGCTGGAGCAGCTCGTCTTCCCCCGACTGCAACGAGAGGTGGACAGCTGGAACCCCTTGACTGACACGGTGCCCATCCACTCCTGGCTGCACCCGTGGCTCCCTCGGCTCCAGTCCCGCCTGGAGCCTCTGTACCCGCCCATCCGCAGTAAACTAGCCAACGCCCTGCAGCGCTGGCACCCCAGAGACGTCTCGGCCCGTATCATCCTGCAGCCGTGGAAAGAGGTATTCTCCCCGGGAGCCTGGGAGGCCTTCATGTTGAAGAACATCACCCCTAAACTAGCTCTATGTCTGGGGGAGATGTTTATTAAAGGTTGTGGGGGGGGAAAAGTCAGCACACCGTTGCTGCTTATTAACCCTCACCAGCAGCAGATGGAGCCCTTCCACTGGGTGATGGACTGGGAGGGCATGCTGGCCCCCTCCACCCTCGTCTTCCTGCTGGACAAAAACTTCTTCCCCGAATGGTTACAGGGTCTGCGTTCGTGGCTCAGAAACAGTCCTAACTATGAGAAGATCACAAAGTGGTACCTGGACTGGAAGACGATGTTCAGCGACATGCTGTTATCTCAGCCACTCGTTAAGGATAAATTCAATGAAGCACTGGACATTATGAACCGAGCAGTGTCCTCTGGGTTGCAGCCCGGCGCGAGGGAGAACATTGCGTACCTCACGCAGACGGAGAGGCGTAAGCCCTTACAGCACGAGGCGCTGCAGGAGCGCCGGGACGCGGAGAGCCTGGCGCAGAGGGGCCACGGAACCGGCCTGCCCACCAACTTCAAGGACCTGATCCAGACCAAAGCGGAGAAGAACAACATCGTCTTCATGCCCCTGGTGACCAGGCGCCACGAGGGCAAGCAGCTGTACACGTTCGGACGCATCGTCATCTACATAGACCGGGGGGTGGTGTTCGTCCAGGGGGAGAAGACCTGGGTCCCCACATCGTTAGAGAGTCTCATAGACATGGCCAAGTGAGGGTTCTGGACAGGAAGATGGTCCTTTGTCTATACCGGTGGTTTAAACTATGGGTCGAGTCGGGGCCTACTGATGATACTTAGTATTATTTGGTGGGTCCTGAGCGGGGAAAGAAACACCTCTTGTGGTGTGTCCTACCATGTTTTGGAACCCCTTGTCTATATGATGTACCAAGTAGTAGGGAAAGAGAGAGGTGAGAGAAGAGGTAACGATGAGTCTGAATTTTTATGGGAAAGCTGTACCTTTTGTCACTTATGTCTTTGTTATTGTATAAATCGTGTCTCTGGCATCACAAATTTAAAAAAATTTAACGTTATATCACACAACATCACACACATGTACACACACACACATACACTTATAACGTTATATCACACAACATCATCACACACATGTACACACATACACTTATCACATTATATCACACAACATCACACACATACACTTATAACGTTATATAACACACACACATACACTCATACCGTTATATCACACAACATCACACACCTGTACACACATACACTTATAACATTATATCACACATCACACGCACGTACACACATACACTTATATAATGTTATATCACACAACAACAACAACAACAACAACAACAACAACAACAACAACAACAACAACAACAACAGAGAATCAGTAACATTTCAGGTAGCTCTTTAGCTTCTAACAATTTCCCTCTGAGGACAGTGTGTTTGTTCAGTGATAAAAATTATACCTCAGATTATTCCCCCCACTTCTCTGTCTCTCCCAAAACGACATAGTGCACCTTTAACTAATTACAGCAGAATGGAATCACTGAGTATCAGCTTGTGGTATCACCCAATGGTATCACCTTGTGTACAAACTCGAACAGGCAAACCAGTGTTGTGTGTGTTATTCTAATATTAAAGAAGGTGGTGCGACAGCAGCGAGGTCAGGAGACAGTATGGTGTTACACTGAAACTAACCCTTCTCAGGTTACCTCTTTTCAACACCTTTCTCATATCAGCCAGGAGACATTTTAACATCAGTGTTCACCCTGTCTGCTTTCAGAGTGAGGGCAACCAGAAGATCCCAAAGTTTAGTGATACAAAACGCTTTTTGGAATCAAAAGATTATGTGCTGGGTTGGGATCAATTCACTTTCAATTCAGTGAATTTTGGGAAGTAGATTTTATTTAACATTTCTAAATACTGACAAACTTTTGGCACATAAAAGGTTGTGTTATTCAACCTATAGCACGTAAATAGCAACTTTGGTTGACATGTTTTACTGATTGGATTGAAAGTGAATTGATCCCCAACCCTCGTGTTGAGATGTATTTGTCTTGTTTCATAATGTATATAAGGGTTAAAGAATAAATACTATTATTTTCTACCTCAACCGAATTATTTTCTATTGTCTGGCATCATGTAAGATAAGATCAGATATTATTTTATTGATCCTCTTGGGGAAATTCAGGCGTGATAGCAGCATGGGGGAGGGGGGGGGGTACATGTATTGGCATGGTAATAGTAGAAGACATAAATATAGGCAATAAAGTTATAGTAAAGATAAAAATGAGCAGTGTAAACAATATAATTAACTCTGAATATAAGCATAATGAGCAAGTAAACAGTGTAATCAAAAGTGCAGATAAGGGTCTGTATGTATCAGTTATATTATGTTACAATAAATAGTGTCAATAACACTTAGACTATAAATGAGTATCTACTTGAATATATACTATGAGTAAGTAAAGTATACAGTATACACAGGTGCAGTAGTATACATACATTATAGACCGATTCCTATGTGTGAGGGTGCCATCCAACATGGCAACATACAAAGACTGTTACTGGAAAAATATGTCCCTGCACAGTCATAGTAAAACGATGTATTCTTGCCATATGATTAAAAAAAATGGTCTAGATTATAAATAACAGGAATTATGGTATTCTTTAAAGGTAAAATCTGTAATGTTGTCGAAATTGGTATCGGGCCTGCCTTGTTTACTTACATCTTTTGTCTTTGTCTGATGTGTGGTTTGGATTTCAGTGGGTATAGGGGGAGGAGTTGCTACTGCTGGGCACACCTCAGTTCTGCCAAAAGACGTCTGGAGAAATTCACAGTATAATAAGTTACTAAACTCCAAGCCACATGTCAGACCAAAACCAAACAAATTTACAAAGCGCAGTACCAAGTGGGGCTCTTTTGTCTAGATGTCGTCATTTGTTGGCACTACAGATTCTACATTAAAACAATATATAATGGGTTTTTCATTATGTCATGAGGGACATAATGAAAGAGGACACTGCTGGGGTTTGACAGGCAGTCTGAACAGTCAATGACGTGTGATCACTTTATCATTTCAATCACATTTCAATTTAATCCCATTTTATTTGTTTGACTTTTTGCTTTTAGTTATCAGTGATAATAAGTACAGTTTTATTTATTTATGTATTTATTTGTGTCTTTTATTTGAATATTGCTCCCAAACATATTTTAACCTGGCTGTACTGACTACAGTCTACTGTGAGTGAGTTCCATTGATCAGTGGAGCAGCAGTGATAGCAGATATTCCATTCTAAAGTCTCACATAGAGAGGCTCGCCCTTCTAATCAATCAGAGAGGCTCAATGGGAATTCAGTTGGAATTAACACTTTTAGTGGTTGAATTTACATGGTCCTCAGTCAACACAGTCCATCAATGAGGACCACGTGGACTGACTTAAATAACCACTAAATAACCACTAAATTCTGTGCTTATTCCAACGGAATTCCATTTGAGTTTCTAGGGTGAGCAGAGTGTCTCTCTCACTGCTGCCATTGAAACTCACTCACAGTAGACTGAGTCGGTGTGTTCATATTCATATGTTTTGGAGCAAAATCCTAACCTAAAGATCTCACATGTTGTAGCCTGTGTGTTGCACTGACATTATTGAATTTGCCTTATAATTACAGAATGATACAATTTTACACATTTCATTCAACAAATTAACCCCCTTCACAGAGTACCACAAGTGGCGGGAAATGCATTTTTTTCAAACGAGTAAACAATTGCCTTAATTCAATTAGGTTTTTGATGAAAGGGTTCTTGATCACATCACTAAACGTGTGAACAATGTGTTGTTTGTGTGTTTAAATCAAGTATCACCAGTCTGTGAGTGCTCGTCTATCTGATGGCCGTGAAGCAGCTCGACCAGTAAGGCAGCATTGCATCGTTAGCATATTTTCCAGGGTGTATAAGCTCTCGTCTTGTTCCTCTCCCTTCACTTAGATATTTCCTCAGCTGTGAGCAGACAAGCCAAGGGTCCTACCTTAGGCTTCCAGTCTGAGAGCCACCATGGCCTCCTACTACACCGGTTACAGCGGCTACACCGGCAAGCCTCCTCAGTCGTATGTTGCCCCTTCATCCTACGCCGAGAAGGACCCCCAGGCTTACGCGGACTCTGTGAACGACGAGATGGTGAGAAAGGAGAAAAAGGACCGCAAGGAGGCCATCTACTGTGAGATGATCGCCCTGGTCATCGGCTTCCTTGGACTTATCGGCGTGGCCGCTGTGACCGGCCTGCCCATGTGGAAGGTGACGGCCTTCATCGAGGAGAACATCATCGTCATGGAGACACGTTGGGAAGGGCTGTGGATGAATTGCTACAGACAGGCCAACATCAGAATGCAGTGCAAGGTGTACGACTCCCTGCTGTTCCTCCCCGCGGACCTGCAGGCCGCCAGGGGTCTGATGTGCGCCTCCGTGGCCCTGACCGCCATCGCCCTCATCACCTCCGCCGTGGGCATGAAGTGCACCAAAGTGGTGGACCACCGGCCCAAGACCAAGCACATAGTCCTGGTGTCCGGGGGATGCCTGTTCCTCATGGGCTGCCTCACCACCATCATCCCCGTGTCCTGGACGGGTCACGTCATCATCCGGGACTTCTACAACCCGCTGCTGCTCGACGCCCAGCGCCGGGAGCTGGGAGAGGCCCTCTACATCGGCTGGATGACCTCGGCGTTGCTCTTCGTCGCCGGCGTGATACTGCTGTGCCGCCACGCTCCTCATACCGGGGAGGAAGACGAGAAGCTCACGTACAACCCGGCGGCGAATATCTACCAGCCGGGATACCAGCCGGGATACCAGCCGGTGTACCAGCCGGGATACCAGCCGGGATACCAACCAGGGTACACGTATCAGCCGGCTTATTCCTACGCTACGCCGCCGCCGCCGGGCTCTGTGGTGTACACTTCAAACGGTTACCACCAGTGACGGGGGAATGGAACACAGAGAACGAGCCGGACCTCATAGCTAACTTTGAGTGCCAGGATTGTTGTTTGTTTCTGATTTCAAACGAGGAGAATCAAATGATGACTGATGTGACCACGGTCTGTTGCTGGCCCCAGTCTATCATCACTTCCTTCCTCAAGGACAGCCAAGTGTTCTACTACAGAGCCGTTTGAAATCCACTGGACTGAGTGTCTTCTTTTGAGCTGGTTTCAGTGCCTTGCCTTAAAAGAACACGCCAACATTTTGGGAATGCATGCTAGCCTAGCTTAGCACAATGAATGGAAGCGGACATGACCGGTTAGCCTTCGGGAGAGGTGTTAGTTGGACAATGCCTAGGCTAACCGGTCATGTCCGCTTCCATTCATTGTGCTAAGCTAGGCTAACGTGCAGCCAGATAGCTTTCTACTGAACGCACAGAGAGGAAACTGGTATCTATCTTCTTGTCTCTCTCTGGAGAATACGGTGAGCTCATTTCAAATGTTGGCGTATTCCTTTAATTCCTCTGTATACTTTCATTTTCTTGCTAATATAATCTCTAGAGTACTGTTTTTATTTGGAAAAAGCACAACATTTTGCACATCGCCGTCTTACTTCCCAGTACCTTTGAGAGCAAACGGTGCCCTAGGCCTTATTGATATTAGTGAGGAAGGTTCATGCGTATTGTATGAAGAACGCATTATTTGTACATTATTGTATTAACGTTTATCTTTTTTTACAGCACTGACTCTGAATCTGAGCTATAATGTGATTTAAAATAAAGGGGAAAATTAATGAAACGTGGTTTCCTTTACTTCGTAATCAACAACAATTAAACAGTAAATAGTAATGTACTGTTGACTATAGTTTGTGTATCCAACGTGTACAGTGCAAACCCCTCTCCTCAGAGGCGGATATTTCCCACTCAAATTGTTCTTGTTTTTCGCCCACTGGTTTATAGCCTACACACAGTGGAATGTTTTTCTAATGTCTCTATTGTTGTCAGTGCAAATGTACCTGAACCAGTGGAACCAGACTGGCCTGGCCACACAGATCCACCCACAATGCAAATATACAGAGGTCTCGTTTCAGGAGAGACACGTCTCATTTCAAACTACGTCCTGAGGCAAGGAGCAGGGACGCAAACACAAGAGACACGGATGACGCCTCCACGGAGACACTCTACTCACGCAAATGTACATACCTGCCCACACCAAGTTCATTATAGATAACTAGAACTAGATGTGAAAAAAAACACATGAACGTATTTTAGTTCATAATAAAAACGTGCTGAAACTATATTGTGAACTTACAAAATGAACTAAAATAAAATAAAATTGTACAGAAAATGTCTTTCCCAATTATGTCAACGTTGAAAGCACGAGGAGTCATTGGTGCATACTGTTCATCGATACTGGGGTGTCTGAACCACTGCGTGAGTCAATTGCCTTCAAAAAGTATTGTGTTTGTGTTTTGACTGACTCTTCTCAGTCAGTCAGATAAATCACATGGACCCATAATACAAGACTTTGTAGACTGGTGTGATGGCTGTTTTCTGGATTTAAATGTATCCAAAATCAAATAAATGATTATCTCACCAAAACACCGCTACAACAACCATCCACGGAGATGAGGTGGAAATTGTTCAGAACTACAAATATTTAGGAATTGTGTTTAATCACAAACTCAAATGTATCGACAATGCAAAGGCTCATCAGCATCTCTACTGTCTTCGTAAACTAAACTCCTTTGGAGTCGACCAGAGAATTCTGGCAACGTTTTATTCTTCCTTTATTGAAAGTATTCTAACCTTTTCATTTGTATGTTGGTTCGCATCCCTTTGTCAAAGAGACAAGAACAGACTGCAAGGTGTTGTCAACCTTAGCTAAAAAAAAATCGGCAAAACACAAAGATCCCTAGTACAGTTTAACAGTGCTCAAGTGCTCAAAAAAGCACATAAGATAATTAGTGACTCCACGCATGTCCTTCATGTGTGTTTTGACTTGTTGCCATCAGGAAAGCGCTTTAGACAGCCTGCCTGTAAAACAAACAGAAGGAAGTTTGGTTTTGTTCCAGGGGCCATTCGACTGGTGAATGGCCACAGTACAAGGAATGGTCAGTTCACTAATATGCACATTTTGACCCCTTGATTTAAAAATGTTTGACGAAAGTGCCCTTTTTTGTACTGACACTTTTTTGTTATTTATTTACTTATTATTTACAACAATAAGCATCCTGTTCTAACAGTGTCATGTATGTCTCTTGTCCCCTGTTCTGTCTTGGATGTGTATAAGTGCAGCTGTTTACAGTACATACAGTACACACACACACACACACGCACACACACACACACACACACACACACACACACACACACACACACACACACACACACACACACACACACACACACACACACACACTATAGGGCACTAATTTGAGGTTCTTAAAAGCAGTAGTTGATGTTTAGAATCACCACAGAACCATGTATTCAGTAGTTGACAGGACTGTCCTGCAGTAACAATAACCAGGGAGTCCGTCTGGAGTCTCACTCTCTACCAATGACATCTGCCACATAATCATCGACAGATCCTGAGAGGTTTCCGGGCCCATATAGTCACTGCAAATGATGATTACCTTTTAAAACCTCAATATCATCTTCAGAACTTCATTGTTGTCAACATAATAGTTTTTCTTTTTAGAAGCTTCCTTGTAAAACTGGGGGGAATGTAACTTGAGACCATTGAATAAACAAAGTGGCAGCTTATTACAGCTCCCAGTGTTGACGTACAAAGAGAAAAGCACCTCCTGGGGGATTGTGTTTCATAGCAACAGATCAGTTCCCACCCC
Organism: Notolepis coatsorum; assembly: GCF_963971535.1. Classification (NCBI taxonomy): domain Eukaryota; kingdom Metazoa; phylum Chordata; class Actinopteri; order Aulopiformes; family Paralepididae; genus Notolepis; species Notolepis coatsorum. Next base: position 294,049,722 of record NC_140165.1, read on the forward strand.
TTCCTCTCTGCGGTCCTGACCAGAGGGAGGAGGCAGCACAGGTGTGTGCATGAATCCAACGCTCTTCCTCTGGGATGAGACACTCACTACACAGGGAATCAGCCTCCTACCAGCAGTCAGAAACCCGCCGCTGTGAGACCGCTGCTGTGCCTCGGAACCTGGGAGCCGATTAGGAGAGAGCAGCAGGATGGCCAACTCGGCGCTGGAGATAGTGGGTCTGTTGCTGACCTTGATCGGACTCATCGGGGCAGCGGCCAGCACTGGGATGCCCATGTGGCGCGTCACAGCCTTCATTGGGGAGAACATCATCGTGTTTGAGACCCGCTACGAGGGCTTGTGGATGAACTGCTACAGACAGGCCGACATCAGGATGCAGTGCAAGGTGTACGACTCCCTCCTGGCCCTGTCCCCCGACCTGCAGGCGGCCCGGGGCCTGATGTGCTGTTCCCTGGCCCTGGGCGGGCTGGGTCTGTTGGTCAGTCTGCTGGGGTTACAGTGCACCGCCTGCATCGAGAACAACGACCGGGTCAAGCGCGTCATCCTCATTGTCGCGGGCAGCATGATCCTCGCGTCTTGCCTCTGCGTCATCATCCCCGTGTCCTGGACGGGCCACGCCATCATCAGGGACTTCTACAACCCACTGCTCCTCGACGCCCAGCGCAGGGAGCTGGGGGAGGCCCTCTACATCGGCTGGGTGGCCTCGGCTTTCCTCTTCGCCGGTGGGTGCATGTTCACCTGCTGCAATCTGCCGGCCGACGACAAGGGTTCAGAGAGGTACCAGTACTCCAGGAATTCCGAGTACATGGCCTACCCTCCGCAGGGCTACCCTCAACAGGGCTACCCTCAACAGGGCTACCCTCAACAGGGCTACCCAGCGCAGGGCTACCCTCCACAGACTCTGCACCCCCAGCAGCTAGTGCCACTTCCACAGCCCCAGCCTGTGCTCTCCAGACACCCATCCAACTACAGCTACCACTCCAGATACCCCTCCGTACGCAGTGCGGTGGCCTATCTCTGAGCTCTGGAGAGAGACTGAGGTTAACGAAGCCCTGAGTGATGCTGCTGGGACTCATTTTCAAGGAACTTTTAATGGACCTACTGTTAGGATTCCCCTTTTTTTGTAATATGGCCATTGGATACTTGAGTGGCACATTTCACATTTTCAAAAGATACACTTTTAATTAAGAAGATGTCAAATGATTCAGAAATGTGCTTGAGGTTCAACGACCAATGTATTCACTGTGAATTTAAGCAATTGATTTAAAGATATATTACGTTTTTTTACCACCTACATTTCTTTTTAAAGTTTTGCATTTCACTTATATCAGCCTCTTGGTGAGTTATATAATCTTGACATGTATGATTTGATTTGATTTTGATTTGATATTTTTTATTTTCGTGTCTTACATACAGATGTATGCCCAGCCCATATGGGCTTACAAGACACATAACAATAAGTATATAATAATATACTTTACCAATTACTTAACAAATGACATAGACCAAGATGGCCATAAAAAAAAGAAAAATACAAGAAAATACAATAAAACGTAATATAACACAAGCTGTACTCAATGTAAATAAATAAACAGAAAAACAAGGTGAATTCAAATACAATTATATATGTATGAATGAAATATTATTAATTATTATCGAAATACGATACGCTTGATTGTTTCGAAGCCTAGCAAATCTAGGCCAATAATACTTGTTACAAACACATAATACCCCTGGTTTGTATGTAGGATTGTTTTATTTTTGCATGTAAAGCCACCTGTTAGGGACAACAATAGTGTCACAACAACAGTCACAACAATAGTGACTGTAAACAAAGGGGCATTAGGCTTTGTTGTTGAAACAACTCAGGTGGTTGCCATCACTACTGCCTGGGGTGTGTCTACTCTACTGTATTTAAAGGGATATTTCACTTTTTGGTATCACGTTCTACTTTTCCAGCACCCTCACCTTACATTAAATCTATACGCAGTCAGTCACCAACATTATCTGCCCCTGTACTGTATCTACCACGAGCATTTACTTTTTGAAACAACAACCAACACCAATATTCAAGCTTTTTAATGTTTTCTTTATCATCTGCAAAACTGCAAAAAGAAATTTAAATACCACAATAGGCCCTTCTCACAGCAGCCATTTTGGCTTTATATTTATGGTTACACCTTTGTTTACCCATCTATGACTATAGAATAGCTGCTATGAAAAAGGGCCTATAACACCTAATATAAATCACATTATCTCGCCTACCCTGTTGTATTTTGTATACGTTATATTTACGTGTCTTATACAATGTTATATTTGTGCGCAGTATAGGCTCTGATATTTAAACTGATGGAAAGAAAACACAAGTAAGTGACATCACTATAAAACCAGGACAGCCAGTGTCGGTGGCTGACTGTTGACCCATATGAGGATGTGTCTGTGCCAATGTAACCACAAATGTTATACCAGTAAATCACAAGACAATGGAAATAAACCTGGAGTTATATAGTATAGCTAGTGGTGTAGTATAGCGAGTATAGCTATAGTTACGATGAGGTCCCTGGTGATATAGACATAGAGCAGGGGTTCTCAAACTTTTTTATACCACAACCCCATTTTATTTAGGAATTGTTTTGGCGACCCCACACTTAAGTATTGCGTAATTTCAACGGATTAAGGAATATCAAAATAAAAGCACACGTTGTTGAACTTGATCATGCATATTTATTAGAACATTTTATTACAGCACTATGTTATCAATACACATTTATAAAACGGGGCATATTTAGCCAAAATATGTTGCCAGCACATAAATAATTTATAATCATAATTTTTTTTTTTTACTTGCCAATGCGACCCCACTGTCACCTACCCACGACCCCACTTTGGGTCACAACCCGTAGTTTGAGAACCGCTGACATAGAGGACTGCTGCTGAATCTAGGAGCGGATGGGGAAGAGACGGCTCAGTAACCATGTGACACAGTTTTAAGATTGCTTGTTAAAGGTGTGGGCCCAGGAGTAGCAGCCAGGGGCCTTGGTGTCTGTGCACAGAAAACAAATAGAGCACATCCAGCAGCTTGGTCACGTGGGGGACAGAATTTGCAAGTCACTTTGAATAAAGACACACAAAGCTCTTTCACAAGACACACAGGTTTAATTACAGGCCCTATTCTCCTCTGGGTTGTATCCTGGCTGGTTGTATTGTGGAATGAACACGCATTTCACTTATTTCACTTGCTTTTATTAGCCTTTCAGTTTAATAGACTAGGATTATTCAATATTTTTGCAATTTCCAAAGGAAATTGTAAATAAATACGTTATTATGTGATTGCAGTGTTTCATGCTGAAAATATTTTGTTGTGTAGTTTTATATATATAATGTAACGATGTCACAACTGTTACATATATATATACATATATATAGAGAGAGGTTTGTTTGACCTGTCCTAAGTGATTGTTTTAAAACACAGCTAACCACAATTTGTATATCTTGAAACAAACAACTCCTTAATAAAAAGAATAGTACTAAAGTGATCAATTATCAATCTATCATCAATAATCAATGATCAATCTTTCTCTGTTTCATCACCTACACTGACAGTGTCTCTCTGCTATCTTGTGGAGATGGATGGTACTGCAGAGAGCTCCTATTGTAGTTACAACAAATTGATCAAGACTTCTCACTTGCATATCATTTTACCCCAAAAGGCTTTAAAGAAAAATAGAAGAAAAACATAATGAATTTGATTCACTTTTGGGCACAATAATCTCAAAAGCCATATTATAATACATGACAATTGTACCACAGTAGTGCAATGTTCTCACTTAAAGCTGCAGTAGGCAACTTCAGAAATATTAGTAAGAGTGAGTTTACCTGCCCAGCAGAAATAAAGCAAGTCAATGCACGTTCAGACACAGACTCCCAAAGCACCAGCAGCTTTAAGATGAATTAACATATATATATTATATTTCCCAGCCTTTGATCGGCAGATAGTTTTGTACATTGTGTGTACTTTTTGACAAGGAACGTGATGGTGGTCTTATTTTTTCGATGTGACCCCAGGGTGCTCACTTGGTGCTCTATTTCAGCTGGGCAGGTAAACTCACTCTTGCAAACTTCTCAGGAGTTGCCTATTGCAGCTTTAATTGGTGGCCAATAGAACGACACATCAAAACATCAAGAAAGAGTCGAGTTGTTGTTGTCAGATACAGTATATCTTCTATCTGTGTTGTGACTGACGGCCCGCACCGCTATGGTTAGAGTGACTATAAACACAGGTCCAGCAGAGGTACTCCTTACCCCTATGTGTCTGAGCCAACCAGGTGACAGTGATCTTTCCCACAATACACAAGTCTCTCACGACTCACGCTCAGTCTTGGATCCCTCCTCGTCTTGGACGCGTCTCCACCTCGGACCGCTTGGATCGCTCTGAAATGACGCTCCGTCGGGGTGTCTCAGTTTAACTTTTGAAACTCTGACAGCTCCTACGTTACACGATGCTTCAAGGGATCGCAGAGATAGCGGCGATGTGTATTGGCCTGGTAGGGCTGATAGGCGCAGCCGCGACCACTGGGATGCCCATGTGGAAGGTGACGGCCTTCATCGGGGAGAACATCATCGTCATGGAGACCCGCTGGGAGGGCTTGTGGATGAACTGCTACAGACAGGCCAACATCAGGATGCAGTGCAAGGTGTACGACTCCCTGCTGTTCCTCCCCCCGGACCTGCAGGCCGCCAGGGGGCTGATGTGTTGCTCTGTGGCTCTGTCAGGGCTGGGGCTCCTAGTGGGTCTGGCTGGCATGCGCTGCATCTCCTGTATTAGGGATAACGACCGTGCGAAGGGCATTATCCTCCTGGTCGCAGGCAGCATGCAGTTCATGGCCTCCATCTGTGTCTTTATCCCAGTGTCCTGGACGGGCCACGTCATCATCAGGGACTTCTACAACCCTCTGCTGCTCGACGCCCAGCGCAGGGAGCTGGGGGAGGCTCTCTATATCGGCTGGGTGACCGGTGCTTTCCTCTTCGCTTCCGGCCTCCTGTTCGTCTGCCACCACGTGCCCTCAAACAAAGCATCGTTCGACATGTACCAACAGAACAACATGCGGGGATACAAACCGGCCCCGATGAGGTACCATCCTATATCTAGTGTCCCCAGCCTGGCGGTATATCCACCCCAGCCCGGTCTCCAGAACAACACCATCGGCCACCAACAACAAACCCTGCCTATGCAGAATGTCCCTCTGACACGGAACGGAGTGCCGACTCTCTACAACCCTGGCTTGGTTGAAAACGGGCCATTGCTGTACCAGGCAGGCAACATGGGCCCCTATTACTCGACTCAGAGCTCAAACTACATCAGTAGCATGTATACAACGCCAGGGGAGTCTCTCTATACGAGTCAACAGACCCATCCCTATTCTTCAGGTTACGTGGTCAATCCATCGCTGTCCTACAATTCCAGTTGCCACGCGGTGCCACAGAATCCCATTTTTGTAGGATACAAGGTGTCGAGGTTGTCTCCAGAGTCGCACAACAGTAGGAGCGGCGCTGGTGTGTACATATGAGAGAAGAGACAGAGCGATCTCTCTTTATTTCATTTACCTTGGCCAATGTAAAATACTGTGCTGCTACTGTACGATCACACAATGTTCGAGTGAAAGAGACGTATAATGTCGAAGTTAAGAGTAAAGAAAACTTTGATTCAAGCTAATATTGTAAGTGAGGATTCTCAAAGTGTTTGGAGAAAATACATAGCCTACTTTTAAATGTAAATAAGACATGATTGAAGAAGAAGAATGAAGAAGAATAGGGAGTCCTGCACGCCAACATTATGGAAAATGCACTTACCGTCTTCTCCAGAGTCAGACAAGATGATAAGACACCAATTTCTGTGCTTTCAGTAGAAAGCTATCCGGCTGCAAGCTAGCCTAGCTTAGCACAATTGAATGGAAGCGGATACAGACCAGTTGGCCTCTCCCTGAGTGGTCCATTGTATATACTATACAATTATATAGTATAGTATATAGAAGTATAATATAGAATAATACATTATATAAATATATAGATAAATGTGTGTGTGTGTGTGTGTGTGTGTGTGTGTGTATAAATGAATGAACCTAAATATGCAATTTAACTGATACACAAAATGTATTTATTTATGGTAATTTAATTGTGTTGATGTTTCCAGTTCTGCAAAACAAGTATGTACATTTTGTTTGGTTGGGTAAACATTGCACTTAGTCTATCAGTGTACTGTAGGGGCAGGTACAATAATAATTTTCTTCTTCCTGTTCCTTTCGGCCATGGAATTAAGTGGAGCATATTAAGTGAACTATGTACTGTTGGACTGTAACAATTCCATGTACGAATAAATGAAAATGAAATGTCCGCTTGCATTCATGTGTGATAAGCTAGGCTAGCCTGTAGCCAGATAGCTTTCTAGTGAACACACAGACAGGAAACTGGCTGACTCTGGAGAAGACTGTTGGCGTGTTCCTTTAAGACATACTGTAATTGGCCATGTTGACACCGTCGCTGTTGACAAAGTAAACTGAGGTGACATTGAGCTGAATTCCAGACTGGTATGAGTTTGTTTTCCCATAACAAGCAGCCTACTACACCCATATGTGGGCCTGATACATACAGCAAATACACCCCATCAGCAAGAGCTACATCATTATATAAAACTGATGACAACTGTTTTCTCTCTCAACTGGTTTATTTTCTAGGGGAGGTCCTCTTGGGTTTCCTACCTCTCCTGCACATTTCCAGTCACTTTCTGTCATTAATTTTAATTGTAAACATATAGTTTGTGTGCAAATATCTCAACTAAGACTATGTCTAGTTGGTCTACCTAGCTAGCTGCTTTATAGCTGTTTCTATTTCTCAGTCTACTTGTGTTGTAACAAGCATTGATAAAGCCTGCTTAAGTTTACTCTTCATATTTTATATTAATATTTATTGTCTTGCTATGACCCTGCCCATACCTGTACCCCAAGGGGGATCAATAAAGGAATATCTTATCTTATACCTTTCATGCATGAATTATGACAACCCCAGTCAGGATTTCCCCCATGTATTTTCATTGCTCTTGGGGCATGAAAAACAAGATTTTAACAAAAACAATTGTTTTATATATTTTTCAAAGATATTTCAACATGTCCACTTGAGTGGACAACATGCATTTATAGTTTTCAACTGAAAATATACTGCATTAATAATTATATGGTATAACATAGTAATACTGTGTGTATTAACAAAACCAATCAAGAAAATTATATAAAATGAAAAGTCCATTGTGATTCCTATATTTACAACAGACGTACTACACACAGACGTACAGTATACACACAGACGTACAGTATACACACAGACATACAGTATACACACAGACGTACAGTATACAAACAGACTGTCACGTTCCTAGGCCCGGTCCTGGCTGGACCGGGCAGGATAATAACATTGGACAGTGCTCTCCGCCTGACATTGGCTCTCTACCTCCCTCTAGGGACCTAAGCCCTATGGTGCGGTCTGCTATCCTATGTTGGTTGCACATTGTTGATTTAATTTCTAATGTTCTGTTGTCCTGGGCCATCCCTGTCTATGTGTGATGTCACCCCCCTGTTGAGCTGTTGTGTGTCATTGCCTTAGTGTCTAGTTGTGTTTAGTTTGTCATTGCTTTTGTGTCTAGGTTGTGTTGTGATTCTGTGTTTGGCCAGGTGTTCTTCATTGTTAATTAGTTTGGGTATTTAGGTGTCTGTCTGTCCTCATTTCCTTGTGGTGTCATTTCCTCCAAGTCCTCGTGTTACCCTGCTCGTCGTGTCTCCTGTTTTCTCCCGTGCCTTGCTGTTCGTATTGAGCGTTTGTAAGTAGATTAGTATTTTGTTTTGTTGTTGTTTTATTTTCCGTGTTTACAATTCAGTTCTCTGTCTCTAGCGCCAGCTCGGCTTTTGTAACGTACTGTCGTCATCAAGTAAAGTCTGTTTACACGTTATCCTGCCGTCTCTGCCTCCTCCATTCCGGTCCGCAACCTGAGTTCTCATCGCTCCCCTACTACCTAATCGTAACACAGACGTACATTATACACACAGCACACAGACGTACAGTATACACACATATGTACAGTATACACACAGATGTACAGTATACACACAGATGTACAGTATACACACAGCACACATATGTACAATACACATAGATGTACAGTATACACTCAGATGTACAGTATACACACAGATGTACATTATACACACAGCACACAGATGTACAGTATACACACATACGTACAGTATACACACAGACGTACAGTATACACACAGATGTACAGTATACACACAGCACACATACGTACAATACACACAGATGTACAGTATACATACAGATGTACAGTATACACACAGACGTACAGTATACACATAGACGTACAGTATACACACAGCACACATACATACAATACACACAGCCGTACAGTATACACACATATGTACAGTATACACACATATGTACAGTAAGTTATACACAGACGTACAATACACACAGACGTACAGCATACACACAGATGTACAGTATACACACAGCACAGACATACAGTATACACACAGATGTACAGTATACACACAAATACAGTATACACACAGCTCAGATGTACAGTATACACACACAGATGTACAATATACACACAGACGTACAGTATACACAGAAATACAGTATACACACAGACATACAACAGTCACAGTAATAAGTATGAATGGTAGTCAATATATAGCTAGTAGTGGCGCATGATGTCCACTTGAGTGGACAGCTGATTAATCGTGATTTCCTCCCAATCTAAAATCAATAGTTTCAAGTTTCAAGTTTCTTTATTAGTTGTCATACAAAAATACAGAATACTTTTATATGAAATGCTTCTTTCTGTTTTGCTCCTGAGAGTGTGCTAGATATAAATAAGTATAAAATAGAAAGTCAAGTACGTAGACAAGTGTAAACAAAACAAAAGTGTTCAATATACATATACAATATACAATGCAGAGTAGATAAAAAGTAACTGAGTTACAATACAATATACAGTACAATGCAGAAATGGGATGAGGTACAACTTAGTGTAGCAGGGTGGATTATCCCTGCTTTATGGGAGTGGATGTACACGGCCACCTGGTAGCGAGAACGCAGCAGAGCTGGGTCCAGCTGAGTCCCCGACTGTAGGCCAGGAATGTTGAAGTGGAGGTCGAGCAGCAGGAGTGGATGGGGCCTAGGATTCACTGACCTAGGGATGGTATGCTGGTCCTTCTTGCCCTCCAGGGCGATCAGCAGTAGCTCCCCACACACCCACACTTCCCCCAATACTTCCTGGGCCCTCCCACACCCGATGGCAGTAAAGATGGATGATGTATTCGCTCCCCAAAGCAGTACCCTTCCCGAATGATGAGTAGAGACCTTTCACAATGAACTATAGGCAGGGGGTGGGGAAAGGGTTAAATTGTAATGAGCATTACCCGGAAAGGAAAGGGTTAAATAAAATGCACATTAACAGACACGCACACAGTGGTCCCATTAACTGTCCTTTACTGGAAGTCTGATGCAAGTTACAATTGATTACACAATGATCAAAGTTATTTCCGCCCTGGGCACCTAGTACTCTTGCTCTATAAGTCAGACTAAAGTGCTTCCCACACTGGGCTAGACACAGTAATAACACCTTCCCTTTAAGGGTTTATATACCGTTCCACTTCTCCGTAGGTGGGGAGAGAGGGGAGGAAGAGGGAGAGGGATAAGGGAGTTATTGGTTCAATGGGATTTTTGGTAAAAGAACACACATTATTATTACATTCAACCAGAATGACAGTGGGCCCACGTTGCAAATAAAAGTCCTATCTATAGCCGGCTTTCCCCCAAAATAATAAAAGGTCGGGGCGCCCCTAAACACTGTTACCAGCGTCAGTTCAAAGCACTGTTTCTCTTCGCCCTTAGAAGGCCCGCACCGCACAGAGAGAATGTCTACCGATAAAGTTTCAGCACTCTGAGCGCTCGCTGTACTTATCCAAATGGCGGGCCTGCTCCCACCACCAACCGTCCGTGTGGTGAGATGGCCGTCGAGAGGTCCCGTGATAGCAGGCAGCAGGGCTGGGTAGACGCTGGGCAGGTGACTGCTGGGGTAACGGCTCGGAGGGGCTGGAGGAGCATGCAGTGTAGTGACTTCCGCTGCTGGGCTGAAGGGGTGGGGCGACACGCGGGCTAAACTGTGGTGCTAGCCTAACTGAAGCTAAGCTGTGGGTCGTGGTGAACCCCCTGTCATGACGCAAATACTTCAGCTAAAACGCAATGTGGGCAATATCTACCACACTCTTCGGCAGTCGCTCGTCTGCTTCTTCATTCACAATGTCTCTTCCGCATGAACTAAAAGCTAAGCTATCGCATACTCATTACTAACCAGCTTCGTAACTGGGTTTCTATCTCGCGTGCTTGATGTCCGAAGCTCCAGCTCCGTGCGTCCTCTTCCCTCTCTGGAAAACGATGAAGAGGAAGTTCCTCCGTCGGCGATGCGCCCTGAGCCCATCCTTCTTCACCTGTGTCTCCCTGCCCAAGGTCGCCACCAGCTCCCCCTGGCGGCACCTGTATCCTGTCCCACTATGAAGTGTCAATGTTAGGATAGGGAGGATCAAGAGCGGTCCGCCGGTTACACAACGTCCTCGCGAACACAGGGAATGCAAGGAATTAGCGTTAGACACATTGAATTATTGTCAGACATATTCAGGTGTCTACATTAGGGTAAGGTGCAATGAGGTATGAGTTGTAGTGCAAATCTCTTTACCAATAAATATAAAGTGTGTTAAAGTGTCTAAAGTGGGTAAAGTGGGTGCTACAGTGGGTTGTTTATTTAAAGTGAGTGTGTAGGTGTGGATGTGTGTGCTGTGAGTGTATTTGATGGTTTGTTACATAGTGTTATTGTCGTTGAGCATCCTGATGGCCTGGGGAGAGAAGCTCTTTCTGAGTCTCTCTGTGCTTGCCATGACACTCCGGTATCATGCCTGACCGCAGCAGTTCAAAGAGGCAGTTGTTTGGGTGACTAGAGTCTTTTATTATTCTCTTAGCCTTACTCCTGCAACGCTTGTTGTAAATGTCTTGGAGAGTGGGAAGCCCACCTCCAATTGTGCGTTCGGTTGAACGGGCCACTCTCTGTAGTCTGCTACGGTCTTGTGCGGTGCTATTCCCAAACCAGGAGGTGATATTGCCAGTCAGGATGCTCTCTATTGTGCATGAGTAGAAGTTGAATGAATGAATGAATGAATGAATGAATGAATGAAAACTTTATTTAACAGATTGCAGAATGGGTACAATACAGTACAGCTCAATACACACAATTGTTAAGGGGATGCAGACCAGAGAAAGACGTTTTTCTTGTTTACATCAGGGTCCCCCAGTTCTTAAGGATCTTCTGACTCACGTTGAACTTCCTTAGTCGCCTAAGGAAGTAGAGGCGTTGTCGTGCCTTCTTGACTACACTGTCAATGTGTGTGGTCCATGTCAAGTCCTCGGATATGTGGACTCCGAGGTACTTAAAACTGTTCACTCTCTCGACCGGTGCCCCGTCGATGCTGAGGGGGCTGTAGTCCCTGACCCCCGACCTCCTAAAGTCCACAATCATCTCTTTTGTTTTGCTGACGCTCAGGGAGAGGCTGTTCTCTTGACACCATCCTGCCAGAACTTCTACCTCTTCCAGGTAGGCCCTCTCATCGTTTGCAGAGATCAGGCCCACCACTACTGTGTCGTCAGCAAATTTGATGATTGTGTACTACAATACTTAGAAGATTTAACAATGACATGACTCCTTAGATGTTACTTGATGTTCGAATATTTTTTTTACCTGCAAGGTATTCCTAGGAATTTGTTGATACTCCAGAGAAACATGGTGGTTCTGACTGGTCGTCGGCCATCATGGTTTGAAGGGGGAAATAATTCAGATACAATGGCTTGCCACTAGATGGCAGTGTAAATAACATTGCACTAGTGTCTACTGTAGTGGATTATGTGCAGCTATGCCATCAAAACCCATTCATATTCAAGAGAATGGCTTTTGAATAGCGGTCTACTGTAGTAATCTCTATGCGTGAAAGGGTTAAAACCTCTCCAAGTATGATGATATAGCACAATAGAGTCTCAGGCTTATTTACATTGTGGTCCTTGGTGTGTTGAATGGCATAACTGGGATCAGGGCCGCGGGAAGTCCACGGGAAGTGGGAGTGCTGAGATATTGATAGTTTTTGATTAATCTTTTATTTTATTTTATATAATTATTTTTTTAATAAAATATATATATTATATAATTATACTTGTAGTTGTATTGTCTGTGAGACATCGCCACCACGCAACAAGTCAAAATGCTCGCTATCTGCAAACAGCTCCACTGTCTGTGTGTATACTCTGCTTTGGTCAAATCACATTTAGCGTGGGGCCTGAGAGTGCTGGGGCTGACGTTCTGCAGATGGATACTATTGAGTCAGAGCGTTCAACAGGGTCTGAAACGTGTTATGAGGGGGTGCTGAGATAAGTGATATAATAATAACGTCATAGGTTTACCACTCTGGTAAACCAACACTCTCGTTCACTAGAGACCGCGCTCTCACGCTCAGCTCTGCGGAGCGTGCAAGACAAACATGTAACCGTTTTGATGCACACATCACAGCCCAGCTTACCCCACCTGTTGCGCCATCCCTCTGCAATTCGTTCCCCGCATACATGATCGCCGACGCCGACATGCAAAAGGTCTTCGACCACCCTCCCGGGGGCTCGGATAGTTCTGCTGGCTTGTTCACGCCAGGGAAACCGCAGATATATTCCTTTACTGCGAATTCAGCGTCCCAAAACTATTAAGGCTGAGTCTATTTTTTTTACCAACGGATTTCCAGTTCCGCGTTGACGCTTCCAGGCCGCGTCTATTCGAATCCCAACCGGTTCCTGCGTCGGCTACACGCTGTTAATAACACTGCATTATCGAGACAGCGCCACTATGACGATCTGGCAATGAATTCCAAGAGTAGGGTAAATCTGCAGTGCCGCTCCGCTCTGTGACATTGAGTAGCCTCGGTTACAATGGAATAAAAGCCAAAACAACCTTGCAGTTGCAGTTACACTCCCCGCTGCAGCCCCCGCCGCACCCCCAGTTGCCGCGTCCCTGAGTGGGATGCATATGCATAGATATATATAGAACACTAGATAGCTTAAGGCGGAGTCACCAGCGTCACTGAACCGCCGCCATCTTGGGAGGGTCAGCCTTGAGTGAGAGTGAGTGAGCTGCACAGACAAAAATACTCATAACTCGCTGAAATATTGACGGATTTACAAACGGGTTGGTTTGCTATAAACATCAACGATGTAGTTATGATACTGCATACTTATAAAAAAAGAATTTTTTAAAGATGTTTTTTTTTTTACAAACCACTTGAATCATAGCCACGTTAATAATGCTTGTAATAAACCAAACCGTTTGTAAATCCGTCAATATTTCAGCGAGTTATGAGTATTTTTGTCTGTGCAGCTCACTCACTCTCACTCAAGGCTGATCCTCCCAAGATGGCGGCGGTTCAGTGACGTCGCTCTCCATTGGCCGGCAGCGCGGGCAAGCTATCTAGTGTTCTATATATATCTATGTGCATATGGTCACGGGTTCAAACATCGTCTCTGCTGAGGAAGCAGGGAAGAGAGATGGTGTCGGAGAGGCCATTCATTATGTAATTCTCTATTATGTCAATATTCTATTTTTATGGTTATTGTGCAATTGGGAGAGTCGAGCATTAGAAGCAGAAAAAGATACCAGCACAGAAAAATATTTATCATTCTATGTCTTTATGTCTTTATGCGTTACGATAAATAGAGCATCAGATAGCTTTTATGATTTGAATGATGATTTATTTTCTTTTCTTTTTTTACAAATCTTTTTATTGGTTCAACACAGAGAAGTATCAGTTACAACATTTGACATGTATAATATTCTGCCACCTTTTTTGTTGGTAAATCTATTCCATCATTTCCGACCTACAACTTAATAGTCCTATATTTTGTGTAGACGTACTTGATGTGATTGGACCTTTCCTCATTCCTGTGAACACAGTTGCTGGCTGGCTAATGTACGCTCAGTATATGTATAGTAGTATGTGGGCCGACGTGTATGCTACATGAGGGTAATAATTATTAATTATTAATAATTAATGAACAAGTCAAGTACAAACAATGTTCATAATGAGTTATAAATAATGTAGAACTAACTTGTAAATGTTATACAAATATAGTTATAAATAATCTAATAATAATTTACAAATGTATATAAATGGTTTGTTCATGATGAGTTCATTATATACAAGTACCTTATAAAGGTCTTATAACTGAGTGTTATTATAAAGTGTTACCCAAAAGTTTCCTCTATACATAAAGAGTGAATAGCCTACTGTGTTTACTGTATACACATAGATTTGAAGACTAGCAGACTGTGAGAAACAGGTGTACTGAGTCTGACATGTGTAGACTATAGCAGACTGTGAGAACCAGGTGTACTGACATGTGTAGACTAGCAGACTGTGAGAAGCAGTTGTACTGACATGTGGAGACTAGCAGACTGTGAGAAGCAGGTGTACTGCATGTGTAGACTATAGCAGACTGTGAGAACCAGGTGTACTGACATGTGTAGACTAGCAGACTGTGAGAAGCAGGTGTACTGACATGTGTAGACTAGCAGACTGTGAGAAGCAGATGTACTGACATGTGGAGACTAGCAGACTGTGAGAAGCAGGTGCACTGACATGTGTAGACTAGCAGACTGTGAGAACCAGGTGTACTGACATGTGTAGACTAGCAGACTGTGATAACCAGGTGTACTGACATGTGTAGACTAGCAGACTGTGAGAACCAGGTGTACTGACATGTGTAGACTAGCAGACTGTGAGAAGCAGGTGTACTGACATGTGTAGACTAGCAGACTGTGAGAAGCAGGTGTACTGACATGTGTAGACTAGCAGACTGTGAGAACCAGGTGTACTGACATGTGTAGACTAGCAGACTGTGAGAACCAGGTGTACTGACATGTGTAGACTAGCAGACTGTGAGAAGCAGGTGTACTGACATGTGTAGACTAGCAGACTGTGAGAACCAGGTGTACTGACATGTGTAGACTAGCAGACTGTGAGAACCAGGTGTACTGACATGTGTAGACTAGCAGACTGTGAGAAGCAGATGTACTGACATGTGGAGACTAGCAGACTGTGAGAACCAGGTGTACTGACATGTGGAGACTAGCAGACTGTGAGAAGCAGATGTACTGACATGTGGAGACTAGCAGACTGTGAGAACCAGGTGTACTGACATGTGGAGACTAGCAGACTGTGAGAACCAGGTGTACTGACATGTGGAGACTATAGCAGACTGATTATTATGTTATGAACTGAGCACATCCAACTCACCCCACATGGACAAAAGTACTCACTTTTTGTCAGTATTGATAGCATTTTGATTTGATGCACATACTGGCTGTCATATGTATCAATATGAATGGGTTCTACTCTTTTATTTTGTATTATTGTTTTAATAATGACACATGATACATGTTTTTTGTTTGTTCCTTACAACTCTACACTCAATCTGGGTGAATGTATGTTAAATTACATTTTTGGGATGGCTGCCATATTGGTAATATGCTACAATAAATAATCATAAATCTGTATTCCAATGCTTTTCTAATGCTCAAAAGCGCATATTTTCTATCTCTAGGGATGTATACCTTGACAAAAATCACTATGAGCATTATTCCGCAACAATGGCTTGGCTGGGAGGTAGAGCAGTCGTCTGGCAATGCGGAGATTCCCAGTTCGATTCCCGCTCCTCCCGGGCAGCGTGTCGATGTGTCCTTGAGCAAGACACTTAACCCCTAATTGCTCCCGATGAGCAGGTTGGCACCTTGCATGGTTGCCTCCGCCGTGAATGTGTGAGTGAATGGGTAAAACTATTTTAGGAACAAATTGTAAAGCGCTTTGGATAAAAGCGCTATATAAATGCAGCCATTTAGTCCCCTCAGGTGGTACCGACCAACCCTACTGTCTAATGCAGGGGTCAGGAACCTTTTTGACTGGGAGAGCCATAAAAGCCAAATATTTCTAAATATATTTCATTGAGAGCCATATAGTATTTTTAACGTATAATAAATTAAATATGTCTTACTTTTAATGCGACTTCTGGTGCTGCATGGTTTTGCTGATGGCCTTGTAATCTGGTTCATACGTGGTGAGGTTGAGCTTCATGCAGGCGTTGAGGCTTCCATCAGTTAAACGTGAGCGTAGGTTGGTCTTAATGTTCCTCATATGCGAGAATGACTGCCCACATGCATATGTAGAGCCAAACATGGTCAATACGGCAATACTCACGCTGCATTGTGTGGTATGTCACAGGAAGCTCGTTCCAAGTTTTAAGAATCAGCTGGTCTTCAGGCTGCTCGCTATATCTTCAGCTACAGATACTATTAGCTGTATCTTCAAAACTAATTTCTGTTTACTTTAAAATGACACAGTATTATTAAGAAATATCACAAGTATTAAAAAAAAAAAAAAAAATTTTTTTTTTTTACTCAAAAATGTCTGGGAGCCATATGCTGTCACCAGAAGAGCCATATATGGCTCGCGAGCCATAGGTTCCCGACCCCTGGTCTAATGGCTCAGCATGTTTTCAACAAGCATTGCACAACAGCGCATAGCAATGAATGGCAATGGGTTAGGCATAGCAAAGAAATGGCCTGTAAATAAATGTGGTTTGGATAGGACAGGGACTGTCTGTATCCGTGACAAGCGTGTGTAGCCTGTCTGCCCTTATTGAGAGTATTCTCAATAATTATTAAGTCACAATCCCATTCAATTCACCACCATTACCTCACCACCAGATGTCGCCACAGAGAACATGATGACTGTCCCGATTGTTAATAAGGAGTGCTGTGACCGGTCTAGCTGATAGACAAATAAGGTGTATAGGATGTTTAGGTATTTGTAACATGTCTGAAATAGACAACACGCAGGCAGCAGACTCGTGTAGCCTATTTTATTAATTAGATAATTTTATGAAGACCAAAACCAGCAGACCAAGACGGGCCAACAATTGATTGACACTTTGATTGTTCCCTCTTATTATCTTATTAGCCGTATACAGTAGACAGAATCATAAGAATGAGATCAGATCGAGGCGGGCTGCTCCTTTCACAGCAGTATCAACAACTAAAAACAGATGGAACCACCATATTTATCCCAAACTCTGCTTCAAGGAGACAAAGTCCTGAAAGTGGTAACAAGCTTTTTTTTTCTTTTTTAGACTATGGCAGATCATAGGCTAAACAGTTAGGTCGTTTAATAATCTTCAGGGAGCATGACACCGACTATTTTGAAGATTAGAGATATATGCGTTTCCATCAGGACAGGAGCAAAGATTGAATAATTCCTCGGTGAACCGAAGCAGCAAAGACGTTGTCGAGGTCGAGTGCTCGCTGCGGCCAGATTTGAAGTTAATAATCTTCCGAACGCATCCATGTTTGCGGATCAGCAGCTCGACTACAGTGCGCTCAATTGAGTGCGTGCGCGGGTGGGAGGGACGCTCAGCGGGGGGGGGGGGGGGGGGGGACGCTCAACGGGCTGCGCACGGTCCTCATTAGTTGTAGCTATACTTGTACAATTCAAGTAGCCTACCGCGCAACGGGGACATGATGAGAGGGATATCGGGACACTTT